>NC_037672.1:9119903-9452854 GCF_003255815.1 Theropithecus gelada | reverse complement strand
AAAAAAAAAAAAAAAAAAAAAAAAAAAAAAAAAAAAAAAAAAAAAAACCTACCAGGAGAAATATAGTTAATTTCATGGAAATATAAGCCATTGAAACCACACAATATGAATGGAATGCTATTTAAATAAATACATCTTCAGAAGCAAAAACTGAGAGCACTGAAGGGGAAAACTAAGTATATTTGGAAATTTTAACACACAACTCACAGGAACTGATAAAGTAAACAAATAAAAATGAATAAGGATATGTAGGAAATTTTAACACCACTATCAACCAACTAGACTTAATTGTCATTTACAGACTAGTTCACAGAACAACACAAAACAAATATAGATACACATTCTTTTCCTAGTCCATATAGAACATTTAAGAAGAGCCATCTCCTGGGGCCTAAAACATATTGCAATAAATTTTAAGGAACTGAAAAAATATAAAACAAAAGACAATACAACAGATACTACAGACATTGAAGGGATATTAAGGAAATATCAGAAGCACTTTTATTCCAGTGAAGTTGACAAAGATAACTTTACAGATATGGGTCAATACAAGGAAATAGAAAATCTGAATGGCCCTTCATCTTTAAGAGAAATGAGAAGCTTTTTCACACAAAAAAAGCTCTGGACCAAAATGAATGCTATCAGACATTTTTGGAAAATAATATCAAGTCAGGTGAGAAGCAAGCAGGGGTGGTGTGACGGCTTCTCCCAGAGAGGCCTCAAGAGAAGGGTTAGCTATGCCATCCTTGATTAAAAAGGTGACCAGCACTGCGAAAGCCCCCGAGGTCCTTGGGCTGTATGGCCAAGGTGTGTTAGTCGACAGGATCATTTACATTTCAGGACAGCTAGTCATGGACTCTTCAAGTGCACAGCTTGTGGCAGGAGAGGTAGCCAAAGAAGTTAAACAAGCTTTTACATAGATGGGTGAAGTTCTGAAGACTGCAGGTTGTGACTTCACTGATGTGGTAAACAATTTTGCTGGCTGACACACATGACTTCAGTACCGTCAGTGTCATTTACAAACAGTACTTCAAGACTAATTCTCCAGCTAGAGCTGCTTACCAGGTTGCTACTTTGGCCAAAGGAGTCTGAATTGAAATGGAAACAGTAGCTGTCCAAGGACCTCTCACAACAGCATGACTGTAAGTGGGCTCAGTGTTGTTTCATCTGGAACGTTTAACGTCTTAATTTTTTACAACTAATGTAACATCTTAATTAACATCTTCATTTTTACAATTGATCAAAGTGTAAGGTTCGAGTAAAACGCCTGAAGTTATTATGGAGATACTATATAACAGGGACAGTTCAACATAAACTAGAGATTAGATCAAGAATCCAGTTACTGATATTATTAATGTACACCTCTATTACTGAATGTAGGAAGCAGATAATCATTACATAGTTATTCAAATAAACGTAAAGACAAATAAGCATTAAAGAAAGTAAGTTATTATTCCTGATACATAATCAAAAGCATACCTACTTCAAACTAATTTAATGATGTGAAATACGTAGTTCTCATGTCAAATATATGATTCTGCTTTTACTTGAATAAAATTAAAGTATTTAATGGCAATGGTCAAAGAGAGGAAAACAGACCAAAATTTCATATAGACAATTTTTTTTTGACAGAGTCTCGCTTTGTCACACAGGCTGGAGTGCAGTGGCATGATCTCAGCTCACTGCAACCTCTGCCTCTCGGGTTCAAGTGATTCTCCTGCCTCAGCCTCCCAAGTAGCTGGGATTACAGGCATGTGCCAGCACGCCTGGCTAATTTTTGTGTTTTTAGTAGAGACAGGGTTTCACCACGTTGGCCAGGCTGGTGTTGAACTCCTGACCGCAAGTGATCCGCCTGCTTTGGCCTCCCAAAGTGCTGGGATTACAGGTGTGTGAAGGGTGGTTTGTTTAAATAAACATTTCTAGTACAGCTGCTTATCAAATGGGAGCAGTAGCGGGAGAGGTAGAGCTTTCCTTTTAACTATATAAAAATAATGTCTGTGACAATTAAATGTTTAAATATAAAAATGTAACAAAAACAAGGTAGAAGATCTAGGACAATGTTTATATGCCTCTGGCATTGGTGGCAGTGGTGTGCGTGTTGGGAGGACTTCTTAAGCAAGACAGGAAACTCAAAAAAATGAAAGGAAATAAAGAAACATTTGACTATGCAAATATTTACAATTTGACAGGCAGCAGTACATAAAGTCAGAAGACAAAGAACGGGCTGCAAAAAATTTTGGAAGCACATATGTCCGATAAAGGATTCCTACATATTATATATAAATAATTCCCATAAATTGATAATGTAAGGACAAATAACCCAGTTGAAAAATCGTCAAAGGATAAAAATAGTCATTTTACAGAAGAGGAAATCCTGATGCTCACAGACCCATGAAATAAGCTCAACTCCATAGTCATCAGGGAAATGCCAAGTTTAACAGTGGGTTAACATGTTTTTCCCTCAACACATGGCAAAGCGTTCAAAAGACTTGTTGAACCCAATGACAGCTGGGGAATGATGGGAGGGCAAGACAGTAGGTTCTATCATGTTTTCAAAACAATGAACACTAAAATTACTGCAACTTTGTGAAAATTAATCTGGCAAACTCTGTTGAAATAAAAAAATATATATCCTTTTGTTTACCAAGTCTAGTTCTGGAAATTTATCCTTTAGAATTAAATCCTATAGAATTAAAAGCATATTTACTGAAGTAGGGAGTATATTGGTAAAGTGTGTTTATTGAAGCATCGTTTGCCAAGTGACAAGACAAAAAATAAAAAAAATTGTTAACAAACCAATGGTTAAATTAACTTGAATATACCTATGCTGTGAAATATTATGCAACTGTTTAAAAAAATGCTTTGGGGGCCGGGCATGGTGGCTCACGCCTGTGATCTCAGCATTTTGGGAGGCCAAGGCGGGCAGATCATCTGAGGTCAGGAGTTCGAGACCAGCCTGGCCAACATGCAGAAACCCCGTCTCTACTAAAAATACAAAATTAGCTGGACATGGTGGCGCATGCCTGTAACCCCAGCTACTCAGGAGGCTGAGGCAGGAGAATCACTTGAACCCCGGAGAAGGAGGTTGCAGTGAGCCGAGATCATGCCATTGCACTCTAGACTGGGCAACAAGAGCAAAACTCCATCTCAAAATAAATTGAAAAAAAAAAAAAAAGCTTTGGGGCTGCATCCATTTTCCTATTGGAATATACATTATAGAATGTTGACTGATTAAAGTACCTTACAGAAAGATGCATATAGAATTAGTCTATGTTTGTAAAAACAACTCTGTCCTGTGACTTTTTAAAAAATGTCAATGAGTTTTTTTTAAATTAGTTATATTTTAAATATCGAAAATTTTTAAATATTTAAATAATTATATTTTTTAATAATTAAAATTTGTTAGAGGTAGTATGGTGATATGTTTGAGAAAGGACAAATGGTTTGGGGGTAGATAAGAGAGAAAATGATTGTACAACATGAAACATACTCTGGCATTGTGTGAGAACAAGAGTAAACTAGAAAATTCTGTTAATAGAATTGCAAATGTGTGAAACTGAATATGTAATGGCATACCTTGGAACATTATCTTAATTGGTTATTTTTTAAAATGTCGTTCTTTGTTACCAAGCCTTATAATGCACCCATCTAAAATGATGTTATCTATAAAACTCAATTTACTACTAATTTACTAGCAGTCAACACATTTCTGCAGTCTCTCATGATATTTGCAAGCAATTACCATTTTTTACTTGAGTCCCTTTCTAAACATATACACAACTCAAATTCCCCATTATATCTTCCATTAAAAAGAAAAAAAGCCTGAAACCTTTGTTTTGTTTTGTATTTTTTTTTTTTGGAAACAGGGTCTCACACTTTCACTCAGGCTGGAGTACCGTGGTGTGATCCTGGCTCACTGCAACCTCTGCCTCCTGAGTTCAAGCTAATCTTGTGCCTCAGCCTCCCGAGTAGCTGGGATTACAGGTGGCCACCACCATGCCCGGCTCTTTTTTTTTTTTTTTGTATTTAAAAGAGACAGGGTTTCACCTGGCCTGCTCATTTTTTTTTTTCTGCTGTCTTTTGGCAACATATCTCACATTTTTAAAGAGTAACCATTAAGAGGCCAGGTGCGGTGGCTCACACCTGTAATCCCAGCACTTTGGGAGGCCAAGATGGGTGGATCACGAGGTCAGGAGATTGAGACCATCTTGGCTAACACGGTGAAACCCCGTCTCTACTAAAAATACAAAAAATTAGCCGGCCTTGTTGGCGGGAGCCTGTAGTCCCAGCTACTTGGGAGGCTGAGGCAGGAGAATGGCATGAACCCGGGAGGCGGAGCTTGCAGTGAACCAAGATTGCGCCACTGCACTCCAGCTTGGGGGACAGAGCGAGACTCCGTCTCAAAAAAAAAAAAAAAAGTAACCATTAAGAATTTGGAAAAACTTCAGTTTCAAAATATTATCCAAATCTCTGTAACAAAAATGATCAGATTGAAAATGGTAGTTAAAATTGAAATTCATATGTCAAAAGTATTATTCATCTTTAATAAATTAAAATCACACATATTGAGGACCTGTTATGTATGAATAGCTTAATCACTTTAATCAATAAGTGAGATGCTGTGTCATCTTTCTTTACTCTTCACGGAATACCTGGGAAGTGGACTTTATTATTCCTGATTAGGATCTTACGATTATGGCTCCTTACCTGCACATGGCCACATATGAATAATTAAGAAAGCTTTGTCTTTAGAAACACCACCACCCTCTAGCTAGGTTCTCTAGACACACAGCGGAAATATTCAATGGAAATTTTACTGACCCTGAGACCAAGGCACCTCACACAGACTTTGGTGGTTCACAATCTAAAGATAAAGTAAAATAATAATAATAATAGTAAAGCTTCTGGTAGTCCACAATCTAAAGTAAAATAATAATAATAAAGATAAAGCTTCTGGACATTTCCGAGTTCTCTGCGCTTTCTTTCTCCTGCTGTACCATCTTTTACCTTTATTAAAGCTCTAAATGAGCACACCCTGGGGGGTCTTGTGAGTCCTTTCAGTTGCCCAATGCTCCCACTCCAGTGACTCCCTTGAACATTGAACTTTTAGTCAATTAACTTGTGTTGAAACTGACCATGTCCATTCTCACAACAGGTATAGGAAAATGGCTGTCATTGCAGTCAGGTACCGTCTCAGGCATCCTCATACAGTCATGTTCTTCAAAGGGTGGCTCTTTCCTCAGGCTCAAAGGGCAAGTCCAGACGAGGATCAGCTATAGAATTTGCAAGGTCCAATGCAAAATAAAAATGGGGACTCTGTGCTCAAAAGGTATTAAGAAGGTCAAGATAGTGACAGCAGCTTTAAACCAAGTGCAAGATCCGTCTAAGCACGTGGCCCACGTGACTGCACAGGTCATCAGCACACGGTGCCAGTTCTGGGCCCGACTGAAGCACCACCATAAGCTGTCATTCTTTATAAAGAGACAGGAAGAGGTCGGGTGTGGTGGTTCACACCTGTAATCCCAGCACTTTGGGAGGCTGAGATGGGTGAATCACCTGAGGCCAGGAATCTGAGACCAGCCTGACCAAGATGGTAAAACCCCATCTCCATTAAAAATACAAAAATTAGCTGGGCGTGGTGGCGCATGCCTGTGGCCCCAGCTACTTGGGAGACTGAGGCAGGAGAAAGACTTGAACCTGGTTGCAATGAGCCGAGATAGCACCATTGCAGTCCAGCCTGGGTGACAAAGCAAGACTGTCTCAAAAAAAAAAAAAAGAGAGAGAGACACAGGAAGAAAAATCTTAAGCTTCTAGAAAGTTTCTCACTACACACAGGCAAAGTCAGGCTCTTTTCCTTTTGAGGGTTGCACTATCTGGAGGGCTGGGCTGCTCTCATTAGCCAGAGGGCAATAGTGTCCCACCATAGAAGGTGGCAAGCACAGACAGGAGGAGCTGTACCTCCTGAGAGATGAGACTATACATTTCCTTAGTGTTTAAACTAATGTGGAGTTTTCTATTCATTAGAAGTGAAACCATCCATTTCAACTTATACAAAGGCTTTGCAAAATAACTACGATTATTTTCCATTCTAGAGATGTGGACATGAAAATGCAGGGAGACCACCTTGCTTCTAAGTCCTAAAGCATACTTGATAAACCTAGAAGTTAGTCCCAGCTCTGCCACATAATGCCTGCCATCCCATATGAATGGTAGCCCCTGGACTTGGGCAGTGTGGCAGCCCTGCTCTAAAGACCATAGTTTCTAACTCCCCACACTTTATACCTCCCATTATGAAGGCATAGCCCAAATCCAAAACAATATGAGATGCTAAGCAATTTCTTCAGCTGCGTGGGGGCCTAGATTTTTAAAAAAGATTTTTCCCCTTGGAGGCAGAGGTTGCAGTGAGCCGAGATCATGCCACTGCACTCCAGCCTGGGCAACAGAGCAAGACTCTGCCTCAAAAAAAAAAAAAAAAAAAAAAAAAAAAAAAGATGATTTCCCCATTGATACAGAAAATCTGTTGTTTTTTTTTTTTTAGAGGGATTCTCACTCTGTTGCCCAGGGTAGAGTGCTACAGAGCAAGACTCTGTCCAAAAAGAAAAAAGAAAAGAGAAAGAGAGAGAGACTGAATTTTCTGGTCTTGCTTGTAGCTAAGTGTGATCATATGACCACATTCTAGTCAACGGGAAATGAGTAGATCTAGAGTATATACGGCACCCAAAAATGGCCTTAGAGGAAGGAGCATGCAAGTCTTTGCTCGTCTCCCTATTCTACTGACTGGAATAAAGGGGTGAGGGGTCATGGCTGGAACTGGAACAGCCATCATGGACCATGAAGTGCATGTCACTTCCTGAGGATGGTGAAGCAAGGCAGAAGGAGCCTGGGGTCTTCCTCATCATGGAGCTGCCATATCCACTTGCATTCCTTACCCCAACTTAATGTACTTAAGAGGAAAATACACTGCTATTTTGTGTTTTATATTATTCACAGCCAAACCCAACATGATCTGATGAAGTATTTTCTGGGAATGAAAAGGATGGGAGTAGGTAAAGCATGAGCTAACATGGTATGAAAAATGAACAGCACGGCCGGGCGCAGTGACTCATGCCTATAATCCCAGTACTTTAGGAGGGTGAGGAGGGCAGATCACAAGGTCAGGAGTTCAAGACAAGCCTGGCCAAAGTAGTGAAACCCTGTCTCTACTAAAAATACAAAAATTAGCCGGGTGTTGTGACACGTGCCTGTAGTCCCAGCTGCTCAGGAGGCTGACGTGGGAGAATCGCTTGAACCTGGGAGGCGGAGGTTGCAGTGAGCAGAGACCACGCCATTGCACTCCAATCTGGGTAGCAGAGTGAGACTCCATGTCAAAAAAAAAAAATGAACAGCATGTTTTGGATGGTTTGCAAATTCAAATAATTTAGCAGAAATAAACACTTGGAGTGAGAAGTCTATAGAAGAAAAAGAATTAATATTTCTCTCCCAACCCAACCCCTTCAAAAACTCCCAGAAATAAAGTGAGGGCCATTGCATCTCCTATTACAAGTGGGATGCTCTCACAACTTCTATTTGAATCTCAGAGTAAAGAGTGATATATCTTCTCCTCTTGCTGTCTTTAAAAGAGCTCTGAGGCCAGCTGTGGTGGCTCATGCCTGTAATCCCAACACTTTGGGGGACTGAGGTGGGTGGATCACCTGAGGTCAGGAGTTCGAGACCAGCCTGGCCAATACGATGAAACCCCATCCTCTACTAAAAATACACAAAATTAGCCAAGTTTGGTGGCGGGCACCTGTAATCCCAGCTACTCAGGAGGCTGAGGCAGGAGAATCGCTTGAACCCAGGAGGCGGAGGTTGCAGTGAACTGAGATCGCGGCACTGCACTGTGGACTGGGCAACAAGAGCGAAACATCATCTCAAAAAAAAAAAAAAAAAGAGCTTTGAGTGCTCTGCATGCATATCATGGTTCATGGTGATTAGACAAGCACATGCAGAATCAGACACTTAACATGGAGTGCTATTTACTCCTCACCATCATGGTGATCAGCATGGAGTTTTGAACTACTTTTTTATAATTATTTTTAATGAATATCCATACTGACTAATAGACAAAATAAAACGGCAAAGATATTACCGATGCCAAAAAATGGAAGTAAAAAAATGACAATTTTCAGCATTTCCAAGCATCAAGATGAACTTTTCTAGCTACCTGAGTTCCAGGTATGTGATCCAAATCCATATGTAGTAGATCAAGATTTCTCCAGCAATTAAAAAATACAAAGAGAAATTATATCCTATATTATTATTTTATCCAATTTGGCTTTAAGGTTTTTGGAAGTAAAGACTATCTACACCAAGAGTGTTTTATTTGCAGAGAAGTGTTTGCAAATACCTCTGCATGAAATTCTTTCTTATCATTTAGAAATAAAGTCATGAAAACTAGAGATAAGAAATTACTTAATTTTAAGTGGAAAAATACTAACGTTCTAAATAACTCATCGTGAAAACAGTGTATTTTCAGTGTTGCATAATGTAATTTGCATTTTAATCTGTATTTTATATAAATTGTATTCTCAAACCAAAGCATGTGTTTTTAAAAATAATGAATTACTTAAAAGTACTGAAAAATAATGACAGATATTTTTTCAAAGCCATGCATGAATATGGTTAAAACATTAAATGGAATGGGAAGACAAAATGCAATAGTCTACTACTAAATCTCTTCTTTAGCATTCGTTCATTTGATGAGTATTGATTGAAGACTCCTACAATGCCAAGTAGACATTATTAAAGGGTCTTTTAATTAATTCCACCTTTAACTCTTCAAGCTATCACATAGGATAATTAGCTCCAGATGGCTAAATATTTGTATAATGTTCTTTTTTTGATTTATCAATTTTAGAAATTCTCTATTCTGCTATGATACACACAGAATTGTTTCTTTCATGTGAATCATCACTTCCCCTCCATGAAGTTATTTTATATAATTATTTCTCTTTGTTTTTCTCTTTTGGTTGCCTTTGCAAGTTGAAATAAGATATTAAAGCTTTAACTTCTTTTTTTCATTATAGACACAGCATCTTTTGCTCCTGGCTTTGTAAGATAATCCCCCGCCCAGTGCCTTTCCTTCAGCCCTCTTCCCTTCCATCTCTTGCCCCTGTATTCTCTACTTTTACATCTTCAAGGCTGAACATGCATATTCTGCTGTTTAGCATAAATGAATCATTGCCTTTTTTTTTCATTATGTGGATTACAAAAGTGGAAGTCAAAGTAGTTACATTATTTTAATTATAAGCATGTGAAACTGGCTGGGTGTGGTGGCTCAGGCCTATAATCCCAGCACTTTGGGAGGCCGAGGCGGGCGGATCATGTGAGGTCAGGAGTTCGAGAGCAGCCTGGCCAACACGGCCAAACCCCGTGTCTACTAAAAATACAAAAAATTAGCCAGGCGTGGTGGCAGGCGCCTGTAGTTCCAGCTACTCCGGAGGCTGAGGCAAGAGAATCGCTTGAACTCCAGAGGCGGAGGTTGCAGTGAGTCCAGATCACGCCATTGCACTCCAGCCTGGGTGACAAGAGCGAGACTCTGTCTCAAAAAATAAATAAACAAACAAACAAACATAAGCATATGAAACTATTGTTGAATTTCTAATTTTCATGGGGAGTTTCTACATGCAGGTTTTTCTTAATTACTAAACAGAAATATATTTTCAAGTTTTTCCAATGTCTTTTTTAAATGGAGTATTCTAAAAAGCTCCCCCTTTTTTCTCTCCCAAACGGCAAATTACCAGCAGACATGTTCTTCCTCCAGAGGTCATCGGCATGGGTATCTATACCTGCTCCCCAGGGGTCATCCTGTGATTTTCCCTCATGCCTTTTCTCTTTCCTATATTAAAATCCTGGATACTAGAATCCCTTGGCTTATTTACTTCCTTTCTTTTTGCCAGAAAATATCTCAGATAATTTACTAAGAAACAGTAGTGTAGGAGGTAAGCTTTCTGAAGCCTTACAGCCTGAAAATATCTTTTTCATTCATCACACTAAGTCAGTGGGTATTCTAGGTTGAAAACAATAGCTCTCCAAACCTTTGAATGAAGAGCTCTGTTGTCTTCTTGGCTTAGTGTGGGTGAAAATTCTGATGCCTGTTTCTCTTTCCTTTATAAGTAAACTGTTCCAGAGTTTTGTCTTTATCATTTGTGATGTTGTATCTAGATAGGGATATATACATATTTATTGCTCTGTGCAATTAATGCAGCCTTCCAATGCAGAGATTCATGCTCTTCAATTCTGGACTTTGTTTTTGTTATCTTTTTGTTCTTTTTTTTTTTTTACACTGTCTGTTTCTATCATCATCATCATGACTATATTATTATTCAGCTATTGAAACTTCTGGATTGATCTTCTCCGTCATTCAATCTCTTCTCTCATATTTTCTACTTTTTTTCCATTTCTATTTACTTTCTGGAAGATTTCTTTGACTTTATCTTCCAAAATGTACATACTTCCCATGACTATCTCGTTGTCTTCTGGTTGTCCCTTTTCTATAGAATCTTGCACTTTATGACTGCATTGTATTCTCTAATCTCTCTGCAGATGCTACTTAGGATTTCTTTTTCATCTGAGGTCATTTGTTCTCTAGCTTTCAAATGAGAGTGTTTCCTCAAATGTCTGGTGATCCTTGCTTGACTTCTGCATAGTATAATGAGATCATCAAAAGCAAATGGGAGATTAGGATACACAGCAGTGCCCAACGACTGGAAAGCTTTGCTTTGGGTTGATTTGGTGGAGCCGCTACTTATGTTGAGAGATCCCTGAAAGTCTGCATGTGGATTTCATGCTTCTTGAGGCACTCTATTCCCTTTTTGACTATAAGGCATTTCAAAATATCATCAGGGCATTTAACAATTATCCACATAGTCTTTACCCAGCTTTAGATAATATGAATGTCTTACCATATTGCTTTAAATCTCCTCCTTTTCTTCCAAAATAAAATAGAAACATTAAAGATATACTTAAAGTCAACTCTGTCTTTCTGCTACACCACATTGTTCTCCTTCTCTCCTAGAGAACACCACAATGCTGAATTTTGTGATGACTATTTTGATGAATATTTGTGTATTTTACTACATATGTATTATCCTTAAATAAGAGTACTATTTTATGTGGTTAATTTCATACACATATAAGTATATACATGTGATATGTGTGCATACAGCGAAACATAAAAAATAGTACTTGTTTTTTGAGACAGAGTCTCGTTCTGTCCCCCAGGCTGGAGTGCAGTGGCATGATCTCAGCTGACTGCAACCTCTGCCTCCCAGGTTCAAACAATTATACTGCCTCAGCATCCCGAGTAGCTGGGACTACAGGTGCATGCCAGCATGCCCAGCTAATTTTTGTATTTTTAGTAGAGGTGGGATTTCACCATGTTGGCCAGGCTGGTCTTGAACTCCTGACTACAGATGATCCACCCGCCTCGGTCTCCCAAAGTGCTGGGATTACAGAAAAATAGTACTCTTATTTAAGTATATATCACATACATATACATATGTGATTACAGACGTATACATATATGTATAAAGTTGAACATATAAAATAGTACTCTAATTATATGTACACATTATATAACAAACAATATATAATTGTGTCTATCAACCTATACATAATTATAATACATGTAGAAAATAAAAAATAAATTTTCTGAAAAGAAAAAGATAAAACAAAAAATAAAAATAATAATTATAATGCATGCATATTCTGCAAACTGCTTTTGACTCAACATCATATTTTTGATATCTATTTTGAGGTACATAATCTAAATTCATTTCCATGCTGTATGAGATTCCATTTTATGACTAAACCATGAGTATGGTTCTCTATTTCTGGATATTTAAGATATTTTCAATTTTCTAGTGTTTAATCGGTGCTGTAAGGAATATTCCTTTACACATCTTTAGAAGATGTATTGGAATGGAGAGATAATAGAGGCAGGGCTACTGGTAGAAGAGATCATTAAGACCTAAACTTGACAACGGTGGGATGAAACAGATTATAGAAATTTGTTGAGATTATACATACTACTTGGTGATTCGTCAGAAGTGGGGGTGAGAGTGGCAGTGGCACATGAGAGAGAGGAAATAATTTAGGATGACTCTAAAATCTCTGCCTTGCAAAAATAAATAGATCTTTGAAACACATCCCAATATAGGGCATTCAGAAGTGTTGACAGGACTAGTGGGGTGGGCAGAAAAAAAGTTCCATTTTAGAAACAAGTTTATAGTTTGTACGACCATGAGCTATTCAGCTGGAAATTTCCTGTGGCTAGCGAAGTTAAAGTACTTTCCAACTCTATGATTCATGGCGCTATCTATCTTGGCTGCTTTGGTAAGCAAAAGCACATTGGGCATTTAAAAAGATGGTTCTATTGGTATAGCAGGCTGAATAATGGCCCTCCAAAGAGTTCCATGCCCTAATCTCTGGAATTTTATGTAGCAAAAAGAACTTTGCAGATGTAAGCTAAGGATGTCAAAATGGGGAGATTATCTGCATTATCCACGTGGGTCTAAGGTCATCACGAGGGTTTTTGTAAAAGGGTGATAAAGTTTGGATGTTTGTCTCCTCCAAATCTCATGTTGAAATGTAATGCCCAATGTTGGAGGTGGGACCTGGTGGGAGGAATTGGATCATGGGGGCAGATCCCTCAGCAATGGTTTAGTGCCATCCTCTCTGTGATGAGTGAGTTCTCACTCTGTTAGTGCACATGAGATCTGATTGTTTAAAAGAAGTTGGCACCTCTTCCTCTCTCTCTTGCCCCAGCTCTTGCCATGTGACATGCTGACTCCCCTTTGCCTTCCACCATGATTGGAAGCTTCCTGAGGCCTCACCAGAAGCAGATGCTGGTGCCATACTTCCTGTACAGCCTACAGAACTATGTGCCAAATAAACCTATTTTCTTTACAAATTGCCCAGCCTCACGTATTCCCTTACAGCAATGCAAGAATGGACTAACACAGAGGAGTGCAGGAGTCAGAGTCAGAGAAGGCAATGAGACAAAGAAAGCAAAGGGAAAAAGGCTATATATAATATGGAGCTAGGAGACAAGGAACGCCAGCTCCTTTGGGAACCTGGAAGGCACAAGGAATGGGCTTATCCCTGGAGCCTCCAGAAGGAGCCAACCGTGCTAATGCCTTGATTTTAGCTCATTTTGGACTTCTGGCCTCCAGAGCTGTAAGATAATAAATGTGTGTTGTTTAAAGCCACGATCTTTGTGGTAATTTGTTATAGCAGCCAAAGGAAAATAATGCAGTTGGCTTTTCAATAAGAAGACTTAACTGAAGACAGGGCTGACTTCAAGGGAACGTGATCTGTGTAGTCACACAAGTCCCCACACTTACAGGGTCCTCCTGGTTGGTTTAATGCTCTATGGTCACCGTCTTCACATGATTAATGATATTTTGAACAAGGAACTCCACATATTCATTTTGCATGGGGCCCTGTCACTTGTGTACTCAGTCCTAACTAAAGATAACATATTTGACATACTTGGGGCATAGCTTTCTTTTTCTTATATTTTTCTGTTATTAAGATTTTCTAGGCTGGGTGCAGTGGCTCATGCCTATAATTCTAGCACTTTGGGAGGCCAAGGCAGGCAGATCACTTGAGGTCAGGAGTTCAAGACCAGCATGACCAACATGGTAAAACCCCGCCTCTACCAAAAATACAAAAATTAGCCGGGTGTGGTGGTGCCCGCCTGTAATCCCAGCTACTTGGGAGGCTGAGGCAGGAGAACTGCTTGAACCTCCACCTCTTGGGTTCAAGCAATTCTGCCTCAGCCTCTTGGGTAACTGGGATTACAGGCATGCACCACCATGCCTGGCTAATTTTCATATTTTTAGTAGAGTCGGGGTTTCACCGTGTTGGCCAGGCTGGTCTCGCACTCCTGGCTTCAAGTGATCTGCCTGCCTCGGCCTCCCAGAGTGTTGGGATTATAGGTGTGAGTCACCCAGCCCGGCCCAGTCTTTCTTTCTGAGCAGCTATGTGCCCAGTAAGAAATTGTAAGAAGGTCATGATTAAGGAAAAAAAGAGAGACAGATTTAGGGTAACGACTACCAGACTGTGCTACCACTGTAACCTTAAACTAATTATACGTTTTGGTGGGTTGTCTAGCAACATTTCACAGAGTATTTCTAAGAGACGCTTAAAGGGCCATGTGTCCATATACCTAGCTAAAAGTGGGGTTCTATTAAGGAAAAAGAGAACACACATTGGGTAAAACCTGGCAGCTTCCAACACAACTATGATCACTACATTGTATGTATCAGACTTTTCCTAAAGAGTCAGGGAAACAGTGAAAAAACAATTCATTATATTGTTCATTCTTAAAAGTCTGTGACCACCTAATGTCTGGAAATTTATCATAGAACACTTTTCACCTTAGGGTGCTTTCTCTACTCTGAACTTTTCTCTCAAGTTTTCCTAACCTCAAATTCCTTGGGAGCCAAAACTATAAAAACCCTAGAAGAAAATCTAGGCAATATCATTCAGGACAGAGGCACAGGCAAAGATTTCATAACAAAAATGCCAAAAGCAATTGTGATGAAAGCAAAAATTGGCAAATGGGATCTAATTAAACTAACGAACTTCTGCACAGCAAAAGAAACTATCATCAGTGTGAACAGACAACCTACAGAAGGAGAAAAAAATTTTCCAATATATCCATCTGACAAAGGTCTATCATCCAGAATCTGCAAGGAACTTAAATTTACAAGAAGAAAACAACCTCATTAAAAAGTGGGCAAAAGACGAGAAAAGACACTTCTCTAAAGACGACATACACTTAGCCAACAAGCGTGAAAAAAACCTCAACATCATTATTACAGAAATGCAAATCGAAACCACAATGAGATACCATCTCACAGCAGACAGAATGGCTATTACTAAAAAGTCAAAAAAGAACAGACGCTGGTGCGATTGTGGAGAAATACGAACACTTTTACACTCTTGGTGGGAGTGTAAATTAATTCAACCATTGTGGAAGACAATGTGGTGATTCCTCAAAGACCTAGAGGCAGAAATGTCATTTGACCCAGCAATCCCATTAATGGGTATGTACCCAAAGGAATATAAATTATCCTATTATAAAGATACGTGCATGCATATGTTCATTGCAGCACTCTTCACAATAGCAAAGACATGGGATCAACCCAAATGCCCATCAATGATAAGCTCTATAAAGAAAATGTGGTGCATGTACACCATGGAATGCTATGCAGCCATAAAAAGAAATGAGATCGTGTCCTTTGCAGGGACATAAATGGAGCTGGAAGCCATTATCCTCAGCAAACTAACACAGGAACGAAAACAAAACACCGCATATTCTCACTTGTAAGTGGGAGCTGAATAATGAGAACACATGGACACGTGGTGGGGACCAATAAACACTGGGGCCTGTCAGTGTGGGGAGGGAGAGCATCAAGAAGAATAGTTAATGGATGCTGGACTTAATATCTAGGTGATGGGATGATCTGTGCAGCAAACCACCATGGTACGTGTTTACCTATGTAACAAACCTGCACATCCTGCACATGTACCCCAGAACTTAAAATGAAAGTTGAAGAAAAGAAAAGAAAAATTCCTGGGAGCTATGCTGTTCTCCTCATGCTGTTCTGAATAAGGAGTAAACTCTCTGCTTTACTTCTGGGAAGTGAGGTCGCCAAGGCAAGCTCTCGAATTTTATTTTCCTTAATAAAGATGGTTTCTCCCCAAGAGAAATTCTAGTGGCAGTTGTTGATATAACAACATTCTCAACATGCTTATTTGCTAAATAAATGAATCATGTACATATTTCTTTACAGGGTTCCTGGATAAACTGGAAAGATAAATTTTCAGGGCTGTCATCCCCTTACTAGTAAGATAAGACATACTTTCGGCCGGGTGTGGTGGCTCATGCCTGTAATCCCAGCACTTTGGGAGGCCGAGGTGGGCGGATCACGAGGTCAGGAGTTCGAGACCAGCCTGGCCAACATAGTGAAACCCCGTCTCTACTAAAAATACAAAACAATTAGCTGCGTGTGGTGGTGGTGGTGGGGGGGGTGCCTGTAATCCCAGCTACTCGGGAGACTGAGGCAGGAGAATCACTTGAACCTGGGAGGCGGAGGTTGCAATGAGCCGAGATCACATTACTGCACTCCAGTCTGGGCAACAGTACAAAACTCCATCTCAAAAAAAAAAAAAAAAAAAGGTATACTTGCCAAATAGTCATTGATTCAGTAATTATTGTGCCAGCCATTGAAATAGAATCTCAGTATACAAAAGGAAAGTGAAACAGACTATTTTTCTTCCAATGGACCTTAGCATCTAGTACTATCTAGTGCCATCCAGATTTTGTGAAGAGAGAACAAGAGAACCCCAAGAGACCTATCCCTAACACACTCCTTCGATATAAAGCAAGAATGCTGGGCTCTGTCCAAGAACAGGAAAAAAAAATCCATGCTGAATATCCACATAAGCTCAGCCTTCCCTGAGTTTTGTCGTTCATTATGTTTGTGGACATCACAGTATACTGGAAGACTTCTAAAATGAATAGTAACAATAGCTGTTACCATCTAGAAAATATGTCCAGTTCTCCAAGGCACATGGTAGGATGGCACTCCTCTGTTCTTTGCAGTTATGAGGGGGCATGTGGCTTGCTTTGGCTAGTTAAATGAGAGTGGAAGTCATTTGCACGTCAGGTTGAAAGTCTTAAGAATCAGTGCTCTGTTAAGCCAACCTCTTCTTCCCTCTGCCTTGACAACTGACCACACATCAGTTGGTATCTGCTTGGTAAGTCTGGTTTCTGGACTAAAGATACCAAGGAGTACTCAACCAATCCCTGATGGAGATCTAGTGTAAGTGAAAAGAAACCTTTGTCCTTCTAAGCTACTGAGATTTGGGAGATTTTTTATTACTGTAGTGTAACCCAGCCCATCCTAACTGATGCAATCATAAATGTCTCTCAACATGAGAGTCTTCTACAAAAAGTAACTCATCTCATCCTCATGGAAACCTCTTGAGGCAGATACTATCATTATTTCCATGATTTTCTCTGACAAGAAAATTTAGAGATGAAGGAGTGGATGAATAGGTAAGTGCTAATATCCAAACCCTGAGATTCCAAGTGGGGTTTCATGCTTTGGTGACTCAAACCACAGTTTTTGCTTGAGTTAATAAATGGGAACTCAACTATAATGGGTGCCTATAACTGTCAGGCCTCTGTCTTAGGCGCTGGAAATCTAAGGGTGAACAAGACAGACAGTAGCTTACTTCCAAGTGGAGGAAAATGAAAAGACCCAAGAAAACATACAACAAACAGTTTCAGTTCATTATGAAGAACATAAAACAGGGATGTGACAGAATGAGGAGTACTGAAATGGTGAGAAAGGTCTCTGAGAAGGTGATTTTTGAGTTGAGAGGAGAAAAGAGATATCCCAGGCAGGCATAATTCGTGCAAAGGTCTTTCCTGGGAGAAGCCCTGATGCATCAGCGGTGCAGAGCGGAGTCAGTTTTGCAAGACCATGAGGAGAGGGTATAAGACAGCAAGGGGTGCATCCTGTAGGACTGGAGGCTGCAAGGACTCTGGAGAAGGGGAATGACTTAATTCAGTTTGCTTGTGTAAGGACCACTCTGGATGTTGCAGTGTGGGTGGGAGGCCAGTGGATGCAGACAAATGAGCCAGGAGAGCCTCGCGGCCGCCTAGATCTACCTGTGGTGAAGGACTAAGTCTTGCCCCCAGGCCTATCCTTTCCAAACATACTCGAGTCTGCGCAGTTCTGCGCACAAGTGACCACTCCCTGAGTTCGACTCCACCCAACCTGAATTCCTGTTGCTGACCCGGAGCTACGACGCTGCAGCTTTGTCAGGTTGCAGTTAGTTTCTAAATGCGCCCTCTCCGGTTCTGATCTATGTCCTCCGGAACCGATCTGGGGACCGGCCCCTGTCCCCCTCTTCGCTTTCCAGAGCTCTGGTCTAGGCAAGGGACGCTGACGGCTCCGCCTGGATGGGCCGTGGGAGCCAAGCCTGTTCTGTGCCAGGCACCATGCTCCTGCTATGTCCCAAGGATTTAATGACGAACAAAGCCCACGCGCCACGGTCCTGGTGGCGCTTTCAGCCCAGAGGCGGCGGGAACACAGTGGGAGGGGCGAGGAGCTGCAGTCATCAGGAACCCTCGGATTCCACGCCAGCCTGGGGAGGGAGCAAATTGGAATGTAAAAACAAAACATTACATTCCCGATTCTCGGAAGCACAGGGCGGGCAGGAGCCAGGGTGCCCAGGTGAGCGCCGGGCTGCACCGCCCGCCGGCGCCGGGGTAGAGCTCTACACGGGGAGCTGAGCCAGCCGGGCGCGCAGCGACGCTGCAGGCCGCGGGCGGTACTGCAGCGCAGCGCGGCCCGGCGCCTCTCGAGGCTCTAACGGGCGCGCATGCCCAGCGCGCCGCTCGTGGCCCCTCCAGCCTCACTGCGCGCTTCCGCGGCAGCCGCGAGGCCGCGCTGAGTGTGCGCGGCGGTGAGAGCTGAGGGATGGGGCCTGTGCCGCAGGGCGGGAAAGGGTGGCTGGGACGTGGTCCCCGCCTTAGCCACGCCCTAGCGCCTGACACCCTCCTCCACGAAAGGTTGCTCCAGTTACTCCTGTTTTGCAGTTGAGAAGACATCTCAGAGACTGGCAGTAACTTGGCCAAGGCAACACAGCTGGAAGGATGGCAAATGAGTTAGGGATTCGGACTCTACATCTTCAGCCTCCTGCACCCCAGGACTGTGAGGCGAGGTAAGCTTGAGAACTGGGGCTGTCTTATTGGAGCTTGGGGGGCCTTTATCCTTCCTTTACAGATGTGCAAACCTTTCTAGTAGCTCAAGGAAGTTACTAGAAACTTCTGAAATGTTTTAAAAGAAAGAAAAAGCGACTTTCTGGGATCTCCTATCCATTCATAAAGCCTTGAAGGGTCTGAGATTGACGTGTCTGTGCTCCGACTTGGGTGTTAGAGACCTGGCTCGTTTCCAACGGACAGTGCTGTTTTTGTCAAGTCATATAATATTCGGGAGTGCTAGAGGCCAGAGAGAATATAAAACTGGGTAATGAAGCATGGAGGGAAGTTCAGAGCAAGAGAAAGGATGATCATGGAAAGCTCGCGGAGGCCTTCCTCTGAGCCCCAAGCTCCCCACTGGCAGAATTCGATGAAGGGCTCTCTAAGATCACGCTTTGTAGGCGCCTAGAATGATCTAAATCCACACTGCCTTTCCTTTTCTTCCTCAAAAGCACCCACCTCAGGGCCTTTGTACATGCTCTCCTCTCCCCCGTTCTCTGTCTTCTTGTGGCAGCTTTCCTACTCGTGGCTTACAGCTCATCTCCCAAGTCCTGGTCATTTCATCTGTAAGGCTTGTGGTCCGGAAATGCATGTTCCCTGAGGGCTGAGCCTTACCCTGTTCCTCATTCCTCTAGCCTGAGCACTAGCCTGTGCCTGCACTGAAAGAGCATTCAATACATAGTTTTTGTTTTGTTTTGAATACAGAGTCTTGCTCTGTTGCCCAGGCTGGAATGCAGTGTCTCGTTCTTGGCTTACTACAACCTCCATCTCCTGGGTTCAAGCAATTCTCCTGCCACAGCCTCCCGAGTAGCTGGGATTATAGGCACCTGCCACCACGCTCAGTTAATTTTTGTATTTTTAGTAGAGGCGGGGTTTCACCTTGTTGGCCAGGCTGGTCTTGAACTCCTGATCTCAGGTGATCCACCCGCCTTGGCCTCCCAAAGTGCTGGGATTACAGGCATGAGCTACCGCGCCCGGCCAAATACATGTTTTGTTTAATGAATGAGTGAATGAATGAATGTTGGCTCCCAAATCTTATACTCAGTGACTGGTTCACGTCTTCCCTCTTCTCTCCTACATTAGGTAGTCATAACTAGGAGGGTGCATTGGTTTCTTAGGGTGGCTGTACCAAACAAACATGTATTGTCTCACAGTTCTGTCAGCTTAGAAGTCTGAAATCAAGATGTCCGCAGGGCCTTGCTCCCTCTGAATCCTCTAGAGGAGGCCTTCCTGCCTCTTCCATCTTCCGACAACCATTGGCTTGTGGCTGTATACTCCAATCTCTGCCTCTGTCCGTGGCTTCTTCTCCCTGTGTGTCTCCGTGTCTTCCCATGGCATTTTCCTCTCTGTGTCTCTTCTTATAAGGACACCATTCACATTGGATAAGGGCCCACCCTAATGACCTTGTCTTACATCTGTAAAGACCCTGTCTCCAAATAAGGTCACATCTGTAAGTTGGGGGTGGGGGATATTAGCGCTTCAACGTATTTTTCTGGGAAACAATTCAACTCGTGACAGAAGTGATCCATGGAATTTAGGCAAACTAAGCTGGAGGTGGGGAAGAAGACAATGAAGGGCAGACATAAGTGTAGGGAATGTGTGATGATTCACATTTGCAAGCATCAGAAGACTTTTGGGGACATCAACCTTAAAGGTTTCTGCTGAAGTAGTTTCTGTCTTCCCTTGACCCTTTTTCAGGCTGTAAACATCCCATTTCCAGACTCTCCACAAAGCATTTCATCTCCCTGAATCTGGGCTACTGAAGAGTAAGTTAACACTCACTTCTATCTGCCAGGGACTGTGGTAAGTCCTGACTTGCTTTCTCTTGTTTAATGTTGACAACCCCCTTGGGAGGAAGGACCTATTGTACACTGAATTTTACATGAGAAACTGAGGTTCGGACAGGCTCATAACTTCTGTGTGCCCGAACTGGGATTCATAACCAGTTCTAACTTGAGAGAAACTCCCAGGAGACCCGTAGGTACCTTGCATCAATTCTGTGTGACTTAAGAGGGCAGAACTGTGATGCATGAGTAGAAGTTATAAGGAGAGGCAACAATTTGGGCTACAGTTTAGGAACATTTTCTCTAATGTTTAGACCTCAAATTCTCCAGTACTTAGAATTAATAGTTTTTCCTGATGTGGCTCTTTTTGCCACTAGAGATTTTCAGGCAGTGGCTGCTAGTTTGGATTCCCAATGCCCTTCCCAACTTGACCCTACTCTTGAGGGATACTTTGAACTCTCTGGCATATTGCCTCTGATAGGAGCTATCTGCACATAAATGTGTTTTTCTGAGAAGAGGTCCCTTAGCTTCTCTGAGCCCTAGGAGATAGAAAACCAGGAGCCTAGCAGCTCCCTGATCAGGACCGGGGTTAGGAGCACTGCAGCCTAAGGCAGGGAGAAGGATTTGCTCTCTGGGCTGCTATTTCTTCTGCTTGGCTCCTGATATTTCAGTGGCGAAGGTTTTGGCCAGCGGCTGGACTTGTGGCTGAGCCTGTCTTCCTCAACTCCGCTTCTCCGTGGGGTACTACTGCCCAGCCCCACATCTCCTCCGTGCAGCATACTGGCTGCTGTCCGTGCACGCCGACCTCTGGCCGCCAACAGGAAGGTGATGAAAACCAGCCTTGCTCCCCCCCCCCCCCCCCCGCCCGCTTCCAGAGCTTTGAAATAAACTTTAGCTGTTCATCCCGAAGAAACTGTACTTCCCAGTGACGCTGCTCCCGTGCCTCAACCAGCCCCTGCTGGAGAGCAGTTTCACTTTGTGGGGAGTCACTGATTATGCGGGACCTGGCAATATGGTCCTCTTTCCTCTTAGCGGCTCTATTCTAAATATGTCTTCCTTCCAGATCGTAGATGCAGGTGTATCTAGAGGGCATTTGGTTTGCCCAAAATAGCACTTAAGTCCACGAGGCAGGAAAGAAACTCTGGCATTAAATGAGCTCACACCGTCTCCAGACTCCCAGTCATTGTCCCCTCTGACCCTCACAACGCCCAACTGCTAGAGGAGGCTTTGCGCCTCACATCCGACCTTCCTCATCTTCAGAAATGAAGACACTGAGAGAGGTCAGGGGACTTTCTCTCCATGGTCCAGTAGCTAAGACATAAAGGAGTCGGGAGAGTCAGGATTTGTACCCAGGACTTCAAGGCCATCTCTTTCACTGAAGCTCTCCAAGAAGGATGAGTTTGGAGGCTGAGGACCTGAGCTCCTTTTCTCTCGCTTTCACTCACCCGCTGCAAGGCTGCAGGCTCCCTGGGGGCAGGCGCCAAGGCCGCCCCCGGCGGGACCCGGTACCAGGCAGGCGCCCCGGGATGGCGGACTGGGCCAGGACCGAAGCCGAATCCTTCTTTTGCAGAGGAGGCTCTGAGCCTGCGGCATGGCTAAGTGTGGACCTCGCTCGCTACCCTGCGAACGTGTTGGGTCAAGCTGTAAGCCCAGAAGTGGGGCTGGGCCGGGTCTGAGGCTTCCCGCTCTGGACAGCTTAGAAGCCCGGCGGGGGCTGGCGCAGCCTTAGAGACCTCAGGCGCCGGCCTCGCTGGAGCCGGGCCGCAGCTTCACACTGCGCACGCGCGGGGCTTGCGCGGGCTCCGCCCCCCGGGTAGGGACCTACAGCGGGCGCGGCGCCGGAGGTCTGCGGCCGGCGGCGTAGACGCCCCTTTGCCGGGACCTGGCACCCGAATCCGGCCTGCTGGGTAAGTAGCTGAGCGGGAGGGCAAGGGCCCCTGGATCCGCGTGTACGTGACCGAAGCGCCGGCTGCGGCCGGGTCGTGGGGCCGCGCGGGGCGGGGGCCTGACGGGGCCGGGCCGGGGCGGGTCGCGCGGCCACGGCCCCGCGTGCCCACGCTGCGAGCTGGCGTCGTGGCGAGCAGCACCGGGAAGGCCAAACGCGGGCTCTGGCTGGTGGGCGTGGGGCACCAGCTGGGGTGGGGGCCCGGGCCGCGGCTTGGCGCGTGTTGAGCAGGGACGCGGGCCCGGCCTGGGGTCGGGGTCCGGCCCGGCGCCCCCAGCTCGCCTTTGTGCGCCTCGACCCCGCGGACTCCCCCAACGCGCTAGGGCGACTGGGGCGGGGCGGCGGCATCCCGCGGGGCAGTTCGTGTGGTGCCGCTGGCCCAGCCTGCGCTCCCCGCCCCCAGCGTTATGAAGGATGCCTCCTCCGAGGGCTCCTACCGTCCGCGCCAAGCAGGAAGTGTCGTCAGGAGGCCATTTTTAAAGCCTCCTGCGGGCCTCCGAGCTGAGCATTGACGGTTTTGGTTTTCTTCGGTTGGAAGAATCCCGGCCTTCCCTCGCGGTAAGCGGGCCCTTCTGGGAGACGACGATGAGCCCGCTGCACCTGGCCTCGTCCTCTGAGCGCCCAGGCTTAGGCCCGCTCGCCTCGGATGCTGCTTGCCATCGGGGGAGCGTGCCGACAATAAACTCCAAAACCAGCCTGGCATTGTCTTTCCTTGAGAGGGTCTCAGGGGTGGGCTCGTCCATCGAGATTCTGCGCATCTTTTGCGGGGGGTGAGGACTTAGGAGGTTGAGTGAGAAGATACAGTGAAAGTTTGAATTGTTCCAAATGCTGATGTCATTGTGGGACCTCCCCATCCCGGCGTGCCCGTCTTATCTTGGTGTCTTTGGGGTTTGGGGCTCTATAAAGCCAAGAAATTTCAGGGTTCAAAAGAATGAAAGTTTCTCAACCAGAAAGGAAAAGCCAAAAGAGGAAACGGGAGAAAACACTTACGTCTTTGTAAGTTGTCTAATGTATCCCGTTAAAATACCTCTGACTTTAAAAATTGGAATAATGAACGATTTGTCAACGTAACATTAAAAAAAAAATGAACTACTGAACATTATATCCTATTTAAAAGTAGAAATCTACGTAGCTAAAATCTAATGTGTTAGAATCCTTAAACCATCCTAAGTTTAGACTTGAAATCACCAACAGTTAAGGCAAACCTGGGTCTCCAGAAGCTTGCAGTACTCTTCTACAGTAGAGCAGAGACTGAAGATGGTAATGCATCTCTTTCTCTCTCTCGAGTCACATAGAGCAGAGTTCAGCCCAGCCTGTGATGTCAGTACACATCCAAGGGTTCAGGAAATATTGTTTTAGAAACCAATGTTATATACTGTTGTCTCTTTGAGTAGGATACAAATAGTTCTTTTTTAAAATTGTGTAATACTGATATCTTTAATCTAGGATGCAATTCTTAAAAATTACTTTCATCTTGGATCACATTTAGCCTTGAAAAATAACACTTTTGTATGTAGATAGTTTTGTTATGCTGATAACATTCATTGCAAATGCAATTTGAAAAGAGCAGACAAAGGATGGCATTACTTTGTTTATTGGAACTCCTTTCTGATGTGCTATGCCCAATCTGAAGATTTTAAAAATGCAAAATGGCAATTTAAAAAAATCCATTGAGATCTCTAGAGATTTATTTGCCTTTAAGTAAGGGGATCGGGGCCAGTTTTTGTGCAAAAGGAAGAACAAAGAACATTTTATTTTTGTCTCTGTGAAGGCTGCTCTTTCATTCGTTCACTCATTCTTTCAACCAATACGAACCTTACTGAGTGCCTGCCTTGGCCAAACCCTTTGCTATTGATCATGATAAACAAGATCCTTACCAGGGAGGGTTTTCCCAATTTTGATTGTTCTCAAACTGCCTGTTGTCTACTCCTTTTTCTTTGTTATGCAAACCCAGCTAACTGCAATTTCCAGGATTCATCCTTGGAGTGAAAGCAGCTACAGATCAGCCAGTCTAAACATTGTCATCATGGGGTGAGGGTGGGGAGGCATCAAAATCAACTAGGGAGAATTTTCAACCATATGCCTGAGCCCCACCCCAGGAAATGGTAACCTGATTTGCTAGGTTGCATGTGAGTCCTGGGAATCCTTTTTAAGTTCCGTGGGTGACTTTGCCATACACCCCTGCTTGAGAACCACTTCTGGGGCTCATTCCCCTTATCTTCAGCACTCTCTGAGAAACCAAGGCTGTGCCTGTCCAGGACTTAAACCCAAGTGTTTGGCTTCTGTTGCAGGCCTCTTTGTGCAGCCTTGCTGACGCCCAGGGTTCTGATGTAGAAGCCTACACCAGGGCCTGAGGTTGTGAAACTCATGGCACTCCACGCCTGAGAAGAGAAGGCCTGAAAGAGAAGGAAGAGCCCGTGGGACTTGCCACATTTTTTACTTGTATCTGCAACTCCAAGGCTCCAGGCAGGAAGTAAGAACAGTGCTGAAGTGGCAGCAGATACTGTCTATGGCTTCATTTCACAGCTTCACACAGCAGGGTAGCAGAAAACAAAGAATGTAAGACTGGACACACTTGCTGCTGTTCACCAGCTCTGATCTTCAAAAAGCCATATAACTTCAGCAGACGTGTTATCAGGGAAGAAGCAGATAATTGAAGGCTGGCTTTGAGAAGTTTCGAGGTAACATAGGAACCTGCTTATGCAGGCAGTCTTTCCATCTGACTTGGGCCAAGGGCCAAGGTGCTCCGGGATTGACAAGCAGCCAGCCACTGGGAGAGTACTCTAATCAGATCATTGATAGAACATTCACTACTCTACTTATCATACCCATTTACTTCTCTCCATCTTCTGTTAGACTCCTTAAAAACGGCAGTCCACAGCAGGTGTGGGGATAAAACAGTCCTGGGCAGTGCTCATTGTACTCACACTATGCCAGGCACTGTGCCAGGAACATCCAAATTTCTAAGAATCTGCAAAGTAGATACCTCATTATACACTTTGCAGAGAGCATCATTGGTGTTTCCAAGGTCACAGGGCTACGCAAGGGTGGAACCCTGAGTCTGCTTGTCCCATTACAGCCCCAGGGTGGTGGCCTCACCCCACCTCCAGGCACCCACAAGAATATAAAATCTTGTACAAGGATGTCGATATTATTCTTGCCATTCCCAAGTGCACATGCACCTGTAATGCCAGGTGGTTTGCAGCCTTGGCTGCATAGCTGCATGTGGGAATTACCTGGGAAGCTTTTAAAAATCCCAATATCCCCACCTCTTCCCCAATTACAGTGGAGTCTTGGGGGTGGTGGGGGACATCATTTTTGAAGCTTCCAAGTAATTCTGGTGTGCAGTGGGGTGATCAGTTGTCCCAGGGACCTCCTCTAAAAAATAAGTTTAATATCCCGGGCTCATGACAGGCCAATTGCCCTAATGCAGCGAGGGTTAAGAACTACTGGTTTAATGGAAGATATTTTTTCTGTGCTTGATTATACTGTTTTATTAAACTCTGAATCCATTTTTTTCTGCACATTTTTAAGGCAAAAAGGAAATCCCTTTTTGATTTTTTGAAATAAACACGTCTCATTTTTAGCACCTTTAGAGACCTGGAGTCATTTGGTGTGCTTCATGACATAAAATTTTGTAATATTCCTTGTAATACTACCTTATTTTTACCATATGTATTTTTAATGCTTACAAGAGCACATTTGCTCTTTCACATTTTTTTTTCACATACAAAGTTGAAGTTTTAAACATTACGCACTCTAATACTGGCTGTATTCTTTTTTAGAAAGATTTTTTTCTTAAAATGTTAAGAAAAAGCCTATAGTATCATTTCCTTTGTTTTCTGATATAGACTTAGTTGATGTGCACAGCAGTGTCAAGTCAATCTCTAGAATATTCCCTGTAGACAGGGTGGGGAGAAGACCCTCACTTCCTGCCGACTAATGAACTCATGTTGATAATAGACTTTTGCCTCATCCGATTCATTTGTTAAGCTAAGCAGTATCTGCTTCTCTGGACATTATTGAATTCTTCTACCTGTGAGGGCATCTTAAAAAAATATACTGACTGATTTCTTAACAAAACATCTACTTTTTGCCAAGCATAAAGTTACCTCCCACTTGCATACACCCTTTTCTCATTTATCCTCACATCAACTGTATAAATGAGAAATATTCTCAGTTTATGAGTGAGAACATTCAGGCTCAGATAGGTTAACAAGTTTGAAATCATGTGCTAGTAAACCAGACACCTAGGTTTTGAACCTTGTTCTTGATGTCCCAAGGTCGTTATTCTCTACTGTGTTACACTCAGCTGCTTTCACCTGGAAAGCAGAGGAATCGGGCTGTCTCCTGCAGCCTTCTTGGTCCATTCTGCTGCCCAAGCAGTACACTTGGTTTCATATGGAAATCTAGGATCCCAAGGATGGTACATTTGTCAGCAGCATTTGGAAGTATTTTTCATCATCAAGATGGCAATCAATTTGCAATTCAGTCATCTCATTGCAAGGTAGTTTGACAAAAAGGTTATGACACTTAATGGATTTTTTCCCCCTTTTAAATCTGTTCACTCAGCACTTTGCTTCTGATTCATATTAGTGGTCTGAAAAACCTCTTTCTGAGGCAAGTTTCTTCCTCAATATCATCCTACTGGGGAAATGTTGGCAGTTGATGTCTAATTTTGAAATTTTTTTTCCTGATTGATTTTAAGTGTTTACTGGGCACTTTGGGGTAGAATTGTTTTAAAATTTTGGTTACTGGGAAAGCTAGACAAGCCTTTGCTATGGTGAAAGAGACAGAAGGAATATAGATACAATTTGTAAGTGGTTATGCCATTGGGCTTAATGCTTTGCATACATATCTAGTTTGCATCTCCTGATCGCCCTTTAAGTTTGCTGATGGTAAAGCATTATTCCTTGCTTGTCAATGCACAGAGAAAAATTATTTGCCGAAGGACCCTGCAAATAAGGGACAGGATCAGAGATGGAACCGTAAACCTTTCCACCCATTCCATTGTGATCTTCATAGGTACAGCAGCTATACCCTGCCCCAGCAATGAGTATGGTAGAGGCTACATTCAAAGGAGGACTCTGGGGTCAGAATTCCTGAAAAGAGCTGCTTAAGTCTGCTTCTCCATCCAAAAACGATGCAGTCACAGTCAGCTAACACTGAGCTTGCTGGGCATCTCATGAACAGAAATGTATGTGGTGGTCCATGTAGCATGTATGCGATATAACTGGCCACCTTTTCACATTAACATTTATCACAGAAACACATTCATTTGCTACAGGGATATTTCACACTTTGGCTGAACTTTGAGAGAAGTGGGTGAGGAAAAGGTAGTTTAGTAACTAGTTTATATATAAACCTATATTGTAGTGAGTACTCTTGTAGTTGGAGCATCTTTTCTATGGTGATTATAAATGGCTGTTAGCCCCTTTGCACTGAAGCTAGGTGGGTGGTTTTGCCACAGAGGTAAATTATCTTTTGGGCTGTATAACCAGACAAATAAGATTAAAATATAAAGTGAGATTCAGGGCATGTTCTGAGTAGAGCAGTTAATTAGGCAGCTAAGAAAATTGTATTTTAGCCCCTCTGACTATGTGATTGGTATTTTTTTAAATTAAAAATGGAAAATAATATTTTTAACAGCTTATGATATGTCAGTAATTTAATCCTCCCAGTAGCTCTGTGGGGTAGGTATGTACTGTTTCTGTCTCATTTTACAGGTGAGGAATCAAAAGTTTGCATACCCAGGTCATATATCTAGAAAGTGATAGAGCTGGGATTTTAAACCTTATGATCTGATTCCTGAATCTCTAGCTTTAAACACTGTGTTACAACTTATTTCTCTTCTAATTCTATTGAGCATTAGATGTTTCCAATATTTAGAAGTCAAATACTTCATTTTTAATAGGAATTTACACAGTCTTTTATGTTTTTTTATAGCCCACAATGTCACTGATCTGGATTCTTCCAAACTTGATACTTTGTTTTTATGTCTCCATAAGAAGTTTTTAAGAAAACAGGGCAAGTGAGCTCAAAATCAAAAGAAAACCCACCAACAGTGAATGCATTCAGGGCTATTTCCAGGTCTTTCCTTTGAAGAAAGATAAGGCTCAGTCCAGAGAGCACATCTGTGACACACTGTGCCACTCGCCTTTGGTGCGTGGCAGTCATCTTTGGCTCATGCTGTATATCATTCTGCATTAGAAAACTCACTGTTATGTTGCTAAATAATTTTTTGAAAACAGGCAAATTAATAAATGGACATCTTTTTTATTGTGCCATAAAATTAATGATACTATTTTCTGTGTTTTTGAGTGTTTTCCTAAGCCATCTGAAAGTCTTAAGACGTCAAATGCAGAGGCTTTTGTAACAGATGTTGAGAGTTTTCAGGGTAGGCAAACACTGACCCTGCTGTTTATAATAGTGATTTATTGAGTACCCTTTCAGTTCCAGCATACCCATGCACAGCTTTGTCTCCAGGGTCTTTTGTACTCGTTGGTCATCCACCCCCAGGGCCATAACTTGCCAAGATGACTCAGCTTCACAGGTGTGTGTACTTGGATGTGAACCATGGAGTACGTTGTGTGGAAGGGATGGGTTGAGAGCCTTTTATATAGATAGGCTTGCTGTCCCTCAGGAGTGTCCCTGTATAAATACCAACATCGGAGCCATCTTCATTCTTCATGCGGCTGTGTCCATTTATCTTTGTCTTGGAGTATTACATCTTAGACGCATTTTCCCCTGTCACTAGACACATAGGTTACAAAGGCGAAAGAGAACTCCCATCTACTTGTTATGAAGAAATCTCACATCTTTTTCACTTGCACAGAGGGATGTGGCAATGTAGTAACATTGCATTCTTTTGAGCATAGTTTAGAAGCCAAGAAGATACTTTCAAACAGGTGACATATTCCAGTTACGGCCCAGATGTCCTGCCTTCCCCATCGCACTGCATTTGCTAATAATCGTGGCTGCATGCTTCATATTGGCACTTGCTCCTATGGATTCTTAATTCAAAATAACTGCTGAGAAAGTTTTGCAGAGGCCTCTCCAAGAGGACTCTGCCTTCCTCATGCATTCTGGTTGGCTTGGTGTATTCTCTGGGGACTTTCCTTGGCTGGGATGCTCTCCATTCCTTGCTGATGGACATGATCTTACTGCCCAGTCTGTCTCAGATTTTCAAGTATTCAGTTTTAGAATCAATGATACCTCCCCACCCCCAACTTTTGAAGGGACTTAGAGAGAAAAATGGCAAAGTGCCTTATGTGATTTTTGAAGACTCCTGGGGGCTGAGCAAGAGGCTGAAACACTGAAAATGAGCCAGTGGAATCCTGGTTTGGATAATTGTTCAAATAGAGGAATCTTGTCACATGACTTAGTTGAGAATTTCTTAGGGCTAATATAGAGGGTGTTATGTTGAAATAGTTGGTAAGCAAATTGTGGCAGGCAAGTTTCTTTCTCACACTCACACTAGTATTATGAGACTGGTAGGGTCAAAGCATAAACATAGATACCAACTTGTATGCAAGTCTTTTGAACAGAATTGAGAAGTGAGGATGAGAGATGTGCAGATTGGTAACTGGTTGGTCAAGAGGAATTAAGTTTATTTTTGTTGCTTCAGAGTCAAGGCAGAACAAGGAAATTTATAGGAAAGCTGATTTCTCTTTCATTTAAGGGTAAATTGTTGATAATGAGAACTATGTGAAAATAAAATTGGCTGCCTGTAGAGGGAAATGGTTTTTTGTTTATGGCAATATTAAACTATCAGCTGCATGGTCAATTGCAGAAGATGTTTTAAGGATTTAAATATTCTCAGAAGCTTCAACCAGTAATTTGGAATGCTGGCTTTTCATCAGGATTACCTAGGGTGCCTTTACAAGCCACAAAAATCTCTTTTCCTTCCTTCTCTCCTGAGACTTAGATTCACTCACTTTTAGATGAAGCCTGGGAAATTGTCCATTTTTGCTCTGATTCTGAGGCTTTTCCAGGTTGAGAACTGCTGGATCAGATCCCCCTTATCACCAGTCTTAAGCCTCTTCATTCCTTAGGCTTTGGTTTTCTTGGGTTCTGGCTGCTGCTGCAGCTTTTCTGTTTTACCTGGATACCAATGCTGACATGACTGTGTTGATGATAGTAGCATTCTTTAGATGATGAAGTATGTGATTTTGAGGATCAGCATTGTCAGACTGGGCATAGAAGTCATGGGCCTGTTTTTAATAGATGAATAAGAGATGCAGGTGAGTTCCTGCTTGAGGTCGCTTGATGAGCAGCAGAAATCCTGGGAGTTACTTCATCTTCCTTCACTAAAGCCTCTGCAAATTTGGAAATTAAAGTGTGTGCCAGCTTCTCATAAAGACTCCTGAAAGTGGTGTTGTCTCTACCAGAAATGCAGTGTAATGTGAAAGGCCTTATCTTTGGCCATGTATTGTTTGCCAGCTTGAGGCATTCATGTGTCCTGTCCAAAATCATGATCCCCTTACACAGGTATGTGTGTTTCAACATTGAGGGGATAGATGTTTCTCCAACCCCCTACTGCAACCCTGCAGGTCTCCATCTGCTTGATGTCTTTAAGTGTTGTATGCATACTTAAGATAGGGCAAGTCTGATTGAGGGCCTGATTTCATGCTGGAAACTGCTTTTGAAGAAGCTGACTGTCTTTGGCAAAAGTAGAGTAGGAAAAGACAATACTGCCAAAGAAAATACAGCTTATCATCAGATATGGTATGTTATTTTGGTGCTTTCCAAAGGGCAGGTTTTACACCAGATCTGAGTGCATTACGATTGTATCTCTGGAGCCCTATGGAGGGGCTTTTTCACTCCCCCACGTCGGTCTTTCAGACTACCTTTATATGGCTCTTGACCTGTTAGCACTGTGCCAGAAGGAAGCTACCTGTGTTGCTACCCATCATTGTCATTGAACAAACACTGACTGAGTCCCTCTTGCCTCTTGACACTGGGAGAAGGACTCGAAACACTCTAGCGTTCTTATACTCTAGCATTCTAATCATCATAGTGGCTCTGGGAGGGATTGGATAATTGTTCCTAAGTCTAGTTGCCAGATGAAAAACTGAGGTTCAGAAGATCTAAGTGATTATCTTAAGTCATGAAAGAAAGGCTTTTAGCAGATTCCAAACTAGAATGGATTTTGTTACGCTCCTAGTTCGGCATATTCTGGGAAAATAAGTGTCTTTAAAAAGATTGTATAAAGGAGTCACTCTGGCCAGTGCCTGTAATCCCAGCACTTTGGGAGGCTGAGGCAGGCGGATCACCTGAGGTCAGGGGTTCAAGACCAGCCTGGCCAGCATGGAGAAACCCTGTCTATACTAAAAATACAAAATTAGCTGGGCGTAGTGGCACAAGCCTATAATCGCAGCTACTCGGGAGGCTGAGGCAGGAGAATCGCTTGAACCTTGCAGGCGGAGGTTGCGGTGAGCCAAGATTGCACCATTGCACTCCAGCCTGGGCAACAAGAGCAAAACACTGTCTCAAAAAAAAAAAAAAAAAGTCACTCTGTGTATATTGGAGTGCTTACGTGCTCTAGAAAACGTTTGTCACCTCTTGTGTCCCAGGCCAGGCCATCCGTGATCTCCTTTCTGCCCCAGCCTCTCCCCTGCCATGTCCGTACAATACTGAGGTATTGTCTTTCCTGGAACATGTCTTCTGTTCCCCATTCCCCTTGCTGTTCCTCACAAGCAGCAGGTCCACTTCCCACAGATCTTTGCCTTTTCTCTGCTGGAAACACCCCTTTTCCAGCAGCCACTGCTTACTGTGGTTGCCCCCAGGTCTCTGCTCAGACATGAACTTAGCATGAGGCCTTTTCTGACTGTCCTCACCTCCACACCCAGCCCTGCAACCTCATCACCGTGACCTTCCTTGTCCTGTTGGCCTTGCTTTATGGTATTTCTTTTCCCAAGTATCTTACCACAATTGGCAAATATGTAATCTGTTTCCCCCTCTGCAGTGTATGCATCACCAGGATAGGGACTGATTTGCTTTCATTCACTGCCTTACAGCACTTTTGAATAATGCCCAGCACATAGTAGATTCCCAATAAGATGTTGCAGCAGGCTTGCTATCATTGTCAGTATTATGGGCTTCTTACCACTCATGAAAGCAAATTAAGTGTATGAGTGAGAGAGTTGGTATTCAAGCTGGTAATCTATAATGTCGAAACAAATGTGAACCACTTGATAACTAACTTGTTCAAAAACTGAACTGACAGTGTCCTGTATGACATTTTTGTGAAGCTAATATGAAATTATACCTATGAAAGATGTGCTGACACTTGAAAATGACTTTCACTGATCAAAGGCTGTCCTGAATGGCTGCTGTGATGTGCTTGCTCCTGGTATACCTGTGTTCATTCATGATTTGGCTAAAATGGTAATTTATAGGGGGCTGAGTTTGAAAATGGTTTCAATTTAGGCTTACTTGCCAACTGTGTTGTGTTCTTGTTATAACATGTGTCTAAAATCATATGTTGAGATTTACCATAAAATGTCCAAGGTCATTAAAATATAGATAAGTTTGTTAATAGCTTAGCCAAACTCTTATATTAATCATGCTTTATAATTTTGTTTTCCTTTAGTGTTACCTGGAATATCAGAGAGCTGAAAGCAGTCATATTTTGGGATCATGCACCTACTGTGACAGTATATAAAAAAAGATAATTAAGTATGCACCCAAGAAGTAGCTGCTCCCCTATCCATCACAAACTGTATAGAAGGATATCACCTAAGGATTTTATCATGTGAAAACTTTCTGAATTTTAGTTGGCTGTTTTTAGAAATGCAGATAAGATGAAGGATATTGGACAGCAGCTGTACACTACACACTTGAAGGGTGGACATAATTCCTTGACCATGTCACCCAAACAGCCTGATGCTAATGGAGCACCTCGCCCAGATAGACAAGAAGCACAAACCCTTTTGTATCAAGGCTCAGAGGCAGAGGCTGCCATGATGACCATTGCTACATGTGCAAAGTGCAAAAGTGTTCACAAGATCTCTCTTCAAGATTTGCAGAAGGGTACAGGGAAGGACGGTATATATGTCTGCTTCCAGTGCAGCCTCGGTGCAGCTCCTCCCAATTTTCATTTTGTGAGCAATAATCCCAGTGCTACTCATGTTGGAAATAAAACTGAAAACTTCTCAAGTCCTGTCAGTAACAAATTTAAGGTAAGGAACTTTAAGCCAGGCAAATACTATTGTGATAAATGTCGATTTTCCACAAAGGACCCGTTGCAGTACAAAAAGCACACCCTTCAACACGAGGAGATTAAATTCATTTGTTCTCACTGCAGCTACATTTCGTATACGAAAGGAGAGTTTCAGAGGCATTTGGTGAAACACACAGGCATATTTCCTTATCAGTGTGAGTATTGTGACTATGGTGCTATTAGAAATGATTATATTGTCAAACACACAAAGAGAGTACATGAAAGGGCAGGTGCGAAACGGCCAGTCAAAGCTGTTGCCAAGCTGGAGCCAAAAAGAACCGGAACTTCAAAACAAAACCCAGAGCTTCTAAAAGCTTCTAGTCCACGGACTGCATTTCAAAACAAGTGGTCAGATCAACTGTCAGGTTTCTCTCTCCATGCAAATAAAGACAAAATGCACAATATCATGTTGTTACCTGAACCAAAGGAATACCAAAAAGATGTAGTTTGTATTCCAAATAAAATGACCCTGTCTGAGCCAAATGAAGTCAACCTATTTGAGAACAAAAATGTTGAAGTAGAAGTCTTATCCCCTGCTAAAGAACCTGTTCAGCCAGGTATGCCATTGACAGTTGTTGCACCAGCAGAACTAGTTGTTCCTGCAAACTGTTTAGCCCAGTTGATAGACGTGAAGGTTGTCAATGGTACACAGCAGCTTGTTCTGAAACTGTTTCCGCTGGAAGAAAATAATTGCCTTGAAGCTGGGAGGGGTAATGGAGGTGATTCTGAACGTATGGTGAATGAGAAGAGTTCAAATGAACAAGAAAAAATACTTTCTGCAGAAAAAACAAAGTCACTGACAGTTGACAGGAATGTTGGAAAACTCGTAGGCATTGATAGTTTTCAACCTTCAGTTCAGAAACAGCTTAAAAATGTGAAATGGGTAAGGTCTTACGATTTTATTATGCCAAGTTCTAGTGTGCACAACAATGGAAAATCTTTCATTAATTCGGAAACAATTGAGGATTTTCAGAAAAAAAATAATTTGTATCCACATAGAACTGCTTTTCCTTCCGTTGCCTTAAAAGGTCATTCTCTAGCATCTGTATTTAAAAACAGTGTTTTACGTAGTCTTGGAGCTGCATCAAACCCTTTTCCATATAAAGCTGCTGTTTGTTTTGCTGAAAATGGAAGAAATTTACACAGTAACTCACAGCAGTTACTCCCTTTTGCTGCATCACCTGCAACCTTTTCCTTCTCTGGACAAAAGGGCTTATTGCCTATAAGTGAAAATGACTTGGAATCTACAAGTAAAATCAGTATTCCTGTAAAAATGGTTTCCTCTAATAGAAAGCAGGAAGATAACCAGACAGAGGAACACAAGGCAGTATCAACTGTAGGCCAGATTTCCTCTCAACATAAGAGTGAGTATTTACATATAAACATAACTGGAGAAGATAGATCTCAACAGCCTGGGGATAAGCCTTTGGAATTAAAGAATTCTGAAAGGACTAACAACACTAATGATGGCCCAGTCATCTCATCAGTATTTTCTCTGAGCTCTGGATCTGAAAATGTCCCCGAGGGCATTAAGTGGAATAGCTCAACGTCTAAAATAAAGTCAATTGAACTGTTGCGCAGAAAAATAGCTCAGTTAATTGAGTCCTGTGGCAAGCCTTCATCTTTGGCTTCAAATAGTGCACATCGTCGCTCTGTAGGACAGGCATCAAAGGGAACTTCAAAAGCTACCTCTGAAGGTATTCAAGAAATCAACGTGTCAGTCACTGGCCCTGGCCATCCCACAGGTACTCCTCAGAAACCTCCGGATGATGGTGGTGTTACTGGTAATGGACAGCTTACTCATCAACAAATATATCCACACTTTGCAGATGGCAGTAATAGGAAAACCAAAAGTAGAGTGGCCAGGAAGGCTCATGTTGCCACACCAGTGTTAATCCCCAAAGGGGCTGTGTTGAGGGTTCTTAATTCCTCTGAGGATGCCCACATCATAGAGGCTACATGTGAAGCACCTGTCAGCATACCTTGCAGTGAAACACAGTTAATAAAACCAGTTCCATTTTGCCCTGTGAAACAGGCAGACTCAGAGCCTTTAAGAAGTGAAAGGGGGCCAATAGATATGTCCCAAAATATTGAGACACCTCTGCGCCCTAAACTGAGAAAAGAGAGTGCAGTCTGTAGCACCATCCATAAAAAAACTGGCCTCTTGCATGGACAGCAAGGAAGCAGTGAATTAAGTAAGCAAGGGAGACTGCTTTCCAGAAGTCTTTCTATAAGTAGAAATAAAACCAAACAAGTACACTTATCCAAGAAGAAAAACAAAATTCAGGCTGAACCCAGCCACTGTCTCAAGGATCCTTCAATTTTTCAGGTTGCAAGACAACTTCGACTGATAGCAGCTAAGCCAGATCAGTTGATTAAGTGTCCCCGTCGGAACCAGCCAGTCATTGTGTTAAACCACCCTGATGTGGACTCACCAGAAGTGACCAATGTGATGAAGGTAATAAATAAATACAAAGGCAATGTCCTCAAAGTTGTTTTATCAGAGAGGACTAGGTGTCAGCTAGGCATCAGACGGCATCATGTACGCCTGACCTACCAGAATGCAGAAGAAGCCAGTCAAATTAAAAGGCAAATGATGTTGAAAATGAAACTCAAAAAAGTTCATAAAAACAACTACCAGGTAGTGGATTCCTTGCCTGATGATTCTGCACAGTGTGTATTTAAGTGCTGGTTTTGTGGGCGGCTGTATGAAGACCAGGAAGAGTGGATGAGTCATGGCCAACGGCATTTGATAGAAGCAACTAGAGATTGGGATGTTCTTTCCTCCAAGGGCAAATAAGTAAACAGTTACTCTTTAAAGCAAGTTATTTTTTAGTTTATTCTGGTTTGGAGTCCCTCCACCAAGATTCAGTAGAAGAAATACAGACTGTAGAAATGAGAGGACTGCTAATTGTTCAGAACTGTAGGAATATTGGGAGCCAGGAGTCTGAACCTGAAATATGTGATTGGACCCCAGAATGTATTTGAAGGCTCTGAAATTGTACACACAAATTGGTACATACACATTTTTCTGGAGAGCCTGTGAAACTGAACAGATTTTCAGTGGGATCTGAGACTTTTCTTTGTTTAGCACCCCATTTTCTAAGTACATACACACACAGATGTTTAATAATCCATTCAGAGGGGCAGATTGAGAATGTTTTACACATTTTCTTCATATAAATGCTACAGAAAAACCTTTGTTTTGGTGTGCACATCCATTTTGTTTTTGCTTTAACTTGTGCTCTGAGTATTTGGTGCACAATGGAAATTGTATTTTCTACTTTACTGGCTTCAATTTGGTTATAGAGAAATGGCCATTCTTTTACTCCCTCCCTGGTTTTATAATACTCCCGAGTGTTCTGTATAGCACAAAGAGTTTTGCTTTTATTGGCCATTTTAAAGAATGTTTTCGACTGCTTGCCTGGATTTACTCCTTTCACTGCAAGTGTTAGAAGAAAGATAACATTTTCAAATGTTTAGCTTTTGCTTTCTTTAAAATACATTGCTTTATGACATATGGGAAGGGAACGTACCTTTTTGCAAAGACAAAAAAAGATTACAAAAGGAAAATACCTAAAACTGTTTTCTCTCTGCCCTTACCATTCCCAGAAACGTAAGTGACCAATTTAAAATGCTAGGGAACAGGCTTATAACATAGCTAAAACTTGCAAACAGAGTTCAAGGTAGGCTTATAAAGTTGTGAAAGGGGTTTCATATGCCTTTTAGTTTTCATTTGGGATTCATCCAGAGACTGTGGGTGGATGCTGTCTGTTCTCGCTTCTTGATCCCTTTGATTCATGGACACTCTCCTCCCTTTGTCATTTCTTCTGAACAGGACCTCCTGTGGACTAGCACAACTTCCTTGCCCACTGTTTCTTCCCTTCTGTGCCTTTGAGACCCCTTAAGGTTTTCCCTCATGAAATTACTAGAAAATGGCAGGAATTAACAAAATGGAGACCTCCCACTGTTTTTGCTAAAGTTACAGGAACATGATCCCTATTTTTCATTGATAGTAATGCTCTGTTTCTAATTTGTCTTAACCACATTCATGCTTACGCTGCTGCTCAGCTGTCTCACGGAAGCAACTCCGGGAACACTGCTTCCACTCCGTTCTCTACCAACAGATGTCAGGACTGTCACTTGTCTACACAACACATTTGTGTTCTTTAGAAAAGGCCCGCCCCCTGCACAAGCACAGCCTCTTGGGCAGATAGATGGCTTGGTAAAAGCTTAAGACATGATTCTAGTCTTCACTTTCCTGTGCAGCTGGGCACTGACCTTTAGGTAGAGCACAGATGGCACAACCGTGAGGCAGCCCCAACTTGCATTTGCCTCCTTCCAGGGGCTATTAACTGCCTTAGGCGATTTGTGGGGTGCAGTGAATGAAGGGTTGTCACACCTGAAAAAGACACCAATGATTTCTTATTGGGTAGTCGATTGGAGACTTTGATTTTTTTTTTTTTTTTTTTTCCACATGGGAAAGTCTTAGATTCCAGTAGATGGAATTTCAATCCTTTGCAGTTTGTTCTCATTACAGGTAATCAACATTTCTTTTGTATAATTCAATACATGATCAAGTCAATTAGTTATTTTTTATTGAAATTTAAAACTTGCATTTTTATATATGTGTGTGTGTACACATAAAAATATTTTTTACCATATGAAAATTGCAGTAGCTAGTTTTCTGATTTCCTATTTTATAACAATACATGGGCTGGAAAAATGTAGAACGTTTTTATATTGTAGAAATTTATTTTGGAAGTACATTTTTATAAGGGTCTAATCTCACTTTCAGAAAATGAAAGCACAGGAATGATGGGGTCTGGTTTATATGAACAAGTGAGTGGAAACCCCTGTGGATCATTTTATTATTGCATTTAGTCCCTGTGCGTTTTTATTTGGTGCTTTTTAGGAAGTAGATCTTTGGTACCATTTCACTACGTAAAGGAGAGCATTCGAAGTTTTATCCATGTTATATATTGTACTCCTGTGGCATGAAAAGTAGCTCCCGAGATACGGAGAGGAGAGGAGTGAGGAAGAAAAGGCTGTGATTTTGGGGTTTTTTTTTTTTTCCTACTTTTTTTTCTCTCCTATTCCTCACCACACAGTGCTTTTTCCTGAAAAGCTGGACTGAGAATTGGCCTTGAATCAGGTCAGAGTGTTAACTGTCAACATGAAGTATTTGCACTTTGCAGCATCAACTGTTTTTCAGGCATTAGCTAAAAACACAACTTGCATACTTTGACAGAGCTTAATTGCGTGAGTAGAATATGTAGCAAAGCTTTTTAGGATTTTCAGAACTAGAATACCTTTTAAGGAATTAAAAGGGTTTCTGGAAGTCAAAAATGGGAAAGCAAAAAGTAGCTGTCCTCCCTAAATAAAGAGCTTTAGAAAATAGCTTAACCTGTAGGTACATGTTATGAAATAAACATTTCTAACAAAACAAGGGAGTAAGGGCAGACCTGTGTTGAGTATTTGCGTGTGTTCTTAACTTTGAAGGACCTCCAATCACTACATTTTGTTAATACTACCAATAAAATCATTTTAAACTTATTTTTAAAGTAGGTTTTCTTACTTTAGGGGACCCAGAAGTGAGAGATTGTTATATTTAGGATATAGACAAATAGAGTAAAAGTTAAAAAAAAAACAACAAAAAACCTTACTCAAAGTATACTCTAATAGACTATATTATATTCAGTTTTTTATCCCCAGTCCGGAACATCTTGTAAGCCATCATTAAGGGCCACCTGCTGTCTGTTGAACTACACTGAACACCATATATTGTCTCTCAAGCTCCATCCCAATTTCTTTAGGACATGTTATATAATCCATCCCAGAAATTGAAGATGTGATGCTGCTCGGCCTTTGGAATAATTTTTAAATCTGTAAATGTCTATATGAGCAGAAACAAAACATTGTGTAACATGTTAGAAGCATTATTGTAATTCCTGTGTTAACAGTTTGTGTGTCTGCTGCTCTGGTTTTGAAACATGTTTGTATATAGATATTGGAGTTGGCATACATTTTGTTAAATAAAGCAACATTTTCTTTGCCCTTTGATTTCAAATGTTATGCAGGTGACTGTTTATTACATAGCCTATTTGTATTATACATTTCTGAATCAAAGGCAAGACATCATTCTACATAACAGGTGTTTTGAATTCTACCAGGGTAGGTTTTGAATTAGATGCAATGATGGGATGGTTAACCTTGCAGACCCTAATATGAGGCCAGGTCATGTTTTTGTTTTATTTTGCTTGCAAATTCACAAGAGGTGCTGGTTTGGACAGTAGTGGCAATTTTCCTGTTGTGGACAGTGGCCTTAGCAGAGAATGTATGTGGGCCTTTAGCCTGCCTTCCATGTCTTGGGTAGAAGAGTTCCCAATCAGTGATGAGCCCCTAGACCACATGAGTGTACTTGCACTATTGATGTCATCTCTCTAAATGATCTCTTGCACCCAAGTCCACATATATTTGCGTTGCAAGAGTATGAGGATATTTAAAGAGGCTCTTAATTTCCTCATCTCACTCCCAGGGCCCAAGGAGTCATAAGGGAAAGGAAGAAAATTGGACTTGTGACAAATATTGGCAGATTGAGAAAAAGGGAGGTGAGTTGCTTAAGTTCAGCAATTTGATCAGTTTATTTTCTGAGTTAAAATGAGTCATCATCTTTGAATCCTATAGGATCGTTAACTGTCACCTTTGACAGTAGTTATTTAGGGGAGAGTGAAGGTCAAATAAGGCAGCAGGAAACTGAAGGGGCTCTGTATTATGCATAGAGTACCAGGGGTAGCTGTAGTGTGGTGAGTCAAATAGGAAACATGAGGGGAAATTGACTTCAAGCGTGTAAAGCTAGGAAGTGGGCGTCACTAATGTACACTGTTATAGAAAACATATTAAAACTGAAGCTCAGGAGAATTAATAACACCTGATTGACCAGGTTTACATGGTGCCCTTTCATTTCAAATATTACGAGCCTTCATTTATCACATTACTTCATTTAGAAAATAGCTTAACTTGAATGTGCATGTCATGAAATTAATACATTTCTAACAACGAGGGAGTAGCGTATTTGTGTGTCCTCACCTTAATTTTGAAGGACCTCCAATTACTACATTTTTTGTTGTTTGTTTTTGAGGCGGAGTTTCACTCTTGTTGCCCAGGCTGGAGTGCAATGGCAGGATCTCGGCTCACCACAACCTCCGCCTCCTGGGTTCAAGCGATTCTCCTGCCTCAGTCTCCTGAGTAGCCGGGATTACAGGCATGTGCCACCATGCCCAGCTAATTTTGTATTTTTAGTAGAGACGGGGTTTCTCCATGTTGGTCAGGCTGGTCTCAAACTCCCGACCTCAGGTGATTGGCCCACCTTGGCCTCCCAAAGTGCTGGGATTACAGGCGTCAGCCATGGCGCCCAGCCTATATTTTGTTAATAAATGACAGGCTAAATGAAGTAATGTGTAGGATAGTGTTTTGGCAGGAGCACCTTAGTACCCCCTAGTATCTGCAAAGCCCTCTCCTTTGTACTTTGTAGTCATTTGTTCCCACAGCTACACTCAGTATGAGTTGCTTTGTAAGGTTTGCACATCCATCAGACTGCTGGGATGAGATGCCATGCTAAGGATCTAGACTTAGTCTAGGGTCTTGCTGTCCAATAGAAACATAATGTGAGCCAATTTGTAGCCACATTTTAAGAGTAAAAAGAACAGATGAAATTAAACATTTAATTTGTCGCAATACATCTAGAATATTCTTTATCTTCAATCAGCAAAATATTTACTGCAACATTACACACACACTTTAAAAAAAACAAGTTTCAGAAATCTGGTATGTATTTTACATATACAGCATGTTTCAAGTTTAATGCTAAATTTTCAGTTATTGTAATCAAAAGTAACCCTACCAAAACCCTGAAGTTTTTAATGGAAAGATATTTTACACTGCTTCAATTTTAAAATTATAGTTCCTCAGCCACCCTAGCCACATTCCAAGCATTCACATGCCTAGTGGCTGCTCTACCGAACAGCGCAGAAGGGGAGGTGTGCTGTATTGTGAATATATACTTCTCTGAGCTCCTTGATGGGAAGCATTGGATTTTATTTTCTATATATCTGAAACTAGGGTAAGCTAGGCTAGACTTCACTCACCCAAATTTAGGGAATGCCAATTCTGTGCCAGGTTCTGTATTCATGCCTGGCAGTTCTATTTGTAGGTCTGTACCCTAGAGAAACTGTTCATGTGGGACTTTTTGAGGTTGGCACTCATTTATTTGGCAATTCTAGTTGTTCAACAAAAGAAATGTTTATTTCTCATTCACAGTACATGTCCACCATGGGTCAATAAGGTGCTCAGCTCCCCACAGTCTGTTAGGGACCTGGGTTGATGGAGGGCCCCATCTTGTAGCTGCCCCTCGGGATCACCTGGGTGTCTCCATCACTGAGACAGGAAAAGAGTACGAGGAGAGGATCTTGCACCGGTGAGAACACACAGCACTCCACTCACAACCGGCTGCCCAGAACTGGTCACGTAATCTAACAGGTCTATTCAGCACCACCATCTTTGCACATAGGAAAAACAAGAGAACCAGTGTATTGATAAACACCAATGATGTCGAACACACTGGTCATACAGTGCATGCTGGAGAAGTATAAATGTCAATTGTCTACATGAAAAGCAACTTGCCAATCTGATAGTTGTGAAATGGTAACATCCTGATAGGAGTTGAAGATCTGCAGAAACGGGCATTTCAACATAATATTTGGCAATACTAAACTTGAAACAATATATTGTTTTCATTTTCCTAATTATTAATGAGCTAGTACCCCTTTGCAAATATTTATTGGACATTTAAATTTTCTGTGAATTGCCTGTTTATTGGATATTTGAATTTTCTGTGTATAACCTATATTCTTTGTCTACTATTGAACTGTTCATTTTAAACTTTTAGAAGAAAATGTGGGCACTCTTAAAAATTCCTAGAGAAAAAAAACTTTAAGATTGGGCTTCTTGTACTTTTTAAATAAAAGAAATCTTTCCCTACCCTAAGTGTAAGAAAATAGTGTTTCATGTTAAATTGGTATTAAAAATAAACTTTCATACAACAGTGGAATCCATATTGTTATACAAGTGGTCAGTTACAGGTTTTGTAAAAATCTTTTGAAAAAGGATCTAGGTCCAGATTTTTCTGTATGAAAAAATTTCAAAGTCATATTAAGTCCACACTCTCACAAAAGTTAATTCCACGTGGATTATTTACTCACTTGTCCTAAAACCCATTGTTAGAGTCCAAGCTTTTCCCCCTGTATGTCACACTACATCTGTACATCCAGGTTTCATATTTGTGTGGATCTATGTTGGGGTCTCTGTGCTGTGGCATTATGCTGTTTGTTGTGACTCTTCTTCAAAATTATTTCTAATATTATAGCTTACAGGTATATAAAACATGGAAAGGCTTCCCATAGTGGATATTATAAAGATACAGTAATGGCAGTAATGGCCTTAGCTATTCTTGATTCTTTGCTCTTCCATATGCATTTATTTTTATTATTATTATTAGTTTTAGACAGAGTTTCACTCTGTCTCCCAGGTTGGAATGCAGTGGTGCAATCTTGGCTCACTGCAACCTCTGCCCCTCGGGTTCAAGCAATTCTCCTGCCTCAGCCTCTGGAGTAGCTGGGATTGCAGGTGCTTGCCACCACACCCAGCTAATTTTTGTGTTTTTAGTGGAGACGGGGTTTCACCATATTGGCCAGGCTGGTCTCGAACTCGACCTCAAGTGATCTGCCTGTCTTGGCCTCCCAAAGCGCTGGGATTACAGGTGTGAGCCACCACACCCAGCCCATATGCATTATAAAATGCTTGTCAAACCCTGCTGAGATTTTTATTGGAATAGCATTGACATTTTAGTTGCATTTGAGGAAAATTGTCATCAATGGGAAAGTGCTATCACCATTTAGTCTGGTAAATGTAATAGAAATAAAGTTGTGCCAGACCAATTACATTTCACAATTTATTTCCTATATTTTGGGGAAAAGATCTCATTTTCAATAAAAATGAAAACCAAGCAGGCACAGTGGCTCATGCCTGTAATGCCAGCACTTTGAGAGGCCCAGGCGGGCAGATCACCTGAGGTCGGGAGTTCAAGACCAGCCTGACCAATATGGAGAAACCCCGTCTCTACTAAAAATACAAAAAAATTACCCGGGAGTGGTAGCACGTCCCTGTAATCCCAGCTATTCAGGAGGCTGAGGCAGGAGAATCGTTTGAACCCTGGAGGTGGAGGTTGTGGTGAGCTGAGATTGCATCACTGCACTCCAGCCTGGGAAACAAGAGCAAAAACTCCATTTCCCCGACCCCCATGAAAAAGAAAAACCCCACAGATTGCAAAATCGAAGCCATGAAGAAGGAAGAAAGTTATATGATTTGCAAATAAGAGAGGTCAACATTTCCAAGTGTAAATTCATTATTAAAAAAAAAAAAATCAATCAGGTGTCTATGCATGAGAAATAGAAACAGCTCTAGTAGGAATATTTCTATCACCTCTTCTCTTGGACACTTTAAGAAAAGCCCTAACCAAAGTAATATGAAATAAAAAATAAACATGGGGGTATCCCTGTATTTTCTAGGTAGACAAAAGATTAGGGCTTAAAAGAAATCAATATTGCAAGAGACAAAAGGGTCCTTAGAGTTTTGCCATTTCATTTAAGCATAATTTTTGTCATAGGTTTTTGGAAGATGCTCAGCTTAAGGCAATTCCTTTATTCCCAAATTGTTTGATTTTTTAAATAAAATTTTAACATTATGTGAATTTTGTTTCTTTTAAAAGAGTTACTTTTGTCTCTTTTAAAAATACCTGAATAGATTTTTCTTATATTTCTCCTTATATTCCTGGAATGAACCCTACCTTGTCAAGATCTATATGTATAGATGATACTGCTAAGTTTGCAGATCTAATAGAAATCTTTATGTAAGTGATATTGCTCTATAATTTCCCCTTTCAGTATGTCCTTACAGTGTTTCATTATCAAGATGATACTACTCTCATTGAGTGAGTTGGGCCACTTTCTGTATTTCTCTGTTTGATGTAAATTGTTTCAGAAAATAGAAATTAACTGCTCCTTGAAGTGGTAAGCCATCTCACCAATGGAAACATCTTGGGTAGGTGTCTTTAACAGAGAAGGAGAAACATGAATGGGGTCAGGAAGGAGGGTTTGGAAAGTCTCAAATTCCGATTTGATTGCTATACTGATATTTTTTCAGGTTTTCTATTTTTAATTTTTCTACTCTATTCAGTTCACTATCACTAGATACATATAAATAACAGTCATGTTCTTTTGGCATATAAATGCAAGTCAGATGATGCACCTTTTATTATTGTGTGGGACACACAGATTTATATGCCATTACCTTAGCCTCCTGCTCCAGCTGCAGTAACAAAATACCATAGACTGGGTAGCTCATAACAGAAATTTAAGACTGGAAAGTGTAAAATCAAGTCGTAGGCAGATTCAGTGTCTAGTGAGGGCCCACTTCCTGGTTCATAGAAGGCACCTTCTCACTGAGTTCTCACGTGGTAGAAGGAATGAATGAGCTCTCTAAAGTCTTTTTTTTTTTTTTAAGACGGAGTTTCGCTCTTTTTGCCCAGGCTGGAGTGCAATGGCACGATCTCAGCTCACCACAACCTCCACCTCCTGGGTTCAAGCAATTCTCCTGCCTCAGCCTCCCGAGTAGCTGGGATTACAGGCATGCGCCACCATGCCTGGCTAATTTTGTATTTTTAGTAGAGATGGGGTTTCTCCATGTTGGTCAGGCTGGTCTTGAACTCCCAACCTCAGGTGATCCACCCGCCTCGGCCTCCCAAAGTGCTGGGATTACAGGAGTGAGCCACCGAGCCCGGCCTTCTCTAAAGTCTTTATAAGGACACTAATCCCATTCATGAGGGCTTTACCCTCATGATTTAATCACTGCCCGGAGGTATCCTGTTAATATCATCACACTGGAGATTAGGTTTCAACATACACATTTTGAAAGGACACAAACATTCAGACCACAGCAGCCATTGTGTGCAAACCTACATCCTCCATCTGTTATATGAGTTGTATATTATATAGGTTGTAAAGTGAAATGTTTGGGTAGGTATGTGTTAATACTGTTCCAAAAATGTTTTATTCAGTTAATGAATGCAGCTCATGAAATCTCTGAAAGCATGGTTTCCATCACCCTAACTGTGCTTAGAAACATGTCCTTATGTAAAAAAGATGGCGAGAAAGCAAATGGTGCTTGTCATAGAATGCACCTTGACCAAGTTGCAAAGAACAGTGTCTGCTGCTGCTATTGCTAAACCTTACAAGTCTTCAAATATTCCTCAGAGCATTGTACAATAGGCTTTTTACAATGAATGGTCAAAGAGCTGCCTGATGTCAACATTGAGCCCATATTAGTCAAAATAATATAACAAAACTGAAATTTGAAGTGCATTAAATACAGCAAAGGTTTATGCATCCCCATGTGAAGTCCGCTTCAGGTTGGACAGCACTCCTGCCAACCTTACCTCGGGGGCCACATGCTTCAGATGGCAGAATACAAAACAGGGAAGATAGGGTAGGAGAAAGGAACACTGATTCTTTAATGCCTTAGCCAGGAGGTGACATATGCAATGCCCCCAACATTCTATTAGCTGAGTTTAGTTCAACAGTTTCAACTATCTGCAAGGGAAATCAGGAAATGCAGGGGAGCATGGGGAATATTTGCTAAATAACTTGCCACATTAAGCCGGGCGCGGTGGCTCAAGCCTGTAATCCCAGCACTTTGGGAGGCTGAGACGGGCGGATCACGAGGTCAGGAGATCGAGACCATCCTGGCTAACACGGTGAAACCCCGTCTCTACTTAAAATACAAAAAAATTGGCCGGGCGAGGTGGCGGGCGCCTGTAGTCCCAGCTACTCTGGAGGCTGAGGCAGGAGAATGGCGTGAACCCGGGAGGCGGAGCTTGCAGTGAGCGGAGATCGCGCCACTGTACTCCAGCCTGGGTGACAGAGCGAGACTCCGTCTCAAAAAAAAAAAAATAAATAAATAACTTGCCACATTAACTGTCTGATTTTGCGCAAGTAACTTAGCCTCCCTGTGCCCCAATGCATGTAGTATTAGCTCTAATTTTATAGCTAAAACTAGCATATTTTATATCTTGCAGATTATGAGAATTCAAACACTCAACATGGTATCTCAGTGTTGATTCAATAAGCACTTACTAATCGATTGACATCTTTTCTGGAGCAGGCACAGACCATCTTGATGTAACAGTGAGTATACTAGCAAGATCCTTGTCCTCATGTTGCCTAGAATTTGTTACTCAAAGTATGGTCCTTGGTCTGATAGCATCAGCATTACCTGATATCTTGGAAGAACTAGAGAATTTCTGGCCCCACCCCAACCTCCTGGATCAGAATCTGCAGATGCCTGGATGGCTTGCATGGAAATGAGAGTGTGAGAAAAACTGACTAGAACACTGCTCCTTCATTTCTCCCATTCATCTAGTGAAGTGTTTTCTTTCTCAAGAGCACCTGTCCTGATTACCTCACCAACTCCACCCCCATCTCACAGTCAGGAATTAGATGTTGCCATGACATTGCTATCGCTCTTAGAAAATGAAAGGAATTATAAAGTGCTTATGGTCCAGTGGGGAAGACAGCATCTTTATGTTATTAGGGGAAGCAGTGCCATAGGCAATAATTAGTGGTAATGTGAACCAGAGGTGTAGGGGGAAGGAGTAAGCAGGGAGGAAGAAATAAGGGACTGAAAGACAGTGTCCTCTTACTATGCACACTGGACAGGACGCTGAAATCCAGGGTTGAAGGAAAGTGAACCAAGATGCTGTTGCTGTTCAGTTCAATTAAGAACTTTTTCAGCACTGATCTCTCCAAAGTTTAATACCTGCTTGCTATGGCTTTTTGTTGCTAGTTTACTGTATTGCTGGGACTGAGAGCAAGACTTCCCAGGGCCTTGTGCATAATAAGCCTGTGATTTAAAGTCTCAGCAGAGTTTGAGAAGCACCCACTTATTGTGCATGCAATGACTAAGAATCCCATTAAAAGGCAGATTCTGAGTCAGTGTGTCTGAAGATGCCGATGCCGCTATTCCAGGGACCACATTTGCAAATCCTCAAGTTCTCTTTTATAAAAACAGAGTAAGCAACAGCTTTTGCGGAAAGTAGCTAGCTTACAGCCTTGCTACTACTTTTTACATATTCCTACGAAAATGCTATGAAAAATTTCTTGCTAATTTTTACATATTTCTATGAACTGACCTAAAAAGCAAAATAAATTTCCAAGTCTTCTCTTAAACACTAGACAGTAAATAGTGAATCAGATTATAGGGTAGTCTGCCCATCAGCATCTCAGCAACTCAGACAAGGCTGATCCTGAGACAGCTATACCTCACCTCTCTACAGCCCTCCTCTCCAATGCCATCTTCGAGGATTTGGGCCTTTAAAGCTCTTAAGGTAGTTTGAGCCATGGACATCTATCACCTCTATCAACTAGGAATTCTGAATAATACTTTATAATGAACTCCTATAACTAGCCATTGTGTGGGTGGGCCCCTGGAGAGCTCTAAGCTGGTCCCATGGTTTAAAAATCACTTGGGAGAATGGGCAGGTGCTTCAAGGCTAAGCAGGTGGCACTAGGGTCCCCAACCCTCACCCACACCCCAGCCAGAACAGCTCCAATTTTACCTGTTATTGCTGTGGCTATTGTTGTTTTTAATTTGTCTGCGAATGTTTTGAGGAAAACAAGCAATTTGATCCTTTGATAAACTCCTAATTTAGCCTATCATCTTACCCCAGTTAGAATGACTATTATCAAAAAGGCAAAAAATAACAGATGGTGGCAAGGATGCAGAGAAAAGGGAGTTCATACACTGTTGGTGGGAATGTAAATTCATACAGTCATTACGGAAAACATTATAGAGATTTTTCAAGAAACCGAAAATAGAACTACCATACAATCTAGCAATCTCATTACTGGGTATTTTTCCAAAGGAAAGGAAATTAGTATAGGAAAGGGATACCTGCACCCCTATGTTTATTGCAGCACTATTTACAATAGCAAAGCTAAGAATCAACCTAAACATCCATCAATGGATGAGTGGACAAAGAAAACGTGGTGTATATATACACAATGAATAGTATTCAGCCATAAAAAGAATGCAATCCTGACATTTGCAGCAACATGGATGGAACTGCAGGTCATTATAAGTGAAATAATCCAAGCAAAGGAAAATATCACATGTTCTCAGTCATATGTGGGAACAAAAACAGCCAATCTCATAGAGGTAGAGAGAACAGTGATGGTCACCAGAGGCTGGGAAGGGTGTGTGTGTGAAGCAGGTGGGTGGGGATGGGGAATGAAGAGAGATTGGTTAGTTGGTACAAACAGATGGAAGGAATGCATTCTAATGTTTGATAGTAGAGTAGGATGACTTTAGTTGTTGATGTATTGTACATTTTAAAATAGGTAGAAGGGGCCGGGCGTGGTGGCTCACGCCTGTAATCCCAGCACTTTGGGAGGCCGAGTCAGGCGGATCACTTGAGGTCAGGAGTTTGAGACCAGCCTGGCCAGCATGGTGCAACCCCATCTCTACAAAAAATACAAAAAAATTAGCCAGGCATGGTGGCACATGCCTGTAGTACCAGCTACCTGGGAGGCTGAGGCAGCAGAATCGCTCGAACCCAGGAGGCAGAGATGGCAGTGAGCCAAGATCGCGCCACTGCACTCCAGCCTGGGAGACAGAACAAGACTCCGTCTCAAAAACAAACAAACAAACAAAAAAACCAGGCATGGTGGCACATGCCTGTAATCCCAGCTACTCAGAAGGCTGAGGCAGAAGAATCACTTGAACCTGGCAGGCGGAGGTTGCAGTGAGCCGAGATCATGCCATTGCACTCCAGCCTGGGGAACAAGAAACTCTCTCTCAAAAAAATAATTTTTTATATATATGATTTATATATATTACATATATATATATATGACAGGACTTGAAATCGTCCCAACAGATAGAACTGGTAAACACTCAAGGTGGTAGATACCCGAACTACCTTCATTTGCTCATTACACACTGTGTGCATGTAACAAAACATCGCATGTACCCTATAAATATGTACAAATATGTATCAAAAAAACTTTTAAAAAAATTAAAAAATACTTCATGAGTCACTTCATTTCATCTAGTCTAGTCTCAATATTATATAAATCCCTGTCTTTTAAAGGATTATGTATTATATTTAGCAGGAAATAGTGTTCTTCTTTCCAGTCTATATTTCGGTAGAAATTTCACTAGGAAAGCCATAAAAAAATCATGATTTAGAACTCAGGTTTCTCAAATAAAATGAGATCATTATTGTCAGTTGTATTTGCTAGTAGTTTACACAAATGCTTTCTAAAACTGGAAGTTATCCATATATTCAACGGCAGTAAGGACTAAGACTTGTAAGAAAGCTAAAAATAAATAGCCATAATAAATATTTAAATGAAGCAATTTTTAAAAGCAAAATAAATTTTTAACCTGTAGAATGTGGTGGTTGGAGTAGATCATAATAATAATGCTGTTTATTATTACTATCATTATTACTACCATCAAGTAGAGCTGGAAGGAACCCTATCTCAGTCCATCTAAACCAGATTCTCAAGTGAGCTTTCTTCTGTCTTGGCCCTAGACTGGCAGACAAGATCCCATTTGCTGGCACACCTAGAGAACTATGGGCCATATGGCCTGAGCACACACAGGAAAAGCCCTCTCTGCAGCCAGGCACACAGAGTCAGGCACCAATAGAAGAGAGCTCAGAGGGAGCTGACCCTTCCATGCTCACTTCCTTCTCCCAGAGGCAGTAATTGCATGTCATTCCATTTCCAGTGGAGAAGAATGAGTGGGGAGGGGCACAGGTAGTGTGTCTCTGGGTGTCATCCTAGTGGAAGACCCATCGTGGCAACCACTGAAGTTCTCATGGCAACCACTGAGGTTTCTCCACAATGCTGGATATGTTCTGCTTGTCCCTTCACCACCCTGCTTATGTCCAGAGAGGCTGAACTCTATGGACTGAAGTATAAGGGCTCCCTTAATCTCTGGCTTCTGTTTGGGTTTGAAGATCAGAAGGTGGCAGATTCAAAAGGTCAGGGTATATGTATATCTCCAGTTTCCCCATTGCCAAGATCTCCTTCGGAAGTACTTATATTTCTCTACCTAAGACCATAGGCAGGGGCAGAACTAGTTTTCTGAGGTGAGGTGGACATTTGCACAAATTTTGGACCCTCCTTTAAATAATAAAAAATTGGCTGTGTGCAGTGGCTCACTCCTGTAATCTCAGCATTTTGGGAGGCTGTAGTGGGTGGATTTCTTAAGCTCAGGAATTCAAGATCAGCCTGGGCAACATAGTTAAAACCTTGTTTCTACAAAAAAAAAAAAAATATATATATATATATATATATATATATATAAAATAGAAAAAATTAGCAGGGCATGGTGGTGCACGCCTGTGGTCCCACCTACCCAGGAGGCTGAGGTAGGAGGATTGTTTGAACCCAGGAGGTGGAGTCTGCAGTGAGCTGTGATGGTGCCATTGTACTCCAGCCTGGGTGACAGAGCAAGAACCTGTCTCAAAAATAATAATAATATGGGCTGGCAAGATGACCGAATAGGAACAGCTTCAGTCTGCAGCTCCCAGTGAGATCAATGCAGAAGGCAGGTGATTTGTGCATTTCCAACTGAGGTACCTGGCTTTTCTTACTGGGACTGGTTAGACAGTGGGTGCAGCCCACAGACGGCAAGCCGAAGCAGGGTGGGGCGTCACCTCACCTGGGAAGCACAAGGGGTCAGGGAACTCTCGCCTAGCCAAGGGAAGCTGTGAGAGACTGTGCTGTGAGGAACAGTACACTCTGGCCCAGATACTACGCTTTTCCCATGGTCTTCATAAGCTGCAGCCCAGGAGATTCCCTTGGGTGCCTACGCCACCAGGGCCTTGGGTTTCAAGCACAAAACTGGGCATCATTTGGGCAGACACCGAGCTAGCTGCAGGAGATTTTTTTCATACCCCAGTGGTGTCTAGAATGCCAGCGAGACAGAACCATTCACTCGCCTGGAAAGGAGGCTGAAGCCAGGGAGTCAAGTGGTCTAGCTCAGTGCATCCCACCCCACAGAGCCCAGCAAGCTAAGATCCACTGACTTGAAATTCTTGCTGCCAGCACAGCAGTCTGAAGTCGATCTGGGACACTCGAGCTTGGTTGGGGGAGGGGCATCCGCCATTACTGAGGCTTGAGTAGGTGGTTTTCCCCCTCACAGTGTAAACAAAGCCACTGGGAAGTTCAAACTGGGAGGAGCCCACAGCAGCTCAGCAAAGCCACTGTACCCAGACTGCCTCTCTACATTCCTCCTCTCTGGGCAGGGCATCTCTGAAAGAAAGGCAGCAGTCCCAGTCAGGGGCTTATAGATAAAACTCCCATCTCCCTGAGACAGAGCACCTGGGGGAAGGGGTAACTGTGAGCGCAGCTTCAGCAGACTTAAACATTCCTGCCTGCTAGCTCTGAAGAGAGCAGAGGATCTCCCAGCACAGTGTTTGAGCTCTGCTAAGGGACAGACTGCCTCCTCAAGTGGTTCCCTGACCCCTGTGCCTCCTGACTGGGAGATACCTCCCAGTCAGCGAGGTGGCATCTGGGGTGCCCCTCTGGGATGAAGCTTCCAGAGGAAGGAACAGGTAGCAATCTTTGCTGTTCTACAGCCTCTGCTGGTGATACCCAGGTAAACAGGGTCTGCAGCGGATCTCCAGCAAACTCCAGCAGACCTGCAGCAGAGGGGCCTGACTGATAGAAGGAAAGCTAACAGAAAGGAATGGCATCAACATCAACAAAAAGGACGTCCACACATAAACCCCATCTGAAGGTCACCAACATCAAAGACCAAATATAGATAAATCCACGAAGATGAGGAAAAACCAGCACAAAAAGCTTGAAAATTCTAAAAACCAGAACACCTCTTCTCCTCCAAAGGACACAACTCCTTGCCAGCAAGGGAACAAAACTGGATGGAGGATGAGTTTGATGAAGTGACAGAAGTAGGCTTCAGAAGGTGAGTAATAACAGACTCCTCTGAGCTAAAGGAACATGTTTCTAACCCAATGCAAGGAAGCTAACAACCTTGAAAAAAAGGTTAGAGGAATTGCTAACTAGAATAACCAGTGCAGAGAAGACCTGTAGAGATGACCTGATGGAGCTGAAAAATACAATACGAGAACTTCGTGACGCATACACAAGTATCAAAAGCCGAATCAATCAAGCAGAAGAAAGGATATCAGATATTGAAGATCAACTTAATGAAATAAAGCATGAAGACAAGATTAGAGAAAAATGAATGCAAAGGAATGAACAAAACCTCCAAGAAATATGGGACTATATGAAAAGACCAAACCTATTTTTGATTGGTGTACCTGAAAGTGACAGGGAGAATGTAACCAAGTTGAAAAACACCCTTCAGGAGAACTTCCCCAACCTAGCAAGACAGGCCAACATTCAAATTCAGGAAATACAAAGAACATCATAAAGATGCTTCTCGAGAAGAGCAACCCCAAGACATACAATCTTCAGATTCACCAAGGTTGAAATGAAGGAAAAAATGTTAAGGGCAGCCAGAGAGAAAGGTTGGATTTCCCACAAAGGGAAGCCCATCAGACTAACAGCAGATCTCTCTGCAGAAACCTTACAAGCCAGAAGAGAGTGGGGACCAATATTCAACATTCTTAAAGAATTCTCAACCCAGAATTTCATATCCAGCCAAACTAAGCTTCATAAGCAAAGGAGAAATAAAATCCTTTACAGATAAGCAAATGCTGAGAGATTTTGTTACCACCAAACCTGCCTTACAAGAGCCCCTGAATGAAGTACTACATATGGAAAGGAAAAACCAGTAACAGCCACTGCAAAAACATACCAAATTGTAAAGACCATTGACACTATGAAGAAACTGCATCAACTAATGGGTAAAATAACCAGCTAGCATCATAATGACAGGATCAAATTCACACATAACAATGTTAGCCTTAAATGTAAATAGGTTAAATGCCCCAATTAAAAGATGCAGACTGGCAAATTGGATAGAGTCAAGACCCATCAGTGTGCTGTATGCAAGAGACCCATCTCACGTGCAAAGACACACATAGGCTCAAAATAAAGGGATGGAGGAATATTTACCAAGAAAAGGGAAAACAAAAACAAACAAACAAACAAAACAGGGTTTGTAATCCTAGTCTCTGATAAAACAGACTTTAAACTAACAAAGATCAAAAAAGACAAAGAAGGGCATTACATAATGGTAAAGGGATCAATGCAACAAGAAGAGCTAACTATCCTCAATATATATTCACCCAATAAAGGAGCACCCAGATTCATAAAGTTCTTAGAGACCTACAAAGAGACTTAGACTCCCACACAATAATAGTGGGAGACTTTAACACCCCACTGTCAATATTAGACAGATCAACGAGACAGAAAATTAACAAGGATATTCAGGACTTGAACTCAGCTCTGGACCAAGTGGACCTAATAAACTTCTACAGAACTCTCCACCCCAAATCAACAGTATGTACATTCTTCTCAGCACCACATCACACTTATTGTAAAATTGACCACATAATTGGATGTAAAACACTCAGCAGATGCAAAAGAACAGAAATCATAAACAGTCTCTCAGACCACAGTGCAATCAAATTAGAACTCAGGATTAAGAAACTCACTCAAAACTGCTCAACTACATGGAAACTGAACAACCTACTCCTGAATACTGGGTACATAATGCAATGAAGGCAAAAATAAATAAGTTCTTTGAAATCAATGAGAACAAAGACAAAGTGCCAGAATCTCTGGGACACAGCAAAGGCAATATTTAGAGGGAAATTTATAGCACTAAATGCCCACAGGACAAAGCAGGATATAGCTAAAATTGACACCCTAACATCACAATTAAAAGAGCTAGAGAAGCAAGAGCAAATGCATTCAAAAGCTAGCAGAAGACAAGAAATAACTAAGATCAGAGCAGAACTGAAGGAGATAGAGAAACGAAAAACCTTTCAAAAAATCAATGAATCCAGGAGCTAGTTTTCTGAAGATTAACAAAACAGACCACTAGCCAGACTAATAAAGAAGAAAAGAGAGAAGAATCAAATAGATAAAAGAGAAAATGATAAAGGGGACATCACAACTAATCCCACAGAAATACAAACTACCATCAGAGAATACTATAAACACCTCTATGCAAATAAACTAGAAAATCTAGAAGAAATGGATAAATTCCTGGACACATTCACCCTCCCAGGACTAAACCAGGCAGAAGTCGAATCCCTGAATAGACCAACAACAAGTTCTGAAATTGAGGCAGAAATGAATAGCCTACCAACCAAAAAAAAGCCCAGGACCAGATGGATTCACAGCCGAATTCTACCAGAGGTACAAAGAGGAGCTGGTATCATTCCTTCTGAAACTATTTCAAACAATACAAAAAGAGGGACTCCTCCCTAACTCATTTTATGAGGCATTATCCTGATACCAAAACATGGCAGAGACACAACAAAAAAAGAAAATTTCAGGCCAATATCCCTGATGAACAAAATCCTCAATAAAATACCGGCAAACCAAATCCAGCAGCACATCAAAAAGCTTAGCCACCATGATCAAGTAGGCTTCATTCCTGGGATGCAAGGCTGGTTCAACATATGCAAATCAATCATCATAATGCATCACATAAACAGAACCAATGACAAAAACCACATGATTATCTCAATAGATGCAGAAAAGGCCTTCAATAAAATTCAACACCACTTCATGCTAAAAACTCTCAATAAACTAGGTATTGATGGAACATATCTAAAAATAATAAGAGCTATTTATGACAAACTCGCAGCCAATATCATACTGAGTGGGCAAAAACTAGAAGCATTTCCTTTGAAAACCAACACAAGACAAGTATGCCCTCTCTTACCACTCCTATTCAACACAGTAGTGCAAGTTCTGACCAGGGCAATCAGGCAAGAGAAACAAATAAAGGGTATTCAAATAAGAAGAGAGGAAGTCAAATTGTTTCTGTTTACAGATGACATGATTGTATATTTAGAAAACCCCATTGTCTCAGCCCAAAATATCCTTAAGCTGATAAGCAATTTCAGCACAGTCTCAGGATACAAAATCAGTGTGCAAAAATCACAAGCATTCCTATATACCAATAACAGAGAGCCAAATCATGAGTGAACTCCCATTCACAATTGCTACAAAGAGAATAAAATACCTAGGAATACAATTTACAAGGGATGTGAAGGACCTCTTCAAGGAGAAGGACAAACCACTGCTCAAGGAAATGAGAGAGGACACAAATGGAAAACTATTCCACATTCACGGATAGGAAGAATCAATATCATGAAAATGGCCATACTGCTAAAATTAATTTATAGATTCAATGCTATCCCCATCAAGCTACTATTTACTTTCTTCACAGAATTAGAAAAAACTACTTTAAATTTCATTTGGAACCAAAAAAAGAGCCTGTATAGCTAAGACAATCCTAAGCTAAAAAACAAAGCTGGAGTCATTATACTACCTGACTTCAAACTATACTACCAGGCTACAGTAACCAAAACAGCGTGGTACTGGTAGCAAAACAGATATATAGACCAATGGAACAGAACAGAGGCCTCAGAAATACCACCACATATCTACAACCATCTGATCTTTGACAAACCTGACAAAAACAAGCTATATGGAAAGGATTCCTTACGCAATAAACGGTGTTGGGAAAACTGGCTAGCCATATGCATAAAACTGAAACTGGACGCCTTCCTTACAGGTTACACAAAAATTTAACTCAAGATGGATTAAAGACTTAATGTAAAACCTAAAACCATAAAAACCCTAGAAGAAAACCTAGGCTATACCATTCAGGACGTAGGTATGGGCAAAGATTTCATGACTAAAACACCAAAAGCAATTGCAACAAAAGCCAAAATTGACAAATGGGATCTAATAAAACTAAAGGACTTCTGCACAGCAAAAGAAACTATCATCAGAGTGAACAGGCAACCTAAAGAATGGGAGAAAATCTTTGCAATCTATCCATCTGACAAATGGCTAGTATCCATATTCTACAAGGAACTTAAACAAATTCACAAGAAAAAAAATAAAAAAGTGGCAAAGGATGTGAACAGATACTTCTCAAAAGAAGACATTTATGCAGCCAACGAACATATGAAAAAAAGCTCATCATCACTGGTCATTAGGGAAATGCAAATAAAAACCAGAATGAGATGCCATCTCACGTCAGTTAGAATGGCAATCATTACAAAGTCAGGAAACAACAGATGCTGGAGAGGATGTGGAGAAATAGGAATACTTTTACATTCCCACTGTTGTTGGGAGTGTAAATCAGTTCAACTATTGTGGAACACAGTGTGGCAATTCCTCAAGGATCTTTGACCCAGCAATCCCATTACTGGGTATATACCCAAAGGATTATAAATTATTCTACTATAAAGACACATGCACACACATATTTATTGCAGCACTGTTCACAATAGCAAAGACTTGGAACCAACCCAAATGCCCATCAATGATAGACTGGATAAAGAAAATGTAGCAGATATATGCCATGGAATACTATGCAGCCATAAAAAAGGATGAGTTCATGTCCTTTGCAGGGACATGGATGAAGCTGGAAACCATCATTCTTAACAAACTAATACAGGAACAGAAAACCAAACACTGCCTATTCTCACTCATAAGTGGGAGTTGTACGATGAGAACACATGGACACAGCAGGGAGGGGAACATCACACACTGTTGGGGAGTGGGGGGCTAGGGGAGGGATAGCAATAGGAGAAATACATAATGTAGATGACGAGTTGATGGGTGCAGCAAACCACCACGGCACATGTACACCTATGTAACAAACCTGCACATTCTGCACATGTATCCCAGAACTTAAAGTATAATTTTTAAAAAGTCAAAACAGTCAGAAATAATAACAGCTACAAGTCTTTAAGAAATACATAATATAAAAAATGTAAATAGTGAAATAAGTGAAAAATTGTGTGGGGGACAGGTACAAGGCTAATGTTTCTGTATGCAACAGAATTTCTGTTATCAGTGTAAAATAGTCTGTTATACTTATGAGAGGTTTTATTTCAGTCCTAAGTAAACACAAAGCACAAAACCATAGCAGAGACACAAACAATAAAGAAAAGGGAATAAAAACTTAGCACTACAAAAAGAAATAATAATGAATGCTCCCTCTCTGGGTGGACATCAGCTAAATTTGGTCGGGATTTCCTTTCTGCTCTAACAGGACAGCACTGAGTTCAAGGCCTCACAATTACTGTGTTCTCCCTCCCTCAGCACCCAGAGATGCCCTCTGCATCATGCAGCTGTGCCTGCTGCTGCCAACGGGTGAGGGAGGGGTGGTGTTGGCAATTCAGGGCTTAGTGCCTCTTTCAGCTATGTGAAGTTAAAACCAGGTGCTGTGTGTGCTCACATGCTTATTAGTTCTTACAAAGGTGTTTTTTTCTGTGTAGATAGGTGTTAACTTGGTCTTCTTGTTGGGGGGACAATCAGTGGGGCTTTCTATTCCATCATCTTGGTTTGCCTTTCCCCACTGTGTCTTTGTATTCAAATTTCTCCCTTCTAAGGATACTAGCCATATTGGATTTAGAGTCCACTGTAATCCAATATGACCACCTAATTATATTCGCAGAGATCCTATTTCTATATACAGTTACATTTATAACTTTAAGGGCTTTAGACTTGAGGGAACACAATTCGATCCACAACAGTGCACATATGTGAAGTTTCTCTATTAACCTTTAGTCTACAATCTAGACTTTAAGACGAACGATCAGGCTGGGTGCGGTGGCTCACGCCTGTAATCCCAGCACTTTGTGAGGCTGAGGTGGGCAGATCATGAGGTCAGGAGATCAAGACCATCCTGGCTAACACGGTAAAACCCCGTCTCTACTAAAAGTACAAAAAATTAGCCGGGCATGGTGGCGGGCGCCTGTGTGTCCCAGGCGGGAGAATGGCGCGAACCCGGGAGGCGGAGCTTGCAATGAGCCGAGATTGCGCCACTGCACTCCAGCCCCAGCAGCAGAGCGAGACTCCGTCTCAAAAAAAAAAAAAAAAAGAGAAACAATCAGATAACAATATGCACCCCCTTGCCTCAATTTGGCAATGCTTGTCATCTAGGCTTCTGGCCAGGTTGTCTTATTTAGCTTTTAGTAAACTACTTTAACACTTGCATTTTAATTTTAGTGTTGCTCAGAAGCATTTGAAAATTAATCATTCTAGTTTTCTTAAAACCTTCCTTTCTCTAGCCTTTCCAAATCAGTGTTTCTTCCTGAGTTGTCGTCTGTCTTTCCAAGCATCTCCTTCAAGTCTCCATCTGTGTCAGGGGTCCCGCCAAGACCACCCCGAGTTTTCATGGCCCACTGCAAGAGCTCTCAGGACCCATCATATAGTCATACTTGTAAGCTAAGATTTATCACAGTGAAGGGATACAAAATACAGTGAGCAAAAGGGGAGGGTACATACAGACAAGTCCAGTGGAAACCAGGTGCAAGCCCCCAGGAATCTTCTAATTGTGGAGTCACACAGGGCACACTTAATTCCCACTGCAAGGAGTTGTGACAAAGTACCTATCTGGGAAGCTCATTAGAGGTTTTTATTAGAGCTCATAAAAAACCAGAGTTTTTATTGGGGCCTGGTTTTGTTGACACCCTCTGCCTGGCATGCATTCAACGCAGACCACATTGTCTGCACACAATGGGCACAGTGAGCCATTCTTATTGAGAGGAAACTTCCTATCAGTGTGAGTAACTGTTTACCAGCCTGGGGCCAACCTTCAAGCAGACCCTTCTGAAGATCGGTCTCAGACTCCGCTGTATTAGCTCTTTTCTTCTACCCTTCACCACTTCCCTTCTCTTTTTGCCATTCCCTTGGGCTCTTCCTAAATGTTTATTTCTCCAGATAAATACTAGTTAAGTAACATTTAAAGTATATTTTTTGAATGATGGGCATTACTTGAGATTATAATTTGTTTATGATATATAAAGATGTATTTCCATTTTTGATATGGTGAAAAAAATGATAGACAACAGAGGCATATCATGTGCTTGCATATGTAGGAAGTCTCAATATTATTCAAATAGAAAGAGAGGAAGTCAAACTACCTCTTTGCAGACAATATGTTCCTATCTAGAAAACCCCATAGTCTCTGTCCAAAGGCTACTAGAACTGATAAACAACTGCAGTGAAGTTTCAGAATGTCAAATTAATGTGCAAAAATTATACACCAGTAACATCCAAGCTGAGGGCAAAATCTAGAATGCAATCCCATTCACAAAAGCCAAAAAAAGAAAAAAAAGAGTAAGATACCTAGGAACACAGCTAACCAGAGAGGTGAAATATCTCTGCAAAAAGGATTTCAAAACACTGCTTAAAAAATATCAGAGATGACAGCTGGCATGGTGGCTCATGCCTGTAATCCCAGCACTTTGGGAGGCCGAGGTGGGCGGATCACCTAGGTCAGGAGTTCGAGACCAGCCTGGCCAACATGGTGAAACCCTGTCTCTACTAAAAATACAAAAATTAGCCAGGCAGGGTGGCGGGCACCTGTAATCCCAGCTTCTCGGGAGGCTGAGGTGGGGGAAGTGCTTGAACCTGGGAGGCAGTGAGCCGAGATTGCGCCACTGTACCCCAGCCTGGGCGGCAGAGCAAGACTCCATCTCAAAAAGAAAAGAAAAGAAAAGAAAAGAAATAAAAGAAATCAGAGATGACACAAACAAATGTAAAAACATTCCATGCTCATGGATAGGAAGACTCAACACTGTTAAAATGGCATTATAACCTAAAGCAACTTACAGATTCAGTGCTATTTCTCTCAGACCAGCAATGTCATTTTTCACAGAATTAGAAAAAAAAGATTCTAAAATTCATGTGGAACTAAAAAGGAGACTGAATAGCCTGAGGAATCCTAAGCCAAAAGAACAAAGCCAGAGGCACCACACTACTGGACTTCAAACTATACAAGGCTACAGTAACCAAAACAACATGGTACTGATACAAAAACAGATACATAGACCGATGGAATAGGTTAGGAAACCCAGAAATAAAGCCACACACCTACAACCATCTGGTCTTTGACAAAATTGACAAAAACGAGAAATAGCGAAAGAACTCCTTAATAAATAGTGCTGGGATAACAGGCTAGCCATATGCAGAAGATTGAAACTGGACCCCTTCCTTTCACCACATACAAAACTCAATTTAAGATGGATTGAAGACTTAAATGTAAGACCTAAAACTATGAAAACCTTAGAAGAAAATCTAGAAAATGCCATTCAGGACATAGATCTTGGCAAAGATTTCAGGACAAAGTCTTCAAAAGCAATTGCAATAAAAAATATTTATAGATAAGTAGGACCCAATTAAATAGCTTCTGCACAGCAAAAGAAACTATCAACAGAGTTAATAGACAACCTCCAGAATGGGAGAAAATATGTGCAAACTATGCACCTGACAAAGTTCTAATATCCAGAATCTATAGGAATCTTAAATCAGCAAGCAAAAAACAAGCAACCTTGTTAAAATGGGTAAAGGACATGAACAGACATTTCTCAAGACAACATTTCTCAAAAGAAGACATATGCACAGCCAAACATGAAACATGCTGAACATCACTAATCATTAGAGAAATGCAAATCAAAACTACAATGAGGTGTCATATCCCATGCCAGTCAGAATGTTACAGATGCTGGGAAGATTGTGGAGAAAAGGGAATGCTTATATACTTCTGGTGGGAATGTAAATTAGTTCAGCCACTGTGGAAATCAGTTGGAGATTTCTCAAAGAATTTAGAACTACTATTTGACCCAGCAAAATCATTATTGAGTATATGCCTGTATTAGTCCATTCTCACACTGCTATAAAGAAATACCTGAAACTGGGTAATTTCTAAAGAAAAAAAGGCTTAATTGGCTTACGGTTCTACAGGCTGCACGGGAAGCATGATGCTGGCCTCTGCTTCTGGGGAGGTCTCAGGAAACTTAAACATGGCAGAAGGCAAAAGGGAAGAAAGGCACATCTTACATGGCCAGAGCAGAAGGAAGAGAGTGATGGGGGAGGTGCTACACACTTTAAAACAGCCAGTTCTCATGAGAACTCACTCACTACCATGAGAACAGCACCAAAGGGATGATGCTAAATCATTCATAAGCAGCCTGCCCCCCTCTGAACCTAAAAGGAGGGAAAAAAAAGGTTTATGTATAGTCCCCCACATTTCTTAGGCTTATTCCTATGTATTTAATTGTTTCACCTTAGTTCTATAAACATGATCTTTTCTTCCATTATATGTTAATCATTGTTTTTAATCTGCTTTTAAAAATGCTAATTTCTATATATTAAAGTTCCAACTTGTCACATCTATGTAGTATTAGTAGATACCACAATAATTCATAGAAAATTAGTATACATATTTAGAAATAATTATTGCAAATAACATACCAAGTTCTTTCTTCTTATACCTATTATTTTCTTCTATTTAACTGCTTTGACTGGTACATTCAGAACAATATTAAATAGTACTAGTTATTGAGATGGCTGAGAAGGTAGGATTGCTTGAGCCTAGGGGTTTGAGACCAACTTGGGCAGTATACCGAGACCCATCTCTAAAAAAAATAAAAAATAAAAATAGTACTACTAATATCAAATCTAGTATTAGTACTAGTAAGTATCAGATTACTTTTGGTATTTCACTCTAATCTAGGCTTATTGCTTTGGGTGGAGGAATCTGATTAGAAACATATAACTTGCTAGATATTAAAGTCTACTATATTCCCATATGTACATAGGTCTGCATGTGAACGTACTATTCTTTAGTTATTTTCTTCTCCTGTATTACACTCTCGATTATTGAACTTTATAATAAACTTTAACATCTACAATCTAATAATTACTTTTTGGGAATGGTTGAATTTTTTTTCAAATGCCTTTCTCATTGTAATGATTATATGTAAGATTTTTCCTCCTTGGGACTATTAATAAAGTAAATCATTAAACCATCCTGAATTCCATTTAACTGGTTGTATTGTTGATACTATTCCTGTTACTATTATTGATACTATTATACCCAACAAAATATAGTTTATATGCATGGTCCTAGTGGGCTTCCTAATATTTCACATTGATTTAGAGATGTGATACCCAAAGCAATACTTCCTTAAAATTAATGGCAAACATGTCATTCCTACACAATTCAGTAGCCAGCCCTTTAAAAAAGATATTTTTCTTATATAAATCAAAATATTATATCCCCAAAATTATGAATAACTCTTTGGTATTGTCTAACACCCAATCTATATTCAAATATCCCTAATTGTCTCAAAATTTATTGTTCAAATTAAGATCTAAACAAAGTACTTGCATTTCATTTGCATATTTTCTTAGCTATCTATCTTGGCTCTGGATGCTGTTGTAAACAGCACAAGTAGTAACTGAATTTGAGGCAGGTGGTCTGAGGCTAACTTCATATGACTTGCAAGAAGCCTACAGGAATGCCTTGAGCCCCACAAGAAATACAGCTATCTTTCCAGATTAAAGTCCTGGCCTGCAGATTTGGCTAAGAAACAAGAAAAACAGGAACACCCACCAAGGTCAAGTCAGCCACACTGGAAAGATTTGCCTCTTTGGAATGGAGCCTTAACCAAAGCTCAAACACACTTTTCCCATTATCTTTGCCTGAGCCGCCCTTTGCCAAGGGAATCACTATACATGCCCAAGTCAGTTCAGGTCAGTGCTAGAGCATCCCAGGGCCCTGCTTCCTAAGTCCCAGTCAGCCTAAGTAGAAACAGTTGTTCATCATGAGCAATGGAGAAAGATGCTTCCATGATCCAACTGCTCTTGTACTAATATTTGATGTTTTGGGCCCTGGCAAGGCCCAAAGCCTTGATCTGGCTCCTTATTAGTTGTGTTCCCAGCCACCAGAATTTGTCTCTCAACACATCTGGCCAGTGGATCAAGATCTTACGAGATATTAACATTAGCTGATATGGTTTGACTGTGTCCCCACCCAAATCTCATCTTGAATTGTAGTTCCCATAATCCTCATGAGTCATAAGGCGCAGCTACTTGGGAGGCTGAGGCAGGAGAATGGCGTGAACCCGGGAGGCAGAGCTTGCAGTGAGCTGAGATTGCGCCACTGCACTCCAGCCTGGGTGACAGAGCAAGACTCCGTATCAAAAACAAAAAAAGCAAAAATAACCCAAAAATAACAAAAGAGGTGGGAGGTAACTGAATCACGGGAGTGATTAATTCCATGCTGTACTCATGATAGTGAGTTCTCATGAGATCTGATGGTTTTATAAGGGGCTTTCCACCCCCCTTCTCTCTGTACTTCTCCTTGCTGCTGCCATGTGAAGTAGGATGTTTGCATCCCCTGCTGCCATGTGAAGAAGGATGTGTTTGCATCCCCTTCTGCCATGATTGTAAGTTTCCAGAGGCCTCTCTAGTCCTGCAGAACTGTGAGTCAATTAAACCTCTTTCCTTCATAAATTACCCAGTCTCCGGTATTTCTTCATAGTAGCGTGAGAACGGACTAATACATTAGCCTTCAACTTTCATGTTTTAACTCATGTTCTGTCACTCAGGCTAGAATGCAGTGGTGTGATCATGGTTTACTACAGCCTCGACTTCCTGGGCTCAAGCAATCCTCCCACCTCAGCCTTTTGAGTACCTGGAACTACAGATAGGCACAACCATGCCTGGCCAATTTTTGTGCACATGTGTGTGTGTGTGTGTGTAGATGGGGTCAACACTATGTTGTCTAGGCTGGTCTGGACTTCCTGGACTCCAGTGATCCTGCCACCTCAGTCTCCCCAAGTGCTGGGATTACAGGCATGAGCAATGGGCCTAGCACCTTCAACTTTTCTATCTACTCCCAAATTAGGAAATCAACCAAGGAATAACACAGAAGTCAGATGGAGTTAAATACCTTAACTTCATTTCTGGCAACTAGATTGGAGAACACAGTTGATACATGTGGTCATAATAAGCCTCTTGAGATTTCACATGCTATAGATACCTGCCATCCAGTCACTGACCCTGCAGGACATTACAGTCTTCTTTACAGGATCAGCTGGGCCCTGTCACTGCCCTACAAAAGGCAGTAGGGGACAACACACATCCTGTGGGCTGGGGAAACCCAGAAAAGAATGATCACCATGGTGAGGAGCCACACAGGCTCAGCTCATTACCCTAACAGGACGGGACCCCTCTAACTCCTCCTCTGAGCCAAAGCAAAGTTCATAAGGAAGACAGCTGGAAGTGCTCCTCATATACTTCTGGATAGTGGAACAGAAAGTCCCTTCTCCAGGTAAAAATGTGAGGAATGTGGGTAAGAGTAACAGGATGTCTCCCTTAGGTGAAATACAACCGAAAAGGGGAACTGGCCGTGACATGTTACTAGGTGTACACAAAAAAAAGTGTAAGGTGCTGCTGTGTGCCAGCACTCTGATAGGTGCCACATAGACCTTATATGATTTTCTCCTTTCAATAGCACTTAAGGAAAATAATCTCCCCAGGATCACCCAGCTAGTGAATGTTAAACTTCTTGAGTCCTGGTTTCTCTACCTATATAAAAAGGACAAACGGATTCAACCATTTCCAAACTCACTGTTTTTTCATATAAACCGAGCTAGTCAGGTGCAGTGGCTCACACTTGTAATTCCAGCTGCTCATGAGGTTGACGTGGAAGAATCACTTGAGCCCAGGAGTTTGAGACCAGCCTGGGCAATATAACGAGACCCCATATTTAAAAGACAGAATAAGAACCAAGCCACTTTTGGAAGTCTGACTCATGAAACAAACTAAGCTAACCAGCCTTTTCTCCTGGGCATCTAGTTCTGACTCAGTAATTCCCAGACTTTGTAACTACCTAAGCACCATGTGTTGACCATCCATTCCCACAGGATTGGGGTGGGGGTGAAAAGCAGAAAGGATGGTAAAAACCAAGTATTTAACATTCCCCAAGACCTTTTTTTTTTTTTTTTTTTTTTTTTACAGAAAGCTATAAATCTTCGGCTGGGCCTAGCTAATGTGCTGTAATAAAAGGAGATGTTGATTCGATTTTCACAATCCATCATTCCAAGGCCAGAGAAAAACAGGAAAAGAGCTGCTTTTCTTGGAAGGAAAAGAAAACGTTTGTCAAATTGTTTCTACTTATTTGTATTCACACATCCTGTCTCTCCTAATATCTCACCTGTCAGAGACTAACAGGATAAAAGTGGACAGGTAGAATGACTTTAAATTATGTGTATTGAGAAAAATGAATGAAAAACAGCATGCAAAAGAATCCAAGGAAATTAACATGGTTGCTGCTTAGTTCTCTCCTGCTCCCCACTGGAGGTTGAAGAGGAAGATAACATTTCTATTCAATTCAATCCAAAAATTGTTAGGAAGTGAAGATGCAAAGATGATGACATGGCCCTCAAGGAACTCAGAACAGATGAGAAGGTAAGTCTGATACATATGCTAAGAGCAATGAGGGCGATAAGCCTAGAGTAACAGATGCAGACTCCCTAACCCGAGGATGCCTTTGGAAGAGATGATATGTGAGCCAAGTCAGAGGTTGTGCAGCAGTGAGCCAGCAAAACGAATAGTGGGACAAAGTCAGCAATAACAGCATTCTAGGCAAAGGAAATACAAACAACAAAAAAATGTCCAACATCTACCAGACCTTGCTGCCTTCTGATACTGTCTTAAGTGCTTTTCATGCAATCTTAACTCTGATGACACTGTGCTCAATGAAACCGCTACTATCAGCATCCCTATTTTTCAAATGTAACAATAAGACTGTAAAGTTAAGTAGCTTGCCCAAGCAGTAGGAGGTACACATCAGAATGAGGATTTGAACTCAGGTCAGTATGATTCTAAAGCCTCATTTTTTAATAGCAACAGGCTACACTGCTCTCCCAAAGTGATCAGCAAAGGTACCAAATGTGGGTGACAGCATATCACCAGGGGGTAATGACTACAAAGTGTGCTGTTTCCAGATGGTAATGGGGGAAGCAGAGAGCAGCTAAAGATTACATGAAACTTTTTTTTTTTTTTTGAGATGGAGTTTCGCTCTCGTTGCCCAGGCTGCAGTGCAATGACACAATCTCAGCTCACTGCAGTCTCTGCCTTCTGGGTTCAACTGATTCTCCTGTCTCAGCCTCCCAACTTGCTGGGATTACAGGTGCCCACCACCACGCCCAGCTGGTTTTTGTATTTTTAGCAGAGACGCAGTTTCACCATGTTGGCCAGGATGGTCTCAAACTCCTGACCTCAGGCGATCCACCTGCCTCGGCCTCCCAAAGTGCTGGGATTACAGGCGTGAGCCACCACGCCAGGCCACATGAAATGTTTTATGTACCGCATGAAGAGGTTGGATGTTATCCTGCGGTAATAGGATCTCAGAAAATGTTTAAACAGGATAAATGCCATGACCAGATGTGTTTTATATAAATTCATTCTCTTTGGTCTCACACCACAGTAACGTGAGAGGAACAAGATCAGAGACACAAAGACTTGTTAAGATCTAATGGTAACCCAGGAAGGAGGGTGTATGAATTAGGATGGTGGGAGCTCAGGTGGAGAAGAGTGAGATGATTTGAGAAATACTAAAGAACAGTAGGACTGCTGAATATAATGGGTGTAGGCATGACAGAAGGAGGAGGAGGAAGAGTTAAGGATGACTCCAGGTCTTCTGCTGGAATGACTAAGTGAACGTTAGAGCCTCCAACTGGAACAAGAGCACAAGGAGAACTGTTTGGCTTGAGTTCAGATAACACAACAGATTCTTAATTACATAAACCAATTTCTGTAAATTCGTTATGTAAATTATGTAAGCTTGTTTGACTTGATTTTGAAATGGCTCATGGTTATACCTGTCACAGCTGGATTCCAGGACTCAACCACAATCAGAATTTTTCTTTCATTCTCTCAGCTTGAATTTCCTTTTGTAGCACCCTTGGGCTCACTCTTTATGGCGGTGATAACAATTGACACGCTTTATTTTCCGATCAATCATCATCACAGCTGAAGAGGCTTGGCTTTTAGTAACCACATCAACCCTTGGGAAGGAACTTGAACACCCCCCACTGGGCTCATATATCTGCCCCCTGGAAGATCACTGAGTGGATGGGAAGAGATAATCTGAACAGTGATTCTGGATTATATGTCCTTCCTGCTGATGGGAGGAAGTACGGTCAGGGAAACCTCTGAAAGGAAGAGCAGTCCCATTACCAAAACAGGTCTGTCTAGTGAATAGGCCAAAGCAAAGAAACCCATTCCATGGGAAAACATCCCATGTGATTATATGACTGTGGAATGTGGAGGGACAGGACAAGGTTGAAGGTAAACACTTGGAAGTCATCAGCTACCTTTGAAGTTAAAACTGAAGGAAAGTATAGATAAGATTGAGTCAAGGATGAAAGAATTCAGGGAATACCACCCTTTAAGACAGGAAAAGGAACACAAAGTAGAGCAAAAACAGAGGAGAATAATGTGGCAAAGAATGTATGAGCATTGTCTCATTTAACTTTATTAGCAATACAGCCCTATAAGGAGGGCATAAGGGTTTTTCATTTTAACAGCAAAATTACTCTGAATCTGAGCTTGCTCATCATCAAATCTGCTAAGTGATAGAGCTGGGATTGGAATCTTTTCTTGTGAGACTCCAACTCCATTCTACTAGAAAGATGACATGCTCCCCACCAAGGACCTAAGATGTATGCTGTTTCTAGATGTTTTCTCCTAGCACGTAGGAGATTTTTAAAACACGTATTTTCTTCTTGGCAGTAAATAGCATCTTTGCTCCACAAAGAAACAAAATTAAAAACAGTTCGAATCCTCATGCTTCAGAAGAATTTATACTTAAGCATTCTCAGTCTGTCCTTGATTACGTGGGTCTCAGTTATAGACTCAAGAAAACAGAAATATAGAATGTGAGCACTATTAAGATAATTAGAAATAATCTAGTAAAGGATCCAGTGATGGACTTCAGTGGAATCTATTTAGAAACCCTTGAAATTGAATGCAAAATGTTTGTGCACAGTGGATGTTTTTTCCTGGGAAGAGAGTCTATTCTCTGAATTCTTGAAAGTGTATAGGTCCAAGTACCCTCACTTTGCAGATATGGATATTAGTCATTTATATTCCATGGGCCTACCAGCTCATACCATGAGGCCTTGATAGAATCAGGTCTGGACCTTAGGTCTCTTGGTTCCCAGAGCATGGCACTCTCAGGAAGCCTCTGTCTGTAAGTATCCTATTAAGTGCCTGAAAGAAGGGTATCTTGCCCTGAGATCAACTATACATTTTTTGACCAGCAAGGGTTCCCCCTCTTGTAAACAGTTATTCCTTGGAAAATAAAATTGATATTAAACTGTCACTTACAAGCACAGGGAATATGAGATGTGGACTTGACAATGTTGGCAGTTGGGAACTGCACAGAAATCCAGGGCTCTGTTGCCTTCCTACCCGCTACTCCTTACCACATCCAAGAGGAGGGGAGAGGGCATTAGGTATGAGAATCCACATCTGCTGAGCACCCAGGGGAGAATGAGCTTAGGAAGATCTTGGTTTGGGTTTCCAGAATCACAGCCCGTGACGAGGATGTGTAAGTTGTTTATTAAAGATATGCTCCCAAACAAAACTGGGAAAGGAGAACAAGGCAGGGGCAGAAGTCAGGGAAGGGTGTGATGTCAGAGTCCTCTGGAGTGTGACAACAGCCTGATCCCTCAGGGGTGAGAATTTCCACAGAGCGTTTTAGAGCTCATCCAAATTTGAAGCCTGGAATCTGAAGTGCCTTAGTCCTGCTGCAAGGGGCTTGAACTAAAGCGCCTGTAGCTCTTTGTGTGTTTTGTGGTATGGGCAACAAAGGCAGATCCAGGAAGGACAATCATAGGAAGAAGAGAGGTAAACGTGAGCCATGGGAAGAAAATGCATGCATGTTGGGAGGATGTATAGAGTAAAAGGGATCCAAGGGGACCTGGGCAGAATGTTAACATCTACTGAAGGAAGGAAAACCAAAATTTATTGAATATTCTCTCATTACCCTCCTTTTTCCCTTTCAATACACAGTTCAGAAGGAAGTTTGCTACAGATTTCTCTCAGTTATTTAACATAGGACAAATAATTTACTATAGCAGCAGATATTATGGGACTTCATTGGATGTTTGTACAGTTAAACCTGAGCTTCTGAGCCACAGTTGACTAACACAGGTGCTAATAATCATTTTCAAAGAGTATCATTACTCAGTGTTATAAAATACATTACTAATAATTCTACTGCTAACAGCAAACATACATTGTACACTTACTATGGTCTAGGAACAGCTCTAATATAAATTTACTTATTTACTCTTCCCATCAAATCACTGAAGTAGATACTCATACCTACTAGACACACAAGGAGACTGAAGCAGAGAGGGGATCAATGTTTCACATAAGAGCACATACCTGGTTAGGAGATGGTGCCGATCTTCAAATTCAGGCAGCCTATTTCTGGAGCTCACATATGCTCTTAACACTACATTGGTTACTTTAGTATTAAAAACTGGGAGTTGGAGACCTTAGTTCGTGCTATGAAACCAGTTATCCATTCACTGTATAACCAAGTATTTTTTTTTTATTATTGAACAAACCAAGAACACATGTAATCCTGACTCTTTTAATGAGAGTGTTCATATCACAGAGGTATAATCTGTCTTTCTTGTATGATGATGAGGCTACTGGAAAACCATGAGAACATGTCGTGAGTGGTTCTCTTCATATTTACCACCCTTTTCTAAACAGAGCACACATAATGCATGTATTTGAATAACCAATATCAGTATGTTTTGAGGACAATGACATGCAAACCATCTTATATCATCTCTTGGGGAAAATGGTCTCCTCTTTCATGGCTAACATATGTGGTTTCAGACTCTTCAAACAGCAAAGGCAGGCACCTTTGGAAATGGAGTGCTCATATCTTTCAGCAAAACTTACCAGGTTGTAAAACATATCTTTACTAGCCTAGTGAAGTTAATGTCATTTCCACACAGACCTCCATGAAGTTAAATCTATCTTAGGTACTGGAAAGCTCTGGACAAATGTTTTACAGTTTTTGAAAACAGCTTTTGTTGAAAGAACCTGAAAGTAATCAACTCATTTTTTAAAGATTCGAATAATTTATTCTAACAAAAGTATAGGGCATGGAAAAATTAGTGTATTTGAATCATTTCAGAGAGTAGAACAAGTTTCACACTAGCAGATTTCAGATTTTAGCACCTTTGAAAAGAAATATTCAGAGTTAGACATAAGTTGTCATATTAAGATAAGTGGCAACGCAGGCTGCAGTTGACCTACAGGGGGGATACTCATCGGACTTCAGTGCGGTTCACATCACAGCGCAATCATTTGGTTTTTGAGAGTGCCATAAAACACACTTAAAGAGAACGAGAAAGGAGTTCATTGCATTCATGGCTGGTGGTTAGAAGATGAACTAGAGACAAAAGCAGAAAGGTTATAGGATGGACTGGGAGGTCAAGTAGACAGTCCGAAGGCACCGACAGTGCAGTACATGGTCTTATTCTCCCATTGCACAGTGTAGCTCCCATCAGTAGAGCTGTCCCAGAAGCAGGAACTTGCCGTGTGTGATCCAGCTCCATTCTTTTGTGTAATTACACAGGTCACCATGTATTTAAATTGTCTTCCCAGCTTGGTGAGTTGGCTTAAAATTTGTTCCACGTTTGTGGTCCACTGGTTCACTTTGCTGTGTTGACAAACATTATTACCACCAATGGTGAATTTTTTTTTTTTTTTTTTTTTTTTTTTTTGACAGTCTTGCTCTGTCACCGAGGCTGGAATGCAATGGCGCAATCTCAGCTCACTGCCACCTCCGCCTCCCGGGTTCAAGCGATTCTCCTGCCTCAGCCTCCCTATGAGTAGCTGGGACTACAAGCTCCTGCCACCACGCCCGGCTAGTTTTTGTATTTTTAGTAGAGACGGAGTTTCACCATCTTGGCCAGGCTGGTCTCGAACTCCTCACCTTGTGATCCGCCTGCCTTGGCCTCCCAACGTGCTGGGATTACAGGCGAGAGCCACCGCGCCCGGCCCCAATTATCCTTTCTACAGCCTTTTTTACAATGTTGCTCACTTCAACAATAAAGGCAGTCTCCTCTGCAGCCTCGTAGTGGCCCATCTTTCCTCCAGGGAATAGCCTCCGCCTCCTGGAGTGGTGCGACGCAGGCACACTCAGGCCCCGCCCCACATGTGCCACGCCTCTCCCCGTAGCCGGGCATGCACGGGCACGGCCCACCCACACCCAGCTTCGGGGGCTGCGGCCCCACCGACCCCCAACTCCTTTTTTTTTTCACTTGTGTTACATTTATTCATCTCAATTCATCCTTAGAGCAAAACTCTGCAGTGGGTGCTGCTTTTTTTTTTTTTGCAAGGAAGTCTCGCTCTTGTCCCCCAGGCTGGAGTACAATTGCGCCATCTTGGCTCACTGCAACCCCCGCCTCCCGGGTTAAAGCGATTCTCCTGCCTCAGGCTCCTGAGTAGCTGGGATTACAGGCGTCTGCCACCACGCCCGGCTAACTTTTGTATTTTTATTTATTTTATTTTATTTTATTTTTTGAGACGGAGTCTCGCTCTGTCGCCCAGGCTGGAGTGCAGTGGCCGGATCTCAGCTCACTGCAAGCTCCGCCTCCCAGGTTCACGCCATTCTCCTGCCTCAGCCTCCCGAGTGGCTGGGACTACAGGCGCCTGCCACCTCGCCCGGCTAGTTTTTTTTTGTTTTTTTTTGTTTTTTTTTTTTTGTATTTTTTAATAGAGATGGGGTTTTACCATGTTGGCCAGGCAGGTCTCGAACTCTTGACCTCAGGTGATCCGCCCGCCTCGGCCTCCCAAAGTGCTGGGATTACAGGCGTGAGCCACCAAGCTGGGCCAGTGGGTGCTATTTATCTCCACTTTGGAAATTAGAGTAGCAGAGAAAGATGACTAAGATTTACAAAGTGTTGAGAATCCAGCCTGGCTAGGGGATGCTAAGCAGAGCAGGGCCTTATGGCCCCAGGAGACCTGGTTCCAGTTGGGTTCTTTCCTAAACCACAAACCCACCAAAAGCAGTGTATCCTCTAGGATAAATACCCACAAAGGCCCAGGGAAAATGTTCCAGGTGGTCAAGAACTCAATTCCTAATGAAAGCTTGGTAAATGAACTATGCCTCGGTCTGTTCATCCAGAAATGGGTTAATATTTTACTACTGGCAGGGTACAGTGGCTCACACCTGTAATCCCAACACTTTGGAAGGACAACACAGGAGGATGGCTTAAACCCAGGAGGAGTTAGAGACCAGCCTGAGCAACATTGTGAGACTCCATCTCAACAATCAGTCAATCCATAGCCAGGCATGGTGGTACATGCCCTGTAGTCCCAGCTACTGGGGAGGCTTAGGCGGGAGGACCCCTTGAGCCTGGGGGGATGAGGCTGCAGTGAGCCATGACTGTGCCACTATGCTCCAGCCTGGGCAACAGAGCGAGAGTCTGTTGTCCCTTAGAAGTTTGTTTACTACATAGCACTGAGCAAGCCACACCAGTACTCTCCTGATGTCCATAAACAGATGGATATGGATTAATCAAGGTTTACTGAGTACATTTCCTTACTTCAGCTTTTCAGGAATAAAGGGACACGATCAGGATTCACAGTGAGAAGTGCTGATGCTTATGTGGGTTAAATTCCATCATTCAGTCCCCAGGCTTTATCGTAAGTTTGTTGTTGGTGCTGCTACTGTTTTAAACTGTTTCTCAGGTCTCCAATCTTCCTCCTGCTGTATACCATGGCTAAAGTCATCCTCCAAAATATCCCCAACCTACAACCCATTAGTGGCTCCACTGAGTAAAGTCTTGGCTCTTTACTGTGACCCTCCAGACCATTGCATTGTCATCTTGCATTCCCGTAGTCTCCTCTTTCTTTTGTAGTCTTTTCCAAGCTTTTAATTTTGATATGGTATTAGAGCTACAGAAACATTACATCAATAGTATAATAAATGCTATATAGCTTTTGCCCAGATTCACCAATTGTTTACCTTTCCCCTTTTTTGTTTCTGTGTAAATGTATATTCATATTCACATAGAAACACAAATGGGGACCCACACATTTTTTCTAAACCACTTGAGATTAAGCTTAAAACATCAAAACCTTTGACTGAAGAATAGGAATGTTCTCTCATATAACCACAGTACAATTAGGAAACCCAGAGAAGTTAATACTGATATTATCTAATTCTTAGTTTTTAATCAAATGTCCATCAATTGTCTCAATGTCTGCTCTAGCTCCCCTTACCCCCAGCCCAGTGCAGTATCCAGTACAGAATCACGTGCTGTGGTTGTCATGTCTTTAATCTGGAATAGCTCCTCATTCTCCTTTTGATAATTTTGAAGAGTAAAGGTCACTTTTTTTTTTGGTAGAAAAATCTGTCAAAGTCAAAAAAAAAAAAAAAAAAAAAAGACACTTGGGTTTGTCTGAATTTTCTTCATGATTTGATTCAGGTTATGCATGGCAGGATTCCACCAGAAGTGATGGTGTGTCCTTCTTGGTGCCTCTGATCAGAAGGCTCATGACATTCATTTGTTCCAAAATTGCTAGTGTTAACTTTGATCATTTGTTTAGGTGATGTGTTAGGTTTCTCCATTTTAAAGTTACTGTTTTCTCATTTGTAATCAATAGGCAATTTGTAAGGGGCACTTTTAGACTAACTATCTCAAACTTCTGTCCACAGCAACCAATGCTCATTTTTGAACTCCATCCTTTCTTCCATATTTAGGTGTTATTCTATTTTTTTTTATATAAAAAGCTTTTACTTCTCCCCATTTATATAATTACTCATTTATATAGCGAGAGATGCATGGATTCACTTTTTTTTTTTTTTTTTTTTTTAACATGTACCCAGTATGTCCTCTATATCCATGGGAACTTGATCTGTGGTTGGTTGAGTCCACAGATGTGGAATCCAAGGATACAGAGGGCCTACTGGGGGACTTAGGCATTCATGGGGAGTCATAGAACCAATACCCCACAGAAACCAAGAGATGACTGTTATTCATTACTGCCATCATTTATTTTGCCTTTAAAATGTTCAGATATTTGTCCAATGGGACCTTCCTCAACATGGCCTATATGTGCTTTTGATACATCGCCGTCATTCTTTGAACACTTCATTACCTCTGGACAAGTGGCCCCAGGCTCATCTTGTCCCTGTCTTCATCCTGAAATTGGCCTCTTCTCCAAGATTACAAGCTTCCTTTTAGTTGGGAATGACATTTAGAAACCACGATAAGGGCACCAGGTGGGCTCATGATTTGTTTAGGCGGTGTCTGTTAGGTTGCTCCACTTTAAAGCTACTATTTTTCCCTCTATAATCAATAGGCAGCTTACAGGGGACACTTTGAGACTGTGTAACTATCTCAAACTTTAATCCCCAGCATCCACTGCTGATTTTGAACTCCATTCCTTTTATATTAGGTGTTATTCTATTGTTTTAAAAAAAAAAAAAAAAAGGGCTTTCACATCTCTCCCCATTCATGCATTTGTAGGCCCTCTGAATAGGAGGAATACACACATACATACATACATATGCATACACACACTGAAATTTGAGAGCCATTGCCCTAGAACAAAGAGAGGAAAATTTCTTAGAGAACCGAATAGTTCTTTATTTACAAAAACGGGCAGCTGACCAACAGGTCATGCATTCTGATCCTGCTCTAGCACCATGAGATTTTCCAGTTGCGTGGCAGAGCTACTTGGAGCTGTAGCTTAATCTGTTGCAGATTGCTTTCTTGTTCCTGGCCCTCCAAAACTGGCAGCCTTCAGAGTCAACCCAGTTAGTGGATGACAGCAATATTCCCAAGCATGAGATATGATCTTTCCAAATCAGAAGGGCTTCATAGTTCCTTTAATTTACAACAGGAAGTATATGTACGATGCAATAACCACTGTTCCCCTAAAACCTCACAAATTTGGCCGGCTGCTGAAATTCTGTAGGGATTTCTTCTACCAACTGGTACACATATACCTTATTAAGGCTTCCACTGTTGTCTCTGTTTTCTCCTTTTTAGGTCAGATCTTCATGATTTCATCAATATAATGGATCAGCATAATAGTCTGTGTAACATCCAGATGATAGAACAGCCATTAAACTATATTGCTGGAGAAAGCATTAGAGAGAGTACAATTTCCTGGGACAAGACCCTGATTGTGTACCACTGTCTATCCCAGGCAGATGCAAAAGCTTTTGATCCTCTCTTCTGATGGGATTGAAAAGAATACATTCACCAAATCAATGAACACATACTAAGTAGCCAGAAGCTATGTCATAATTATCTATGATAATTATGAAACCACAATATAATAATAGTTATAATTAGGCTACCACTTGATGGAGTTGACAGTAGTTATATCAGTCGTGAGCCATCTGGTTTTTTTCAGGAGCCAAACTGGCAAATGAAATGGAGATGTAATGGGGAGCAGCAACCCTATCTCCTTAAAATCTTTGAGCGCAGCACTCCAATGGCACTCGTTGCCATTCCAGCCTACATAATATATTGCTGTATATTTACTCCCTTGGCCTGGAGGTTGGGTAACTTCAGAGGGTTCCACTTAGCTATTCCGATTACATAGGTGTACTCCACAGTTCAAGGACTTAGTGTGAGTGTTCTGCCAGTTACTAAGTATATCCATCCTGATCAATTCACTCAGGGATCAGGAAAATCAACACAGGTGAGTCCACGAACGCACTGACCCCCTGTGAAATGGATTTAGGCCAGGACTCTGTTTGCCACCTGGCCTCTATTTACCTCGTCCAATCTAAGAAGGAAGCATGAAGGCATGTTAGCCTTCATGGTTTTAGCATCCTCTTAGACCCTATATCCATCCAACTGCCCTTGAAAGATATGGGTATTTCCCTTCCCCCAGTGTACAGATATGATGATAAAAGGCTGTAACTTCTTATGAGGAAGGACTGGGAAATTAGTGAATATACTTCCTGTCCTATTGCAGAGTCTTTCCTCAAGGAGATTCAGGCTTCTGTTGAATCAGTGGCTCAGTTCTGGAACTTAAGAATCATGGCTTTTCACTGGGAAGGCTGATGTCAGTCTCAGTTTTCATGAATCTAGTGGTACTTTTTGTTGGCTGTCAATCGACCTTGCCCCTAGCAACTGGGTGGTGTATTAACTATCACTATAGATTCCTACAGGTGAGTCCTCCTGGTTGTGATTCTGTCCTTCTTGCCTATTTCTACGTGTCCACCTTGCCTCTGACAGTTTATGCTGCCACTCTGTCCTCCTATTCCTAAAACCTACCGTTCTTCCTAACACTAAGCTGCCTGGTGCTAGAACAGCCTCCTGGACTGTCTGTCAATCTTGGCCAGAGGGCATATCTGAGCTCCCTAGAAAATTACTTAACTATGTGCTTCTCAAAGTGAGACTAAATCAAGTAAGAATAGAACAAAGGCAGGATGCGGGAAATCCCCAGGCGGTGGTGAAGGGTTGAAGCCGTGGAAGACATCTGTCATGCGCTCATCCCCATGCTTGCATCAGGAAGGGCGAAGCACTTTTCCCAAGCCTTAGCATACCTTGAACTAAACTCACTTAAGTCTTACTTTCTATCACTACACTGGACTGACTCTGAAAAGTTTAGAATATTCCCCACAACTCACTTTAATTTGGAACTCTCTCAAGCAACTGAGACATTCTGGCCTGAACTTACTCTATGGGCCGCAGCTCATTGTCAGGCTTGAGAAGCAAGGCATGTGACTGTGTTCAGTAGGAAACGCAACTGGTAATTTTAGCAACACACAACACCTACTGGATATAGTCAAGGTAGGGCTGCCAGATAAACACAAGATGTTCAGTTAAATCTGAATTTCAGATCAATACTTTTTTTTAGTATGTTCTAAATAAGTACATTCTAAATATTGCATGGGACATGGTCTATCAAAGAAAAACTTCATTCTTTATCTGAAGTTCAGACTTACCTGAGCATCTGTACTTTTTTTTTTTTTTTTTTTTTTTTTTTGAGATAGAGTCTCTGTTGCCCAGGCTGGAGTGCAGTGGCACAATCTCTGCTCACTGCAACCTCTGCCTCCTGGGTTCAAGCAATTATCCTGCCTCAGCCTCCTGAGTAGCTGGGATTGTAGGCACATACCACCAAGTCTGGCTAATTTTTGTAAATTTAGTAGAGACGGGGTTTCACCATGTTGGTCAGGCTGGTCTTGAACTCCTGACCTCTTGATCCACCTGCCTTGGCCTCACAAAGTGCTGGGATTATAGGCATGAGCCACTGTGCCTGGCCGAGCATCTGTATTTTTATTTGCTAACTCTAGAAACCCAAATTGGGAGTGGCTTCAGTACACACAGCTTTGAGGCAAACAAGCAACACTGAGGCAAACAAACAACATTGAGACAAACAGCTTTGTCAGAGGCATTTAAACCAGAGCAACTCCATCTTAAATGGGAGCTGAGTAAAATAAGACTGAGACCTACTGGGCTGCATTCCCAGACAGATACGGTTAAGGCATTCTAAGTCACAGGATAAGATAGGAAGTCAGTATAAGGTACAGGTCATAATGACCTTGCTGAGAAAACAGGTTCCAGTAAAGAAGCCGGCCAAAACCCACCAAAGCCAAGATGGCAACAAGAGTGACCTCTGGTCATCCTCACTGCTACACTGTGTGTTGCCAGATTCTGTACAAATTTGGCATAAAGCTTAACGTGCAAAGAACTGTAATAATACAGTTATAGCTCCTCACCCCCGCCATCCCCAAAAGAAGATAGGTTTGATTTTCGATGGTTCATATGGCAGCTAAGCAGTGGAAATGTGGGACAAGATCCCATGCATTTACATTCCGGTCATGTTAGAGTTCCCGAGAGAAATAGAACCAATAGAATATAGATGGATGGATGCTAGATGTATGAACCCATATACAGAAAGAGAAGAGATTGACTCACAATTGTAGAGACCAAGAAGTCCCATGATCCGCCATCTGCAGCCTGGAGCCCCAGGAAAGCCAGTGGTGATTAAGCCTGGGTTCAAAAGCCTAAGAACCAAAGGAGCCACTGACTGAGCAAAGGTGGATATCCCAGTACAAGAAGAGAGCAAATTGGCTTTTCTTCTTTTTGTTCTAGTCAAGCTCTCACGAAATTAGATAATGCCAACCCACATTGGTGAGGATGATCTTTATTCAGTCTACTGGGTTCAAATGCTAATCTCTTCCAGAAAGACCTTACAAGTAACATCCAACCGGCCACCTGGGCATCTCTTAGCCTTAGCAGTTAATCATCACACTAGTTTTGTCATTCGTTGGCCACATGACCTTGAATACACTTAGCCCCTCTGTGCCTGTTTCCTCATCTATACAATGGGAATATTAAAAGTTCCCACCTCATTGAGTTGATATCAAGATTAAATGAGTTAATACATGTAACACACAGAGCTACATCTGGTACATAAAGTCTCATTGAAAGGTAACTGTTGCTGCTGTTATTCTGTGTTTACACTCTGCTGAAGTTGAAAAATCTCATCACCTGTCTCCTTTCACTTCCTTGCTTCAAATCTATTTGGGAGAATGGGGCTAATATGGAGTTTATTCCAAAGGTGCTAGTGAATTTTCAATCAACTTCCTTTATTTCTTCCCAGTCTGAGTTACAACAGTAGCAGCTAATATTTGTTATGTACTAACAGGTACTGTCCTAAAAACAAGACATAGCTCATTTCGCTAAGTCTCACAACAATCTAAGAGGTTGCCACCATTATTATCTCACTCAATGTTATACATGCAGGGACCTTGCCTCGGCACCCAGCTGGGAAGTGGGCATACTCAGGGTTGCCTTCAGGCCAGTGTTTCCCCCAGGGCTGCTAACTATGATCCTATTAGTTCTCCTCATACCATCCCTTCCTTTCACCATGAGGCTTATTCAAATCCCACCTGACCTGTAAAGTTGAGCTCTACCCTTTCGTATAAGTCAGAGTGACCTCTGCAACGCTATTTTGACCTTTTTGTTTTTATATTCTGGGTCTTTTCACTTGGAAAGTGAGGTCAAAGGGACAAGAAATAAAGCAAGCAAACTTTTGTTATTTTGAAGGAATCTCCTTCCTCCTGGAAATCTAATACCTGCTATTTCCCAGATCTGTGCAGCAGATGGCAGTATTCAATTAGTCAAAATAAAGTTCTAGCCTACAGACTTGCTGTTCACTTCTAAATTGCTCCATGACCCCTCAGTGCTTCCTGGTGGTACTTTATAAACTGTCAGTTATTTTAAATCATATCACTGTATTATGAAAGTCATCCAGAGTGCCAGGGGAGACATGAATTAACTTCACAGTAGTGATAGGAAACTCAAAGCCGAGTGCAATACGAAAGTCACAGAGGCAGTAAGTGGCTGACGCAGAACCCAGGTCTTCTGGCTTATAGTTCAGTGTTGGTACACTACACCTCTGTGAATTAAAGGAGTATTAAAGACGATAGAGATGTTTATTTCAGTCTTCCTCCTACATGAGAAACTCTTGTCCACTGGGCCATGCCCTTGTCCAGCCTTCCCCCCACCTCCCATTATATGTGCTATGTTGCTATACTATCTCAAAACGACGATTCTAAAGCTAGTTTAATGACAATAGGTGTGTTCAAACAGAAAAAACAAAGTAGGGAGAAATTAAGTTCTGTGATATCAGTCTCTCTAGGCATTAACCCAACAGGGTTATTTTTTGAGAGCTTTTATGAAATCGATTCTATTTTTCTATTGGCAATTTAGCAATATCCTTTTGCACTTTTAAGTGGTTGCTCTAGGAGTTACAATATCTATCCTTAACTTTTCACAATCTACTTAGAGTTGATAGTTAGGCCTATTACATAATATGTAGAAATCTTGTAAATACATATTCACTTATCCACCACTATCTTTTTTGCTATATTTATTGTGTGTGTAATGTCAACATACATTTTAAACCTCATAGGACAATAATTTTTGCTTTAAAGAGTACTGTGTATTTTAAAGAAAGAGGAAAAGGTCTTTACTATTTAGTCATCGATTAAAAACAACCATCTAATTTCCAACATACTTACTATTTCCAATGATGCCATTCCTTCCTGAAGATTCAAGTTTTCCTCTGGTATTCTTTCTCTGCAACCTGAAGAACCTACGCCGGTATTTCTTGTAGTATGGGGATGCTGACAACACATTCTCAGTTCTCTTATCTGATAATGTCCTTATTTCACTTTCATCTGAAAGGACAATTTTGCTAGATATGGAATTCTAGATTGACAGTTGTTTCTTTTAACATTTTAAAACACTGTTTACTTCTCTTTTGGCCCCCATAGTTTCTGATTAGAAGTTGATAGTAGTTAAAATTATTGTTCCCTATATATTGCACATTTTTCTCTGTATGATTACATCTATCTTTGGCATTCACCAGTCTAAGATTTGCCTCACCATGATTTTCATGGGTTTATCCTATTAGGGTTTGCTGAGCTTCTTAGATCTGTACATTTATATCTTTCCCTAAGTTTGAAAATGTTTCTGTTGTCATTTCTTCAAATATTTTTACGTGCATTTCTCTGTTCTTTCTCTTTAGGACTCCTGTTACCTAGATATTAGCTTTTTCAATATTGTTCCACAAGTTCCCGAGGCTCTTCATTTTTTCCAATATTTTTCCCTGTTCTTCAGATTGCATAAATTCTATCATTCTATCCTAGAAGTTAAGATATCAACTCTTATTTCTTATAGGAGTTTTCTTTTTCTCTGGAAGCTTCGCCATGTTTTTAATTCTAGGAAAAAGTCTTGACCCCCTGACCCATCATGGGCCCAGGCCATTATGCTGCTGCCAAGAGCCATCTCCAAAGACCTCACTGACTAACATCAGGAGAAAACCAAACCAAGTACCAAATTAATACATAGCAGAAGCTATTCACAAACTTAAAGACGACCTACAAGTTCATTCTCAAGGAGATCACAGTCATGACTGCTGCAGTTTCCCAATTACAGAGCTTTCCCAAGTGCCTTATTTCCACACTGGGCAGTGAAAAAGAAAACCTTGAGTTCACATAATCTAGTATACTTGCCACCTCTTCATTTAAATGGTCTCTTTACCTAGCTCAGTTGCTGCTTTGATAACTCAGTGAATTCTCACTCTTACAGAGTTTGACCTCTTCTTGAGGTTCTCCAAAAGAGAATTTGAAGACTCCCATGAAACTTCCATAGGATCCTGGTGATGGGGATGAGAGACACAAGATCTTTGCACCCTCCATGGTCTTGCTCTGGATTCTCCCTTTACAGCAGAATAGTAGGACTGGGCTGCTCCCTGGACTCAGAAGGGTGATTCGTTCAGTTTAGATCTAGAGGAGGATATATGGTTCCAGAAATTTTTTTTTTCGAAGCCCTCTGTAACTAATGGCATTCACTTCCCATTGAGCCTCTGTCAGTTCACTTTCTAAGCATTTTAGTGCCCCATTATGGCAAGGCATTCTCTCAGGCTCACCCATTTCCTACCTTTAGCCATCACTTAGCATTATATGAGAAGTGGGTTAATGCGATGTTTCTTCTAGGGTTTATAGCCTATGCTAGAACTCTTATGGAGGCGAGTCACTTCTAGTGGTCCTCCTTTTAGGTCCCTGATCAGTCTGGCCCAGTTATTCTCCACTGCCCCTGAGTCCATGTATATTCTTACTTCAGGCCACTCATCTCTTTAACCAGGTATACCACCCAATTCTCTGCCCCACTGTTTTTCAGGCCACTTCTGAGCAGGGGTTTCAGGGCTGCAGAAGTCTATTTGTCATTTGTACCCACATACCAAGCCAACTTAACCAAAGCCTGAGCTTTTTCTTCCTCTATACAGGGAATTCTTCCCCACCCCAGTCCCAGCTGTATGAGCTACTCTATGGACTATTAAAAGGAATTATACTGGAAGGAGAACTCCTGACACTGCCTCAACAGCAAACTGTGGTTGCTAGTCCACATTCTCCAGAATCAATATGAAATGTGGCCTACCAAAGTCTTGTGAGCCTGGATGTAAGAGAATCTAACAAGACCCCTAGAGATCATGGCAGGCTACATGGTCATTTCAAGTACCACGATGCCATATGCCATGCTTAGTTTCTACCAGTATGTGGGCCTAGAGCAACTCATGCATTGGCATAAAAGGCAAGCACTGGGGATGGGTTCAGGTACTGAACCCATCAGTTTGCATCTGCATGCCTTCAAAGAAAACTAACACAATAACCAGAACAAAACACAGATGAGGTGGAAGGGTTCTGAAGTGGCTAAGTAGTTTCTGGGCCATAGGATTACCAAAGTTAGAACTCAGGGATTGGGTTAAATAATATTAAATAAGACTGAGAGAAATAGTGAGCTAGAAGATGGAGCCGAAGAAATTGCAGTGTAAAGACAGATGGAAACAGGAAAGAGACTTTGGGAAACATGGAAGACTGAGTAAGAATGTCTTTAAATGTCTATTTTGAGTTAGAGAAAAACAGCTTAAAACACAGGGCAAAGGAAATACTATTTGAGGTTGAAGAAATAATTACCGAAAATTCTCAAAACTAAAGAAAAACAAAATACCAATCCAGACTTGTGAAGCTTAACCAAATCCCAAGCCAAATAAAAAAATAGAAATTAGCGGGCTAGGCGCAGTGGCTGATGCCTGTAATCCCAGGCCTTTGGGAGGCCAAGGTGGGCAGATCTTGAGGTCAGGAGTTCGAGACCAGCCTGGCTAACATGGTGAAACCCCATCTCTACTAAAAGTACAATAATCAGCTGGGCTTGGTGGTATGTGCCTGTAATCCCAGCTACTCAAGAGGCTGAGGCAGGAGAATCGCTTGAACTTGGGAGGCAGAGGTTGCAGTGAGCCGAGATCATGCCACTGTACTCCAGCCTGGGCAACAGAGCAAGACTCCATCTCAAAAACAAAACAAAACAAAACAAAAAAACGGAAATTAGCTACCAAGACACATCCTAATGAAACTGTAAAGACAAAAGTATGATCTTGAAAGCAGCCAGAGAGTAAACCACCATTCTTGATTAGGAAATATAAGTTGACAGTTGAGTAACAGCAACAATGAAAGCTACAAAGCAATAAAATTATATCTTTAAAGTGATGAGGAAAATTTATAATACAGTCATGTATCATATCATGACAATTCAGTTAATGATGGACTGCATTTACAATAGCAATCTCATGATTATAATGGAGCTGTCAACCTCCTGTTACCTGGTGGCATCATAGCCATCAATGTTGTAGCAAAATGCATTACTTATGTGTTTGTGATGGTGTCGGTCAAACAAACTTGCACTGACAGTGGTATAAATGTGTAATGCATATGATAATGTACAATACATAATACTTTATATATAATAAATGAGTTACCAATTTTTTTTTTTTTTTTTTTTTTTTTTTGAGACGGAGTCTCGCTCTGTAGCCCAGGCTGGAGTGCAGTGGCCGGATCTCAGCTCACTGCAAGCTCCGCCTCCCGGGTTCACGCCATTCTCCGGCCTCAGCCTCCCGAGTAGCTGGGACTACAGGCGCCCGCCACCTCGCCCGGCTAGTTTTTTGTATTTCTTAGTAGAGACGGGGTTTCACCGTGTTAGCCAGGATGGTCTCGATCTCCTGACCTCGTGATCCGCCCGTCTCGGCCTCCCAAAGTGCTGGGATTACAGGCTTGAGCCACCGCGCCCGACCACCAATTTTTTACTATACTATTATTGCTAAAGTATATTCCTACTTATAAATAGTAGACTGTGAAACAGTCTAGGCAGGTCCTTCAGGAGCTATTCCAGAAGAAAGCGTTGTTACAGGAGATGAAAGATCCATGTGTGATATTGCCCCTGAAGACCTTCCAGTGGGACAAAATGTGGAGGTAAAAGATAATGTTATTGATGATCATGACTCTGTGTAGGCCTAGGCTAATGTGTGTTTCTCTCTTTGATTTGAACTAGAACATTTTACAAAGTTAAAAAAAAAAAAAAAAAAAGGAAAAAAGCTTATAGAATAAGGATATAAAGAAAATTCTTTTTTTTTTTTTTTTTTTTTTTTTTTTGAGACGGTGTCTCGCTCTGTCGCCCAGGCTGGAGTGCAGTGGCTCAGTCTCAGCTCACTGCAAGCTCCGCCTCCCGGGTTCACGCCATTCTCCTGCCTCAGCCTCCCAAGTAGCTGAGATTATAGGCATGTGCCACGACACTCAGCTAATTTTTGTATCTTTTAGTAGAGACTGTGTTTCACCATGTTGGCCAGGCTGGTTTCAAACTCCTGACCTCAAGTGATCCACCTGCCTTGGCCTCCCAAAGTGCTGAGATGACAGACCTGAGCCACAGCACCTGGCTAAGCTAAGTGTTATTACAAAACAGTAAAAAAAAAAAAAAAAAGTTTTTAAAATTTGGAAGTTTACAGAATAAAAAATTACAATAAACTGAGGCTAATTATTGAAAAATATTAACTAAATTTAGTGTAGCCTAAGTGTAGGATGTCTGTAAAACCTATAGTAGTATACACTGATGTCCTTGGCCTTCACATTCACTCACCACTGACTCACACAGAGCAACTTTCAGTCCCTGCAAGCTCCATTCATGGTAAGTGCCCTATACAGGTGTATCATTATACTTTATTTTTGCCGCTCCTTTTTTACAGTATTTATTGTTGTGTTAAAATTGCCTACAGTATGCAGTACAGTAACCTCCTATACAGGTTTGCAGCCTAAGAGCAATAGGCCATACCCTACAGCCTAGGTCTATAGTAGTTACACCATCCAGGTTTTAGTATGCTCTATAATGTTTGCCCAACAGTGAAACTGCCAAACGACACATCTCTCAAAACATACCCAAACTGATAAGCAATGTAGGATTGAAAGATTTTTTAGACAAGCAAAAAGGATTTACCACCAGCCTAACTTCTCTAGGACAAATTCTAAAGGATACACCTCAAAAAAAGTAGTGCCAGAAGAATGGGCTGCAATGCAAGCAATCATATTGGTAACAATTGGCCATGTAAAATAACAAAAATGGTTTATCTGTGGTGTTTTTTTTAAAGTGAAATAAGGAGAATAGGTTTACTATATTATAGAAATCAGGGAGTGATTGGAGTTAAGATGTTCTACATGCCTTTATGTTCCAGAGGAAGATAAAATAATTGACTTTAGAGATGTTCATTTAAATAGACACATTAACATTTCTGGGCTGAAATAATTCAAATAGAATATCATACTCTTGGTAAAGAGAATACAATAGTCTGTAAAGAAAAAGGCATCAAGAGAGGGAAATTAAAAATAATTGAAACAAACCTAAAGCACAATAAAGATAGGAGTAATAGTGGATCACAACAAATATGAAGGAAGTAAAATCTCTAAACAAGGGTTGTTAGACTTTTTTAAAAATAAAATTCTTGCAGTGTCACTTATAAGAGATTCACCTAAAACAGAAAGGCACAGTAGAAAGTTAAAAGATTGAAAAGAGATTCTAGGCAGATGATAACTTAAAAAATAATGCTGGAATATCGTCTCCCCACCTCCCTCCATCTCACACCAATAGACTTAAATTAAAAAGCATTTAACAGGGAAATTCCTCATAAAATTATTTCTGTCATGGATTTATCACATCTGGGAGAAAAATCCGCATATGTATAGAATTTACTGGCATCACATGTGGCTGGTCACACATGATCACACAATAACACGCCCCTACAGGGGACTCCCCTCCACACCCCAACCTTCCCCTATTCCCTGCAAAAATGCTTTTGGCTTAGCATGCATCAACCACTTGAAAATAGCAAGATAGGGAATGAGGATCAATTCTGCGATCTTTAACTCAAGAAGAAAGACACGAATCCACTGGAATCATGAAGAACACCCCAGATCCCAGAGAGGAGAATATGGGCAAATAACTCTCATGATGGTGTCTGGTTGGTAAAAGTAAGTGAAACCCCAGTACATGAGAAAGGCAGCGAATCTTCCTCTGTGATTTAACTTTCCACTGCCTATCCGAGCAACCCAGGCCAAGGGAGAGCATTTGGTTTCTCCCAGGTCCTAGAGCTAACTGGGAGATAGGCTTGGAGGCACTGAGAGGGCAAGACACTGGAAAAAAAATTGCAGGCATTTTCCCAGATCAGGGACTGCGAGCAGAACGCCATTTTAACCCAGACACATATGAGGTCTGTCATTTTTTAGTGACATGGCAACGTGGCCATGCAGGCATTTTAGTCTCAAGCCAAAGACTCGAGCATTTGCACTGGAGCAGGGTACTAGCTTCCACAGCCAGAATGGTGGAAAGCACCTCAGCAGTAGGTACTGGAATTGTGCTTTCCTGTTGCAGGCCTGGGGCAGGAGGAGAGCTGCTACAGCTATGGTTTCTCCTGGGCAATGAGACTTGCAACCAGACTCACTGGTGACAGGTACCTACTCTGCATATGTCATTTCTGGGTGCCCCAGCCTGCTCCCCTGAGATTGTGGTACATCAGGGCCCTCTGTGCTCTACCCCCAGGCAGAACTCCAGGCATGTGAAGTACATGCTTGCCTGGACTAGCAGCCTGAGCTGCCCCACACTTCCTGGGCATAGATCATAGTACGGGGGGCTAAGGGGAAGGCCTCTCCACTTCACACCCAGGCAGAACTCCAGGAATTTGAAGCACCTGCTCACCTTGATCAGCAGCCTGAGCCACCCCACCTTTCTTGTGCAGAGATCCTGGTGCAAAGGAGCCTTCATTTCATGCCCAGGCATACCTCTAAGCATTCAGAGCACCTGCTCAGCCAGACTGGAAGCCTGAGCTGCCCACTTTTCTTGTGCAGAGATTGTGGTGCAGCAGGACCCTCTCTGCTACACACTCAAGCAGATTTCCAGGTGTGTGGAACACCCACCTGAATGAACTAGCAGCCTGAGTCGCCCCACCCTTCCTGTGCAGAGATACTGATGGCCCTCTCTGCTTCATGCCCAGGCAAATCTCCTGGCAGTCAGAGCACCCACTCACCCGGATCAGCAGCCTGAGCTGCCCCACCCTTCCTGTGCAGAAATTGTGGGGGACCGGGCCCTCTTCATGTCCAGGCATATCTCCAGGAAGTTAGAGCACCCCTTCATCTGGATTAGCAGCCTATGCCATCCCACCCCTCTCTATGCAGAGGTTGTGGTATAGTGGGGCCTTCTATACTCTATGCCCAGGCAGATCTTTAGGCATCCCTGGGGCACCCCTTTCCTGGATTAGCAGTTTAGGCTGCCCTTCCTACCTGTACAGAAAACTTGAGGCTGAGAAGTTTTCCAATTCCATGCCTAGGCACACATCTGGGCACTTGATGGCCACCCAACGTATTCTACCTTGGTGCTGGTGCTGGCCATTGCAGGACCTAAAGGTAGTCCAGCCCCACCTTCTTTGTCTGGCTCCACCTGTCTTGCCCCCAGCCCTCCAAAAGTCTGATCAGAAAGCTCAGACCACTGTGTACTCCACAGATCAGCCCATTGTCCAAGATAACAGACTTCTCCCAGCAAAAAGCGATCAAGTATATACCCAGCTATGTTAGCTGCAGTTGGCTGTTACCCATAAGCATCTTCTCCTGGCTTGTAGGTCAAACTGCACAGCCTAATATAAAACATGCTGACCGAAGCACACAGATCTATAGAACCAAAGCCAAAGGACCCTACTCAAGTTCTCTACGGTCACATCCTCTAAGTGAGGGGAAGAAAGAGAAAAAGGAAAAATAATCTTATAGGTTAAGAAATTAAAATTTTAAAATCTCACCTGAATGAAAATAGTTGCAAAAATTACAAATGCCAGCATCTCCAGATGAGATGGAATCAGCACAAGAATTCTTGCATGATGGAAAGTCTAAATGTAGTGACACCAAAAGTCTAGATGTAGTGATCATACTAGCTCTCCAGCAATGGTTCTTAACCAAAATGGAAACTCAGAAATGACAGATAAAGAAATCAAAGTATGGATTGCAAGGCAGCTCAACAACATCCAAGACAAGGTTGAAAATCAACACAAAGAAACTTCTAAAGCAATCCAAGAAATGAAGGAAAAGATACATCTTTAAAAGAAATCAATCAAAACTTCTGGAATTGAAAAACTCACTTGAGGTATTTCAAAATACAATTGAAAGCTTTATCAATAGACTGGACCAAGCACAAGAAAAAAAGTTAAGAGCTTGAAGACCAATCTTTTTGAACTAACCTTGTCAGACAAAAATTTGAAAGAATTTTAAAAAGTGAACAAATTTTTGAGAAATATGAGATTATATAAAGTGAACAAACCTACAAATTATGGCATTCCTGAGAGACAAGGAGAAAAATAATCTGGAAAACACTTAAGAAAATTTCTCTAATCTGCTACAGAGGTAGACATCCAGACAAAAGAAAACAGAGAATACCTCCAAGGTACCACACAAAATGAACAAGGTATATAGTTATCAGACTATTTAAGGCCAATGCTAAAGAAAAAAATCTTAAAAGCAGCTAGATAAAAGGTCAGATCATGTACAAAGGGAACCTCATCATGTTAACAATGGACTCCTCAGGAGAAACTTTACAAGCCAGGGGAGATTGGGGGCCAATTTTAGTATTATTAAGGAATTGAAATGTTGACCAAGAATTTCATATCCTGTCAAACTAAAGCTTCATAAGCAATGGAGAAATAAAATCTTTTCCAGACAAGCAAGTGCTAAGGGAATTCATTACAGCTGAACCAGCCTTACAAAAGATCCTTATGAGGGTTCTAAACATGAAAAAGAATGAATGATACCTGATACCATTAAAAGACACAAGTACATAACTCACAGATGCTAAGAAGGAAACACACAATGGAAACTACAAAGCAACCAACTAACAAACTTTATGATAAGATCAAAACTTCATGTCACTATTAACTTTGAACATAAACCGTCTAAAAGCCCCATTTAAAAAGGCACAGAGCTGCAAGTTGGATAAAGAAACCAAGACCCATCCAACTTCTGTCTTCAAGAGACCTGTCTTGCACATAATGAAGCCCATAGGCTCAAAGTAAAGAGTTGGAGAAGGAAGACAGAGAGCAAGGGGTCAAAAAAAAAAAAAAAAAAAAAAAAAAAAAAAAAAAAAAAAAAAAAGGCAAAAAAAAAAAAAAAAAAAAAAATAAAAAAAAAAAAAAAAATAAAAAAAAAAAAAAAAAAAAAAAAAAAAAAAAAAAAAAAAAAGACAAATGGGATCACATCAAGTTAAAAATCTTCTGCACAGCAAAGGAAACAAAGTGAAGAGACAACCCACAAAACAAGAGAAAGTATTTGCAAACTACCCATCTGACAAGGGACTGATAACCAGAATATATAAGGAGCTCAAACAACTCAAGAAAAAAAAAATCTCAATCCAATGTAAAAATGGATAAAAGATCCAAATACACATTTCTCAAGACATACAAATGGCAAATAGGTATATGAAAAACATGCTTAACATTACTTATCTGAAAAATGCAAATCAAAACTATGAGACATCATCTTATCCCAGTTGAAATGGCTTTAATGCAAAGGATAGGCAACAACAAATGCTGATGAGTGTGTAGAGAAAGTAGAGTCCTTATATAATGTTAGTGGGAATGTGAATTACTACAAGTGCTGTGGAGCAAAGTATGGATGGTCCTCAAAAAACCTAAAAATACAACTCGCATATGATCCAGCAATCCCACTGCTGTGTATATACCTCCAAAGAAAGGACATCAGTCTATCAAAGAGATATCTGCACTTCCACATTTATTGCAGCACTATTCACAATAGTCAAGATTTGGAAGTAACCTGTGTCCATCAACAGATAAAAAAATGTGTTGTACATACACACAATGGAGGACCATTCGGCCATAAAAATGAATGAGATCCTGTCATTTGCAACAACATGGATGAAATTGGAAGTCATCATGTTATGTGAAATAAGCCAGACACAGAAAGACAAATGTCACATGTTCTCACTCATTTGTAGGAACTAAAAATTGAAACAATTGAACTCATGGAGATGGAGTAGAATGATGGTTACCAGAAGCTGAGAAGAATGGTGAGGAGAGTAGGGGAAGCAAGAATGGGTAATGGGAACAAAAATATAGTTAAATGAGTAAGATCTAGTATTTGATAGCACAACAGCATAATTTACTGTACACTTAACTATTATATAATTGGAAAGCTCATAACACAAAAACATGATAAATGCTTGGGGTGATAGATACCCCATTTACCTTGATGTGATTTTACATGGTATGCCTGTATCAAAATGTTTTATGTACCCGTTATGTATATGTACCCATAAAACTTAATTTTTTTTTTTAAAAAAAGGGATGATGATATTTAAGGGACAAGAGGCATTAAGGGTACATATGAGACTGTCATAACCGTTGCCTTCTCCAGCTCCTAAAGAAGTTTTCCAGGGACTTAAGGGCCAGTCTACCTGTAGGAAAAGTTTATAAATGGGGAGAACCCTCTATCAAAAATTTTTAAATTGTTTCAAAACAAACACTTAAGAATTGTTGATATTTTATCCTCACTTAAATTTTTATAAGATAGAAAATATTTACATTTATAAGATACTCTTTTCCCTCACCCACCTGTCCAATGCTGGTCAGAGTTAAACCCTATTTTGATATTACTTTAGGTGTGAAATGTACATGATTCATATTCTGCCTGATAATGCTATTAATACTACTGCAAGTTGTAAGCTTCTCATAGCTTCTTTTCCCTCTTGGTGCAAGTTAATGGAATTGCCTTGAAATTCCTTCTTTTTCTAAAGTTTTTCCATGAGAAAAGCAAAGATCTAACTGTAAAATCCTCAGCATCCCTGCTGAGTTACAGAAGAACAAAAATATGTAAATTGGCATTAGATCCAGCATTACAGACCCTAAAAGACCTGAAGGGAACTCTTTTGAACATAATTTAGAGGGTTTGAAGATGAGGTAAAATGACTTAAAATAATTACATTTTAATTCTAGTTCACATAATAACAGAATCCAGTTAAAACATTAGATAATTTAAATTGCCCTTATTTGGGGATTTCAAAGATAGCTATATAGCTTCTCCCTGATTCTATCAAGTGAAATGAAAATGCAAACCCAACATGTTAGATTTTATTTCATCAATATATTGGCTTTTGGTTTTTTAAACAAACAATGCCTAAATGAAATGCCCCTAAATCATAACATATGCCTCATAGAGGAGGTAATTTACTATAACCTACACATTTAAGATTATATAAGCGCAAACAGATGTTCAATTAAATTGAACATAATAAACCTAGTATCTATTCTTTCTCAGAAACTCATACTATATTGCAAACTATGTGACTCTACAACTTGTTCCACTTTCCTTAAAACTTTACTAGGAGAGTGTGTTAAATTTATCTGACAAATCCTTTATATCAGGTTTTTTTTTCCCCCCCAAAAAAATGCCTAATTGACTCAGACTAATACTAAGATAATTTTCTGGTGATTTCTAGAAAAGTAATTCTAAGAAATAATGTTGATAGTCCACATTACTTCCATGTATGATTTTCTAGTTTCTTGTGAACGTATAAATTCCTAAATCAGTGTACCATAAACATTGACTTCTGACTATATGTGCGCATGTATGTATGTTGCATTTACAATTATATCAAGGTAAAGTTAACAATTAAGAAAAATAGTCACCTCCAGAGAACAGAATGCTAGTGAATTAGAGAAAAGAAATTAGGCTCAATAATGGTACTCCACCTGGGGGTAGGATTTGTTTGAACAGATGTTTTGGGGACTGTATTCTGATTTGTTTTCCCAACATAGTCCAGATTGTCACTTTTGGGGCTTAACATGAGTTAAAAAACAAAATCAAAGGAGTACTAGAAGGAAAAAAAATACATTCAGCAAATAGTGCTAGATTTACATGTGTTGGAAAAGGTAAGCTGATAAACTTAACTGACGCATTTGAGAAGAGTAGAGGAGAGATTGGAGTGAGTCATGAGGCACATAAACCCTACAGTAAAGAAAATGTGGTAGAAACAGATATGACTGCCAGCACAGGTCAGAGACAGAATCACCATATGCAATTGTGTGTTAAAAATATTGAAGGACCTAGTAGAGTTAGGTGGCCAGAGGGAGCAGTTATAACCTGTAAGATCCCAGATAGAAGAACAATACTTGCCTGATCCACTACTGTTAAGGGAACATGTAGCAAATATCCACAATATGACCATGAGGACTCAAGACAAACCTATTCTAGAATGCTGATGTGGAAAATTATTTTCTTTTTAGAATAATGACTTTCTTTCCAGTTCCATGTTCAGCGATGTCATATTGGTAGCTTCAAATAGGCCATGATGGGAGAATTTACAGCATAAAAACCGGCAAACACTACAAATCAGAACTTTTTTTTAAAGAGACAGTTGCACTTACTAGCACACCACTGGATAAAACGTCTTGGAATTTTTTGTAAGTTTCTAACAAAGGTCAGGTTTTTAAGGTACTCTAAAAATTAATTTGATAACTTGATGGTTTCAAATGATGAATGTTGCCCTGAAAATAGAATTAAATTTCCTTTGTTTACTGGGAGGCATGCCTAAACCTGGGAATGATCTATTTTCAAAGAGACTTAATAAAAGAAAAAAAAATTAATCAATGCTCTTAATCATTTTGTGTATAGATTTGATGACATAACACCACATTTATTAATTTTAGGATTGACTTTTTCTGTAGTTCCGGTGTTGAGATTATGTATCAGTCCATTCTCACACTTCTGTAAAGAACTACCTGAGACTGGGTAATTTATGACGAGGTTTAACTCACAGTTCTGCAGGCTTAACAGGAAGCATGGCTGGGAGGCCTCAGGAAACTTACAACCATGGCAGAAGGTGAACGGGAAGCAAGTGCCTTCTTCACATGGTGTCAGGGGAGAGAACGCATGCACCAGAGAGGAAGTGCCACACTTTTAAACCATCAGATCTTGTGAGAACTCAACATCATCAGAACAGCAAGGGAAAATTCACCCATATGATCCAATCGTCTCCCACCAGTCCCCTTCCCTGACACGTGGGAATTACAATTCGACCTGAGATTTGGGTGGGGACATAGAGCCAAACCGTATCAGACTAGAATCCTTTATTAATGTTTATGTCAATGATATTAAGATGACTTCTGTGGAAGATTTATTGCAACGTTGTAGCTGTGTTCTAACGTCAATTTCCCCTAGCCGTTACCCCCTGTATTTTCAAGAAAATATCTTTTCATGAACTGTTTAAACCTGCAAGAATGTAGCTGCACCTGTGGGATGGTGTGTGGCCCCAAACTCTGCAATAGTAATGCCTCTTCCTTTCTTTCTGCTTGAAATAACCCAGAGCAGAGCAGCTGACTGCATCTGGGAGCAGGTGCTTCTCTCTCCCTAGTGTATGCTGAGGTGATGCTCCTGAGGTCTTGTGCGATGCTGTATTCTCACAGCCGCCAATGAAACTGATCATACAATCTTTTCAAGGGTCGAGGCCTGTGGAGAGATTCTCTCAGCAACTTAATAGATGATAGCCCCATCAGCAAATAATGGAGGCACAACACAAAGCAGTTATCAAATGGGTTCTAGGTGGCTCTAGTCCCCGTAATCCCATAGAGCTTCTACTCTAAGCCTATAACTGATGAAGAAAAATTTCCAGGTTCTATCTTAGGGGAACTAGTGAGCCTTAAGAAACTAACAGCAGCTGCAGTTAATTTGTCAGGAAAGTCACCACTCAATATCGTCAAAAGAGCACAAAAAACTTCTGTAATAAGGTTTTTCAAAATTATACACAAAGTAGCAGATAGAATGGCACAACCCCCACGTATCCATCGTTGGCTCCAACAATTACCAACGTATGTCTCATCGTGTTTCACTTCTGTTCTCACTCACCACCCAGTCCCACTGCTGGATTATTTTAAGGCAAACTTGAGAATTACACTATCCTACCTCTAAAGTTGCTATTACATATCTTAAAACTAGAACTTTTAAAAATAATAAGCACAATAGGACCGGGTGAGGTGGCTCACGCCTGTAATCCCAGCACTTTGCGAGGGTGAGGCGGGTGGATTGCTTGAGGTCGGGAGTTTGAGGTGAGCCCAGCCTGGCCAACGTGGCAAAATCCTGTCTCTACTAAAAATATGAAAATTAGCTGGGCGTGGTGACGGGCACCTGTAGTCCCAGCTACTTGGCAGGCCAAGGCAGGAGATTCACTTGAACCCAGGAGGTGGGGGTTGCACTGGGCTGAGATCACACCACTGCACACTCCTGCCTGAGGGACAAAGGCTTTGTCTAAAACAATACAAAAAAAAAAAAAAAGCGCAATGTAACTAAAATACACACCAACAATTGCATATTGCAAATTATCAAACATCTAGTCATTTCAGGTTTCCAGTTATTTCACAAAGGCATTTTTATGGCTGACTTACTGGAATCAGGATCCAGGGAAGAGACCCTCATTAATACATTTGTTTGATATGACTTAAATCATTTTGAATCTGTAACATTCCCATCTCTAGTTCCTTGCTTTTTGAATAAGTTGTCTTAGACGGATTTCCTAAAATCAGAGCCCAAGATGTGGATTTTGGTGAAAGTGGTATTGAAGGAGTGCGTTCAGGAGACGGAAAACAGCAGGGAAGCACGACTGGGAAGAAAAATAACTAAAAATAACTAAAAATAACTAAGCAAGGATGGTATAGTGATTAGCTCCAGTCTGACGCCAGAGGGAGCTCTGGCACCACAACGTTGAGTTCCCTTTGAGCAACGGACAGCACAGTACCGCAGGCCAGCCAATCCGTAAGGGCTGTGCCGAGTGCGTGGGCATGGTTACCTCTTGGGCAAGAAAGCTCATTTGTGGCCAAAGGCAGTTTTCTAGAGGAAGGGACTGCTGTGACCTTCGGCAGCCAGCGCTCCCAGCAGCAGACTTATGGGATCGATGAAGGACACTAACAGCATTCACACCAGAATGCCTCTATCGTCTGTTTCCTGTAAACTCAGCATAGATCTAGAGGCCTAATCCAAATCAGGTTTTAAATTTGGCAAGACTACTGCTATGGTTTGAGTGTTGGTCCCATCCAGAACTCATGTTGGAAATTCCCAATGTGTCAGTATTGAAAGATGGAGAGTTTTAACAGGCAATTGGGTGGTAAGGACCCTGCCCTCATGAATGGATTAATCCATTCACAGATTAATGAATTAATGGGTTATCACGGGAGTGGGACTGGCAGCTTTCTAAGAGGAAGACAGACCTGAGCCAGCAAGCTCAGCCCCCTCACCTGGAGTCCCCTGCGCCACCCCAGGTCTCTGCAGAGGGCCCCCTCCCCAGCTGTGCTTTCTTAACCTTAGACTTCCAAGGCTCTGGAACCGTAAGAAATAAGCTCCTTTTCAAGTTACCAAGTTTCATGTACTGCTTTATAGACAGAAGAGAGACCAAGACAACTACACTGACGAGTGTTATGTGCTTCCCCTTACACCATCTCAAAGGGCACTTTATATCTGGTTATTATACAGAAACTTCTATTGCATGATTCTGGTGCTATTAAATATCTGCCAGAAACTGATTTAACCACTTCCACATTGCTTAATGAATTGGCTTAACAAGTTTGAGAACCTGGTTTCATTTAGCAGTGTATATGTCTTTGATGTGTATTTCACAACTCTTTATAACCCATATAAATGTGTGGTATTCTTATGTGGAAAAAATGTTTTCCAACAATAAAGCTAGAAAAAATGAGTGCATTTTTTTTGGGTTCTTTCAGATGCCTGGGAAGTAAAACCAAATGAAAACTGGCTTTAAAAAAAATCAGTGGCCGGGCGCGGTGGCTCAAGCCTGTAATCCCAGCACTTTGGGAGGCCGAGACGGGCGGATCACGAGGTCAGGAGATCGAGACCATCCTGGCTAACACAGTGAAACCCCGTCTCTACTAAAAATACAAAAAAAAACTAGCCGGGCGAGGTGGCGGGCGCCTGTAGTCCGAGCTACTCCGGAGGCTGAGGCAGGAGAATGGCGCAAACCCGGGAGGCGGAGCTTGCAGTGAGCTGAGATCCGGCCACTGCACTCTAGCCTGGGCTACACAGCAAGACTCCGTCTCAAAAAAAAAAAAAAAAAAAAAAAAAAAAAATCAGTTAAGTGTGACTCATTTAACTGGGGCATCATAGCTGAATCCAAAACCTAGAAGATAAATGTCAGTAGATTTTACTGAGTCTTTACTGGCTTTCTCCTTTCCTTTAGGTGGCTGCCTTGTTAACCGGAGCTGCTCTAGGACAGTCAGTCGTTTTCATCATCATATTTACACCCTATCCTTTCTTCAATTCCAACAGTTGGGAATGAAATTTCTCATACTGAATGAATATTGTTTTGGACTAAATGTTTGGGTACCTTCCCCACACATTGAAACTCTAACATGACAGACTGTCGTGAATAGGATTAGTGCTCTCATGAGAGACATGAAAGCTTGCAGCCATGTGAGGCTACTGTGAAGTCAGCTGTCTGCAGCCCTGCATAGGGCCTCACCAGAACCTGAGCATGCCAGCAAAATGGTCAAGCCTTCCAGCCTCCAGAACCATAAGGACTGGGATAAATCCCACCTGACCATGGTGAATGCCGCTTTCTAATGTTCTGTTAAATTTGGTTTGCTAGTATTTTGTTGAAACTTTTTGCATCTATGTTCATCAGGGATATTGGACTATAACTTTCATGTAACATTGTCATTTAGCTTGGTATCAGGGTAATGCTAGCCTCATGAATTTGGAAGTATTTCTTCAAATTTTCCTGAATATTTCGAGGAGGCTATTGCTATTACTTTTTTAAATGTTTATTGGAAGTCAGCAGTGAAGCCATCTAGTCCTAGGCTTTTCTTTGATTGGAGACTATTACTGATTCAATCTCCTTACTATTGGTCTGTTCAATTTTTCTATTTCTTTACAATTCAATCTTAGTAAGTTGTGTCCAGGTTATTTTTTCTCCTAGGTTATATAATTTGTTGAAGTATAACTGTTCATAGTACTCTCCTATGATTCTTTGTATTTCTGTGGTATCAACTGTAGTGCCTCTTCTTTTTGACTGAGTTGAGGTTTGCCAATTTTAACCTTTTTTAAAAAGAACCAACTCTTATTTTCATTGATCTCTTTCTCTGTTCTCTTTCTGCTGATTTCCTTCTGCTAACTTCGGGCTTATTGTTTTTCTATTTCCTTGAGGTAACATTGTTCATTTGAGATCTTTCTCCTTTTTTGACCTAGGCATTTATTACTATAAACTTCCCTCTTAAAATTGCTCCCCATAGGTTTGCTGCCTCCCATAAGCTTTGATAGGTTGGTTCCTTCTACCTCAAGATTAATATTTCCCTTTTAATTTCTTCATTGACCCATTGGTTGTTCAGCAGCATGTTTAATTTTCATGTTTTAATTTTTGAAAATTACTGTTGATTTCCAGTTTTATGCCATTGTGATCAGAAGAGACTTAATTTTCTTAAATTTGTTAAGACTTATTGCCTAACTTGTGATCACGGAGAACCTTCTGTGTGTACTCGAACTGTGCATTCCGCTGCTAATAAAGTGTTCTGTATGTCTGTTAGGTCCATTTGGTCTAAAGCGTAGTTATCAAAGTCTGATATTTCTTGTTTCTTTGGATGATATATCTATTATTGAAAGTGAGTTTTGAAATCCCTTGTTAGTGTATTACTGTATCTCTGATTAGATCTATTAATATTTATGTTTAAGTGTTCTGATGTTGGTGCATATGTATAACCTGACCCCTTTATTACATAAATATTTTCCTCTTTTTATATTTTTTTGACTTGAGCATTTTGTCTGATAGATACCTGGGCTCTCATTTCTATTTGCATGGAATATCTTTTTCCATCCTTTCACTTTGTCTTTGTGTCCTTACAGGACAAGTGAATCTTACAGGCAACATATACTTGGGTCTGTCTTTAATACATATAGCCACTGCCTTTTTAGACTTGAATCCATTTATATTCCAGGTAATTACTGGTATGTAAGGACTCGCTGCCATATTATTAGTTGTCTTCTGGTTGTTTTGTAGATTTTCTTCCTCTTTTGCCATCTTGTGATTTTTTAGTGGTATGCTTTGATATTTTACTTTTTATGTTTTGTGTATCTACTATTGGTTTTTCAACAGAGTAAAGGCAGGTCAAGTAGAAGCATCTCAGACTGAGTTATGTTTGTCTAGGGTCTCCAAGAACAAGATGCCCATGTTTAAACACATAAGAATTGTTATGGGCAATACCTATGTAAAAAGAGGGAGGCTGGAACAGACTAGGAGAGTGTTCAGACTGTGTGTAAGCCTGACACCAAGAGAAGGAGAGAGGGAAGGTAAGTTGGGTGAAGGAACCTAGATAGCTAACTTTGCAGAGGGCTCCCCAGCAGCCTTGCTAAACCTTTATTAGCCTGCACACTATCAAAGGAGTCTCCATCTCTTAAGATCAAGCCTGTGTTGGTGGCTCTGCTGAGCTCATCTGGGAATAGATTCGGTGAGCCATGTCTTTTAGAATAAGTGCTGTGGTAGATTTCAGAGTTCAGCAGCTAAGGGCCTAGTCACTTACACTCTCTAGTTAGAGGTCTGTGAGTCCTGTTTTCTTAAGGCCACCACAGCAGTGCAGGTCTAACGAAAGGTCAAAAAGACTGTAGCAGGGTTCTTGCCTATAACTTCAGGAATTGTATCTTAGAATCCTCATAGTTCCCAGTGACTAGACAGGAGCAGCCCATGGGAAGAACAATCTCAGCACAAATACAGAGACTGGTTTCAGAACCAGAGGCTCAGGCTATTGGTCAATGGCCCTCTCCCTACAATCAGAACTAGAAAATGCACTCATGGTCACAAATTTCCTCCAGGCCACCATAACTCCTCCTAGATGTTTCCTGGCCTAGGGTCCTGGACTTGAGATAAACACATACTGAGTAATTTTGTGACCTGGCATCTGCTCTCTACACATAGAAGCTAAGCACTGAAGTCCTCCAAGAACTAAGTACGATATCTGAGCATTTTCATTCTTACCAAAACATGTTCTACGCCTTCTGGGACAGTGAATAAGTTGGGCCACCTTATCTTATTGAGGTAGGAGAATAAGGTCGGGAGGCAGGGAGCGTAAGGTTGATTCATGCTGACTTCCTAGAACTGAATCAAAAGGAAAACCCTGCCTCTCCACACGCAAGTAACAGAAAGATCAGCAGCTACTCCCTTTGCGAACCCCCGCTTTCCACTGCATTGCAAATGAAAAATGGAAAGTTTCTCTGATTGTTCCCCTCCCACAACCAGTCAGACAGTCACAAGCCTAGCCTTCATTTGCACTGCAGTACAACTTTGTAACTTAAGCCTCAGACCAGTTGCCTTTCGCATCCAATTGGACTGGTTGCAAGTCACTACTCATTTACATAGGGTGTAACTAAGTAATCAATGAAAAGCCTCTAGAAGGTGTTTAAACCCCCCAAAATTCTGTAACCCACACTTGAACCAGTGGCTTCAGCCTCCTCCCACTATGTGGGGTATACTTTCGTTTCAATAAATGTTTTCATTGCTTCATTTTCACTGCTGTGTGTATTTTGTCCAATTCTTTGTTCAAAATGCCAAGAACCTAAACAACTCATAGTCAAGACCCTCTGCCGTTAACACTGTCTCTAAAACAGCATTTTCTCTCTGCAGATCCCATGGAATTATCTGAATTATTCTTCCTTTTTCCATAAAAGAATGGCTTCTCCTACCTAGGATTGTTTCCTGACCCTCCTCTCAAGATGCTGATTTGAGAGGTGTTTCTCAGTATTTTCACATGCTAAATTCCATTAAAGTCGGCTTCCTAGGAAATCATCAGTAGGGAGACCAGGAAGTCCCACAACAGGCCACCTGCAATCTGGAGAACCAGGGAAGTTAGTAGCATGGCTCAGACCAAGTCCAAAAGCCTTAGAACCAGGGAAGCTGAATGTATCACCTGCAGTCTAAAGGCCTGAAATCCTGGGGGGTCCAGGGGAATAGGGAAGTGGGGGCACTGGGAAAATTCTCACCAAGTCTCACAGTCCAAAGGCCAGATAACCTGGACTTGTGATTTCCAAAGGCAGGAGAAGAGTGTCCTAGCTCCAGGAGAGGGAGCAAGGACAAACTCACCTTTCCTGATTTTGTTCCATTTGGGCCCTCAGGTGACTGGATGAAGCATGTTCACATTGAGGCCTGATCTTCCCCATTCAGTCCACTGATTCGCATGGTAATTCCATCTAGAAACAACCTGACATACCAGAAAAATGCTTTAGCAGCAAGCTATATAGATGTCCCCTAATTCAATCAAGCTGATGCCTAAAGTTAGCCATCACCCTACGTGAAAGATAATTAAAACTCCATCTCATTTTAATGCCAAAATAAATTGGAGTTATCAAACTTTTATAATTTAAGCTTTTATAATAAAGAGTATACATACAGGTTATTTGGGTTGTAAGGTACATGAATGTGCTTTGGTCAAGGAATAGGCCGAGGCAGACATTCAGGCCTGCATGACCCAGCGAGTTTGGCATGCAGGCACACACCTGCACTTGTTATATAACCTGTTTAAGTCCATACGTGGCTCTGAACCACTATTGTCTGATTGTCAAAGGTATAATTGTCCTGCTAATACTGCACAGGGGCTCTTGGGGCTTGGCTGAGGTCAGCATCGCTTGACATGGGTGTGCTGCTGCCCAGAGAGAGCGAGCCAAAGCTGTCCATCTTCCAGATGGACAGTGGTGAGCCAGGACACAGCTTGTGACCAAAGAGAAAAAAAGTATAAGCTGCTGACGCTAAAGGCAAGGGAGAGCTGGCGGCTAAGGGGAGCTTCCAGACTAAGCAGCTGAGACAGAGTGGACAGTATAAAAAAGCTAGTGTGAGTAAGCTGTGTAAAAAAGCTGCTGCCAAATAAAACCATATTCACCTGCCTATGGCCTGAGTGTTCTTTCTGCTCATCCACCCACCCCCTCCAGAGCACAGCATAGACTAGAACCTGACCCTGGGCTTGACATTTGGTGTAGTCATGGACCTAACAAGGCTGTATTGCATGATGCTGAGGCTAGGGGTCCCAACAACCCATTACCCAGGCAATGAGCGCAGTGTCCAACAGGGGGTTCTTCAACCCACAGTCCCCTCCCTCCCATCTAATCCTGAGTCTGTTGCCATCTTTCAGTTCTCATGGATTCAATGTTTAGCTCCCACTTGGAAGTGAGAACATGTAGTTTCAGTTATCAAATATTTTAATCATAAAAGCCAAAAGTACTAAAGTAAGCAGAAATTTTAATATATAAATTGAGAAAGGCTTTTTAATTATGAGAGAATTCAGAAGGCACACATTTTCAAGTGGTGAAATTTTCAGGTCTTTAAAAAACACCTGTCTACAACAAACAGTAAAAACAAAGGAAAACAAGCTAAGGGAAATATTTGCAACCCAAATAAGTGACTTGGTAGTTATAAGCAACACCTATAAATCAAAAAGCATATGACCAGACATTTCACAGAATAATAAACGTGAATGGCTTTTCATCATATAAAATGTTTAAGAGAAATTATTAACACAGTAAGTGCAGAACTCAGGTGATCTACTTGGCTGCCTTTTTATTCAACTGTGCCAGACATATTGCAAAGGGCTTGACTTCTTAGGGCTGGGAAGATATCAGGCATGTCAGACCAAGAGGGACTGACACCTGCTGAGGGTGGGGGAATTTAGAACAGCCATAGAAAAGAAAAATTCCAGTTGCAACCACAGGTAAACTGTAGCCATGGAGGCTGTGGTTGATCTTTTAAGTCTTCCTCACAGTAAGCCATCGATGACAGCCATGGAAGAGCTGCTCCCTAAGCTGGTTTGACACCTAGATGTGGCTGATGGTGGGTTCTCAGGGCTATGTGTCTCCAAGCTCTACTATAGTATGGGGACCCATCGTTGATGGAAGACATGAGATGCCTTGCTCTGAAGTCCTAAGCTGTGAGATCACACCTCCTGTGGTCTACTCCAGCCAACGACTGAGCCCTGTGGGGATACTGAGGCAGGATGGTCCTGGAGGCAGCCTCCTCTGATGGTCAATTGGAGCTCAGTCCTCCCAAGTGGACTTGATGAAATTTGCTTATACTTCCCTGGTCAGACTTTAAACTGCTGTGTGGTGTCCTTCTACTCCACTCCCTATTTTACCTTGCTTTCTCTAATTCACCTCTAGGACCCCTGGAGAGTTTCCCATGGACACAAAAGTAAGTTGGCTAATATATCCAATGCCCATGATTATTATTTCTATTATTTTCCATGACCTTTCCCCCTCAAGGTCTTGAAATCCTGGGGACTCCAGGGAAGGAGGGAAGTGCGGGCACTGCTAAAATGATCACCAAATTCTCACCAAGTCTCATGTATACCTTGAAAACATGTGATGTAAAGCTCTCAAGGGGAAAAGGTCAGTGTTTTCACTAGGAAAGTCCCATAGGGAGCCAGGGACGCTCCTGGCTGAGCTGACCCACCCTGCTCCTCCCTCAACACCTTCTTCCCCAGCTGCCCACCCTACCTGCTTTAGCATAAAAAGCATGATCCCACAGGCAAGACGCTGAGGACCCAACCTAGTATTCTTTCCTGGAAAGCACTTAAAAACATTGTGTGCAGAATTAGGTTTTTCCAGTAAGGAAAATTATCAAAATCTTTTCCTTTTGGGTTTCCCCTTAATCTATTACAAATTGAGAGTAAGTACAAACATAGAACAATTTGTATTGAACACTTTGTGTTGTGTGAAGGTAGGTATGCCTTCAAGTTATGGAAATAGAAGTTTTTTGTTCCAAATAGACTAACAGGCTCGTGTCACCTTAGGGGAGGTTTTCTGGTTCCTGTTATTTTTATCTACTATATTAGTAACATGCATTTGGAGACAAGTCAGTTTTTCTATCCATGTAAGACATTTCTATCGCACACGAGATAAAAAGAAAGCCACATCTGCTCTCCTTGCACCCATGAACCAGGCTCGGTTCCCATCTTCTCTGCTCTGTGTCCTCTGCTCTGAGAGGCCCAGGTGACATTGCCACAGCTTCTGTTGCCCGGTGGCCTGTAGGTGCTGGGAGATACAAAGGACATCAGGACACCCCAAAATCTGGGAAATGGTCTTGCTATTGCTAAGCCAGACTTGACCACCTGTCTAGAACCAAGTAAAGAGCCTTGGAATATAAGTAGCAAAGAGACAGCAGCCATACTTTCAAATGGCCCAGGCTGCTCTGAGGCAGCCACTTTGTCTTGTGACGAGCAGGTACTGTGAGATCTACAAAGACAAAGAACACCCCGGAAGCCAGGGAATCAGACAAGGTGGTCAACTAGATGCAGTCAGTTGGAAAATGTGTCACTGAGGGACAGGGACATCGGGAAGACTGGTGCATACCGAGCAGATCTTCAGCAGGCAGGCGTCAAAGGGGATGGCAAGCAGACACAGATGCTGGGCTGAAGCGGAAGGAAGTTGGGAAAACCTGCACAGGACTACCGTGTACCAGGACTCACTGCTGGCCCCTTAATGACTCCTGGGAATGGGATGATTCGAACAAGCAAGGAGTGACCCCCTCTTGGCATGGACTTCTGAAATGTGGGCAGGAGGAGAACCCCCACCTTCAACAGATCCTTGAGCTAGCAGGGAGCGCCACCTAGAGAGGTGGTAGGGGCAGAACTCCAGGCTGTGTGGATTCCAAAGGATTTGTTGCAGGAGTATCTGTAGTGGAGCACAGCCAGGGACACCCATTCCCCCAAGGCTCACCTTGCCCCCCTCCCCAAGAGACTTTAGCCATAGGGGGATTGTCCAACCTAAATGATGCCAGGTGATCCTGCCTATGAGATGAGGGCCAGCCTGATCTCAACATTGTCGCTAGACTCTCCTGGGGCCCCAGCCTGGCCATGCCTGCTTGCACTGCAGCATGACTCCATTCTCATCTGGAAGCTTGACTAGGGAGAGAGAGTCCACTTCCAAGATCCCTTGGGTTTTTGGCAAAATTTCCTCGTGATTAAGCTAAGTCAGAAAGGGAGAGAATCTCTGTACACACTGATCTCTGACTTTACAGGAAGCCCAAGATCTCTTTTAGAGGTCTTCTGATTAAGTCAGTCTCATTCAAAATAATCTTGTTTACCTTAACTGATTTGGGGTCTTAATTACATCTGCAAAATCCCTTCACCCCTGTCATGTGACATGGCCTAGTTAAGGTCCTAAACATCAGGTGACAGATTATGATGTCATCACAGAATTCTGCCTACCATGGCAAGAGTTCCCTAACACTGTCTTTAGTTAGCCAGTGACCATAGTGAAGAATCCACTTTTTGCTGCTTATGGAAGGCCATCTGGAAGAACATCTGAGGTATAAGAAAGCGATAGCTTCCAAAGGTCAAGTGAAACAGGGTAAATTGAGGCATAACAGAAACTTAGAAGTGACCCAGGTGGTTGAAGTATTGTACTTCCAAAAGTATCACATCAGCAAAGCCAAAGTGTGCCCATCGGGGCTGTGCAGTCTTAATAGCTGAAGAGCACTGAACAATGTTCAGCAAGATCATGTAATCAAATTGGGCTACCTGGAGAAACTGACTCTAACTTGATTCAGTAGTTCAAGAACTGTCACATCCAACTGAGAAACCAGCAACACAACTTCAACAATGGCCACCATAAGCAACATCAAGTTAGCTTGAGTGAAGGAGGAAGTAGTCCTCCTATCCACAGCTGCAAATGTTTGTCCCCCGAGCCCTGGAATGTTGCACACCTAGGACTCTGATACATCCTAGTCTTCCAATACTGAGCAACAGAGAAGCTGGTACCTCTGTTTTGGAATTCCTCATGGGATTCTGCATCTCATGATGACTACTACACCTATGTGGGGCTCTCCAAAACTTGCCGAGTCTCCATTTCCTGTAATGTAGATCAATTTGTACAACTCTATACCTTACCTAGGGAAGACAATTCTAGTATCCTAGAATTATTTCTCCCCAAAATGTCCCATCGGAGATGAACTGGCACTGTTCTTCAGCGTGGAAACCTCTGAGAAAGGTCTGTAATCCAGGTACCTTTCTTGGGTATATGTGAGCCTAAACAGACTAACACCCAAGGATTGATCCCTTCCTATATTAAAAAACAAACAACAACCTGCCCACATTTGTCTTCATGTTGAGTGCCTGCTCACCCAGATTTCTAAATTATGCACAGCCATCAGGTGATTGAGAACAACAGCAGAAACTAGCCAGTTTTTCTTGGCTCCCAGTTTACCCTTAAACTGAGCTTACCTCAGTGAAGTATCCCAAATAGATTCAATATAACTTGATTTTTGCTGCTCCTCATTTATCTGTTTCAAAACTTAGAGTACTATTGAGGCTGGGGGATATCAACATGCAACTTGATAGCCTTCCCTACTAGATGTTTATAAATAGCTCTGAAGTTGCATGCTAACATAAATTTTCTATTTTTAGGAAGCTATTGTGATATTGTTGTAAACTTTGACAAAGAGACCATTAGGTTACATGTTTATATTTTGGGCATATATTAAGAAGATAGAAAAATTTTGGAAATCACATAGTTAATAAAAGTACTTCATAGAATATTGAAAATGCAGGTGAAGCAGTTTTACAGAAAGAATGAAAAGACAGCAAGAGTAAAACAAAGTCTTAATAAAGGTGGGTTCAAGTTAGATTAACAAAAGTTCCAGGTATTTAGAAAAAGGCAGATTATTAAATAATGCAAGAAAGCCTCTAAAAAAATGAAGGGCATGGGTACCCAACACAAATGGAAAAATAGACTTCAAAAGTCTATTTTTGTAAAACTTGAGGATACCAAAAAATAAAACTTCCATTTTTTCCCCCCAAACGAGAATGGCAGAGAGAGAAGGTGTAGAGAAAAGAAGGGGACTAATACAATTCAAACAGGACTCTTCAAAATTCTGTCCTCCTAAAATAGTAACTACATGAGAATTCGAACTTCTAAAGAAAATTATTGGGCATATTAATAACATACATGATTGTGTGAGAAATGAATTGCTTACGGCAAGCACAAGGAAAGGTAGAATTTTGGAATGCATTTCTCCATTGAGGAACCTTGAGTTAGACCTGAAGGTCCCATGAGTTCTGGGTATCAAAAGGAGAGGAAGGTCTTAAATATGAGTTTTTGGGCAACAGCGTTCTAATAACCTTACGCATTGTCACTGAATAGTCACAGAAAAACAGTTCTCATGACAAAGTGTTTTCACTGGACTCAACCCTGCCTCAGCCTCCCAAAGTGCTGGGATTACAGGCGTAAGCCACTGTGCCTGGCTTGTGAATCAACAATGGTTATCTTCTCTTGGTGACAATTTGCCCTGTTTCCTACAGATTATATTTCAGATCACAGGCCTGTTGAGACTCATCAGAACCTGATACTTAAACATGAAAAATATTGATGTTTTAACCTTAAATGTGCTGCTTCCCACTAGTGCTTCAAATGTAAAACCTAAGAACACAGTCAGAAACACTTCAGAAATTCTCATGCCAGATCTCGACAGGCCAATGAAAATGCAGGATCCAAGAAGGGATCAACTCTCAGACAGTAGATTCCAACCCAAAACCTGGAGATCCTAAGAACAAAATATTCACTACACCCTGCTTCTTGAGGATTTGTATGTGATAAGCTTGTAGTTTGTAATATAAGTGTGACAAATGAGTTCTTCCAAGTCCACCAACATTTAATTTCCCTTAGGCATGTTGTTCCACCCTAAATTGTACACATTTAGTACTCAGTCCGGGGCATCATGCCCCACCATCTCATTCTCATGCCCAGCTTGCTGTCCTCCTCCCCTCTGCCTAGCAAAATGGTTTCCTAGGCAGTGCACCTCCTCTAGGCAAGACTGGAGGATGACAACACACGTGCAATGCATCACAATGTTCTTCAGTTTCCAGCACATAAGCTAAGAAAGGCCATGATGAGTGAAGCTTTGTCCCCACCAAGCAACTCTGAGATATCAAACGATATCTGCTCCACAAGATTAATTTGTTTTTTCAAACTTGTATTTTTTTCCCTAGATGTTTGCCATCCTTTTCAGGGCAAGATAAGGAAATACAAAAATATGCATTAAAAAACACCCTCAGAGCAGTGAACATCTTAACTCAAAGACATCGTAACTAAAATTTGAGAATGGCAGGAAGAGAACAAGTCAATATATATGCAAATCAAATAGCCACTATAAAAACCCAAAGGACAACAAGAGTAGTCACCTTAAGGATGTTATTTTAAAAAATCTCATACTCAAAAAAATTTTTAAAAATTAAGATATGTAGATACATAATCAATATCCTCCTATGTAAGATCTGATATTACCCAACTGAAAAATGTAGTTATAAAATGAATTTAGCAAAAATATGGTACTATGTAAAAATATATGGGATAAATAGAATATGACTGAAGATTGCAAAGATTGCAAAGATTTCGTGATGACCAAAAACCACAAAAACTAAAAGGAGGAAGAGAAGAGAACATAGTGAATTTGCATCAATCCTTCAAACATCTCCCTCCTCCTGTACCCCAAAGCATAAGTAGAGAGTTAAGATTTTCAGGCATTTGGATTCAAGGCACCCTCCATGGCCCTGAATGTGTGGTTCAAATGCTTATGGACGCTTCTCTGCTAAGAGAACTAATTTAACTAAGTTACAGATGTCATCAGAGGGGAACAGCAAAAGGTAATGGACCAGTTCTTCTCTGTATTATGTATTGATAAAATAGTTTACTTCTGCTAGTAAAAAACTTTATCCTTAATTAGAATGGAGATTTATATAGATTCAATTGAGAATTCAGAACATCAAAATAATTACTCATTAGAGGACTATAAAAACATCAGGTACATACACAGTGCTATACTCTCAATCTAGTTAAACCTGAAGAATACTATACTCTTCATGATATTTGGAAATACTAAATACAGTCTATGTTGTCTTTCAAGAAAACATTTAATCCAGAAGAACTCCAAGATTTCAGATTTAACAATTTCATGATGGAACCCATCAACTTTTATAGAGGACAGCAAAAGGGAAAACCACTCCATGAGATAAGTTGCTCATGACACCTACCATAACCGTCCCTGTGACTTTTTAGGAGGCCAGAAGCCTACAGATATTGATTCTACATCATGAGAATACATGAAGCAATATGTTTTCCTAAAGACAGAGAAGAGAGACTGGGAAAGGTGAGTAGAAGGGTGAGGATGAAGAGAAGTAGGTTAAAGAGTACACACAATTAGATGGAATAAATTTGCGTTTGCTAGAGTAGGATGACTATAGTTAAGAATATATTGTACTTTAGTCACAGACATCCTAAATACCCTGACTTGACCACTATACATATTTACCCCCATGAATTTGTTCAAAAACAATGTTTTTCTACATGCACAAATCTTTTAGTTTACTTTCAACCAACTCATTTCAAAGAAAATCAGGGCTGGTAGCACACAGGACACACCTGCATCAAGACCTCCGTCATTTAACTATTCCCTACATGTGGAGCTCAGCCTGAGATTAGGGGAGAAGGGAAAGCACTTTGTCAGAGGTGAGGTCTGTCAAATGTTAGCCCTGAGCACAACACTTCTGGACTCTTGCCCCCCAGTTCTTCACCATCCAAAGAGTCTTGGCAGAAATAGTTGGAAGCCTGAGATCTGAGAACCATCGATGTGTAGCCCGGGGGGGAAACCATGGTGAACCAGGCCCACAATAAATATTGCCTTGTAATCTACATCCCCTGGAACTTCCTTGAGGGTATAAATACATCCACCAGAACAGTTAGGTGATGAGAAACCCTATCTGGACCATCCCAAATAAACTTGTCTTGAGACGGACCTTCATATGGAAGGATCAAGAGCATCAGACCAAGGTCAAAGCATGACGAAGGCTATGTCCTGCAAGGCTGAGCTGATGGGATCAAATACCTCAACACAGAGGTGGGCAGAGTTAAAGCCAAGTACATGGGGCAGCACCTTCCACTCAAGGCAGCAGTGTGTGACCCAGGAACCTGAGTGAGGGTGGCCAGGGACTACAATAAGGAAGGTTTCAAACATCTCATTCTTCCTTCTCATTCAATCTCTGGCATTTTTACATGAGAGAATAGTGTGAACTTTGATAGGCTTCCTAGAATCCATGGCAGCTAAAGAAAGTAGGACATAGGAAAGAATAAGTTCTTTTCACTAAAAAAGAAGTACATTGATAATTCACATTCAAATGAGATGTAGACAGTTCTTAGAGTTCAAAGACTGGAAAAAAGAATACCTTAACAAAACTAAGTGTTAACACTTCAAATCATATTTTTCCCTTAAATTGTAGTTTTTTGACAATAAAATGCAACAGTTAACATATTAAAATATTCACACTAGGGTGGAAATCCGATGTACTTGACTTCCCAGTGAAGCATGAGAGTTGCAGAATATTTCTACAAGGTTTATCTTACATTAATTCATGGCAGACAAAGTAGATCTGACATATGATGTAGGTAAATTTTACACACAGACACACCGTTTTTGGAGAAAGCATTAAAATTTAGAATACAAGTCATCCTTTAAATTCCATACATTGTCAAAGGTTTGCATCCTGAGGCATTTAATTCAAGCAGGCAGTGAAGAAGGCAGAGATGGGAACATGCCTAAATGGGAGTCAGAGCTATGTAAAGAATCTCCTCCCAGGAGAGGTAGAAGTCCCCACCACAGGAAGATGGAGCAGGGAGCTACTTGCTGCAGTCAAACACTGAGACTGTCCTAGTCCACGGTGTGTTGCTATGAAGGAATTCCTGAGGCTGGTTATTTTATGTGTTTTTTTGGCTCATGGTTCTGCTGAATGCACATGCAGCGTGGCACTGGCATCTGCTCAGCTTCTCATGAGGGCCTCAGCCTGCTTCCACCTAAGGCAGGAGTAGGAGAGCTGGCATGTGCAGTGATTACACGATGAGGAAAGCAGCAAGAAATCCAGGGGGTGATGCCAGGCTTCTGTTGCCGATTGGCTCTGGCAGAAACTAACAGAGCAAGGATTCACTCCCTACCTATAAATAGGGCATTAATTACTCATGAGAAATCCACTTTCATCACCCACACACCTCCCATTAGGTCCACCTTCAACATAGATGATCAAATTTTAATATGAAGTTTGGAGGGATCAAACATCCCAAAGGTAGGAGATCCCATCCCTCTTCTGCTGAGACAGGGAAACCAGATGGTGACATTCTACTGTAAAAACTGTTGCCTCATGCCATATCACCTGCCTCTGGATCCATTTGTGTCTATGCAAAGTCACATGTCTGCAGAGGAGTAATGATGCCTTGGGAGAGATGTAACTACAAAGAATTTGAAAAAGTTGGTGGACAGATGACCAGACTCTCTTCCACCCTGAGGGACTGTCTGAGATGCATTCTACATACACCTGTATTCCCAGTGGAGCTCAGCTGCCATCAGCCTAGAAGTGACCAGCTCAATGCTGTGCCCCTCACTGGCTGTTCATCCCACCCCATCTCACATTCACCGCTCCCTCCTGAGCTCCCTGGGATTACCTCCAAATAAAGTAGTTGCCTAAAGTCCACATTTCAGATTCTGAATTCAGCGATCCAATCCAAGCTATTACTTCCATTTTTTCATTGGCCAGACTTAAAGGAAAAAAAAAATCAAAGTTACTTATATCAAGAATGTAAACTAGGACCCGTCTTTTTAATGTATCTAGGTTAGGATGTTAGGATAAAATTTAAGGAGATCTATTCAATTAAAATTTCAAAATTATTTGCATAAATGCCTGAAAAACACAACCTGCCAAGTCTCATATAAACTGTGTTAGAATATACAGCTTCTCTACCCCCCAAATTTTAAAGCCTTCCACCAAAACCACTCTATGAATGAAGGCTTCTCAACTGTCTCCCAAATCATTCTATGAGACTCCATTTCACTGGAATATTTTCAGATTTGAAGCAAAGCTCAGGGTAAGACACAGTTGTAGCATCATCCCCCAAAACTTTCTAAGCTCCCACTTACCCCGACTTGAAGCTCAGCACACTCCAGGACCTAGTGAGGGTCCTCCCCTCACCACCCCTCTCTAGTGGGGCACTTTTTTTTGGAGACTTGCTCTGTCACCCAGGCTGGAGTGCAAAGGCATGATCTCGGCTCACTGCAACCTCTGCCTCCTGGGTTAAAGCAACTCTCCTGCCTCAACCTCCCAAGTAGCTGGGACTACAGGTGCATGCCACTTCGTCCAATTTATATGTATTTGTATACATACACACACACATATACACACACATTTATATTTATATACAATTTATATACATATGTTTATAGTTATTTATTTATTTTTGACAGTTTTGCTCTTGTTGCCCAGGCTGGAGTGCACTGGTGTGATCTCAGCTCACTGCAACCTCCACCTCCCAGGTTCAAGCAATTCTCCTGCCTTAGCCTCCAAAGTAGCTGGGATTATAGACATGCACCACCACGTCTGGCTAATTTTGTATTTTTAGTAGAGACAGGGTTTCACTATGTTGGTCAGGCTAGTCTTGGACTCCTGACCTCATGATCCACCCGCCTTGGTCTCCCAAAGTGCCAGGATTATAGGCATGACCCATTGCACCCAGCTGGTGTGTACTTTCCTTAAACATATACCCAAATTTAAGGATATGCAAACTTTCCTGTCAAGTGATTCCTAGTCCCACACCAGGGCACTAAACACCTTATTCACACTTAGATCAAGGTCTCCCTGTCCATCCCATACCTTCTTAGATCAATATGGTGATCTGGAATCAGGTCTCCAGACATGGTATCAGGGTATGTGCCATACTAGTCAAACCTTGTCAGGAATAAAGGAGTACAAACCTGTACGACCCTGCAGCTAAGAGGATGAATCCCTACTGAACGCCAATAATGGCCAAGACAATGCCCAGTTAGAAGTCCTCAGGTAAGCACCTCTGCCTGAGATGAAAATGGCAAGAATGAATCAATTTGAAATATGAGCATAAACATCATGAACTGAAATTTCCAAAAGAGGGTATTATTTGGATTTTCTATGAATGAAACTGATAAAATTAAAGATCTTCCCACCAAGTATCCAATAGGCCTATATAACTTCGCCACTGAATTCTGTCACCAGTTATGACACCAGTCACACACCAATTATTCCCAGACAATGTAAAACGATGGGAATATTTATCAAAAGGTTGCTTTCCCTTGGCAACCTAGTGGGTTCACTAGAACAGCAGGCAGCATCCTCACCATCTCTGTTTTAGACAGACTATACACTCACATCTCGGAGTGGACCATGAGGTTTCTGCTCATTAGTTGCAGGTTGCAGGTGAGCACAGTATCACAAGAGGCTGGTTAAATCTCACCGATGGCTGACAAAGTTCCCTCCCCCCGTTTGGAATATTCTCTACCCTCCCTTATGGCTACCTCTGTTCCAGTTGTCAGAACCACCTAGCCCAAAAAATGATGTCCAGTACAGACCTCAAAGAGTCCTAGACCGGGAATGCAAGACCAGTAGCTGCTTCCACATCAGAGCCCCAGCTCACACTTGTGACCCAAGGAGACTGGCAGACCCACCACTCCCCACACCACGGGAATAGGGATATCAGAATTCTGTTCCTTTGATCAGAGACTGAGCCCTTCTTTCCCAGAGGGCAAGGTGCTGTTGTTAAGGTGACCAAGATTGTTCCATGCGTTTGTGAAAGCCTGGGACTAAAGGCATCAAAAGAGAAAGGCAGATGCTTCCAGCACCATGTGTTCTATCAGTCCTTCACCTCCTTTGAGTGGGCTTCCAAGATGCTGTACCTACCAGTGACTTGAGAAACTACCAAAGACATCAATCTCTCACCAAGAATGCCTGCTCATTACAAGATAAGGGGTGACTCAAGAGTATCATCTGCTAAACTTTCTAAGAGAAACTGGAGTTTGAAGCAGATATGGGTCACTTCATTAACAGTGAGGACACATCAGTACACAGGCATGAGAGGAGAGTCCCTTTGCTCTCTGATCTTCGAGGTAGACCAATGAAATCCTTCCCTTAGTGCTCTCTAACCTGAGATGACCCTAGAAACAGGGCCCTGGCACAAAGGTGTCAGTGTATGGGCCCTACGAAAAATAAGGCAGCTGTTCCTCATCTACTTGCAGAAGGATTTGGTCCTCAGTTCTCTTCAGAGGTAAAGACACTCAGCCAAGTCCTGAAGGAATTTCAGGCCAGAGGATGGACTGCACCAGCCCCACAGTGTTGGCAGACTGCCATGAGTTGTCCTGAGAGTGGACCCAGTTTCTGGAACTGGGCTGCTGAGAAGTCTGCCAGCTCCAAGTGGTGCTATTATCCTGGGTGGATGGAACCAATTGAAGGAAAGAATTTTCAGGATAGAACCTGAGGAAGCACCTGTCAGTGTATAGCTACTCACTGGACAACTCTCATTAGGGCCCCCGTAGGAGGCTCCATCAACCTCTTAGCACCCAGCCTCACCTGGCCCTTAAGAGATCCCAACTTGTGTGACCACTAGTAACTGAAGTGACAGGATATTTTAACATCCATCATATTGGATTAAGTTTCTGTGAAGGGGTACAGCTGAGTCTTTCAACATTTCCTTACTATGTCGGATCAGACAGAGCTTCCACTGTCTAGATATATGTTTACCAGCCCAACAGGACAGGAAACAAATTGGACACACTACAGAAAGGCTATCATCTGGTCAGACTCAGTGGTTATCTTATAGAAATATGACCAGTCATAATCACCTTACATGGCAATGCCTGAGAGTATCCCCTGATGCATCACATGAGGGATTTGTGGGAACCACTAAGAGCTGCTGCACACATGCTCCAGGGTGGGGCAGCCTTCACTGGGATGGGCTCCATGAAGGGCTCAACTATGAGTCAACCTAAGAGCGACCTGTGGTCAGATCAGAGACTCTGCACACCTTAAAGCACTCAGGGAAGATGCAGCTATGATCTGGATTAGTAAAATGACTGCTTTCATTGCTTATGTTCCTACTGCCTGTTCAACTGAAGAAAAGGCATAGGCCAGATGTGGTGGCTCACGCCTGTAATCCTAGCACTTTGGGAGGCCGAGGCGGGCAGATCATGAGGTCAGGAGATCGAGACCATCCTGCCTACCATGGTGAAACCCCATCCCTACTAAAAAATATAAAAAATTAGCCAGGCATGGTGGTGGGCACCTAGAGTCCCAGCTACTCAGGAGGCTGCGGCAGGAGAATGGTGTGAACCTGGGAGGTGGAGCTTGCAGTGAGCCGAGATTGAGCTACTGCACTCCAGCCTGGGCAACAGAGCAAGACTCCATCTCAAAAAAAAAAAAAAAGAAAAGAAAAGAAAAGGCACAGTAAGCAAAAGAAATGTTTGCATTTCAGTGACTCAAACACCTCGTTTCAAGGGGCTCCTCCTCAGAGCAGGGTGGAAGGTGGTTAGGACTTCAGGCATTTGGGTTCAAGGTGACCTCCGTGCCTGTCACTTGTGGTTCAAACACCTAAGTGTCCTCATTCTCAGAGAAACCACAAGCAATGGGAAATAAAAGGCTATCATCTGAAGGTTCTGCCACTTTAAGATACTTAATCTATATATCTTGAAGACAATCTTCGAGCAATAATCCCATGGTAGCATATTCAAGAGCCAGAGATTTTGGAGCCCTACTGCATCCATCTTGGGGCAACATCGGAGAAACCAGGCTCAAAGTAAACATTGTGCATGTAACAGCTGCCTGTGGACATGTCTAGAGAGTAATCAGAGCTAAAGTCTCTCCCAAAGTAACCAGAGGGAGAGAATCTCACATGGACCATGGGAAAAAACTCAGATGGAGAAGATCTGCTTATGGCAAAGAAGAAACGATATCAGGAAGACCAGTTTGAAAATTCTATATGCTGTGGTCTTGAGAATTTGGCAGGATGACATCACACAAAGCCCAGACACCTGTTGGCAAACAAAGCAAAATAGGCTTGGAATTGCTCACGGTGTTCATCATTGCTGTCAAAGATAACCTGGAACCAAGGTAAAACACTGCAGTGAATGCAGCAGGACCACAGTTTCAAACACATTTCACTCTCGTCTGATTCAGACCTGAGTGTTTTGAAGGAGATGTCACTCACCAAGCCAGCTTTCATTAGGATCCACAGGGCTAAATGCAAAGGTTAAGACCATCCCAAGATGATGAATGTCAGAATTTTCAGCTATGGAACAAGAACAGTCCTATTGCAATAGGACTGATGCTGTTCCTTTCTCACTAAAGGAGAACCCAAGTGTATTAGTTTGTTTTCATGCTGCTAATAAAGACATACCTGAGACTGGTTAATTTATGAAGAAAAAGAGGCTTAAGAGACTCAGTTCCACATGACTGGAGAGGCTCCATAATCATGACAGAAGGCAAGGAGGAACAAAGGCAAGTCTTACATGGCAGCAGACAAGGGAAGAATGAGAGCAAAATGAAGGGAGAAAACCCTTATAAAACCACTAGATCTTGTAAGAACTCACTATCATGAAAACAGTATGAGGGAAATCGACCCTATGATTCAATCATCCCCACCTTTTTCCACTCTTGATATGTGGGGATTATTATAGTTCAAGATGAGATTTGGGTGGGGACACAGCCAAACCATATCATTCCACCCCTGGCCCCTCCCAAATCTCACATTCTCACATTTCAAAACACAATTATGCCCTTCCAACAGTCCTCTAAAGTATTAACTCATTCCAGCATTAACCCAGAAGTCCAAGTCCAAAGTCTTGTCTGAGACAAGTCCCTCCTGCCCATAAGCCTATAAAATCAAAAGCAAATTACTCCCTAAGATACAGGCATTGGGTAAATACACCCATTCCAAATGGGAGAAATTGGCCCAAACCAATGGGCTACAGGTCCCATACAAGTCCGAAATCCAGTGGGACGGTCAAATCTTAAAGCTCTGAAGTGATCTCCTTTGACTCCATGTCTCACATCCAGGTCATGCTTGATGCAAGAGGTGGGTTCCCATGGTCTTGGGCATCTCTGCCCCTGTGGCTTTGCAAGGTACAGCCCCTGGCCCCATGGGCTGGTATCAAGTGTCTGTGACTCTTTTTTCAGGTGCATGTTGCAAGCTGTTGGTGGATCTACTATTCTGGGGGCTGGAGGACAGTGGCCCCCTTCTCACAGCTCCATTAGGCAGTGCCCCAGTGGGCACTCTATGTGGGGGCTCCCACCACATATTTCCCTTCCCCACTGCCCTAGCAGAGGTTCTCCACAAGAGCTCCACCCCTGCAGCAAACTTATGCCTGGACAGGTATTTCCATACATCCTCTGAAATCTAGGGAGAGGTTCTCAAACCTCAATTCTTGACATGTGTGCACCCGCAGGCTCAATGTGTAAGTTGCCAAAGGCTTAGGGCTTGTACCCTTTGATGCCATGGCCCAAGCAGTACCTTGGCCCCTTTTAGCTACGGCTGGAGCAGCTGGGACACAGGGCACCAAGTCCTTAGGCTGCACACAGCAAGGGTACCCTGGACCTGGCCCATGAAACCATTTTTTCTTCCTAGACCTCCAGGCCTATGATGTGAGAGGCTGCAGTGAAGACCTCTGACATGCCCAGGAGACATTTTTCCCATTATCTTGCCGATTAACATTTGGCTCTTTACTTATGCAAATTATGCATGAATTTCTCCTTAGAAAATGGATTTTCTATCACATTAGGCTGCAAGTTTTTTGAACTTTTACCCCATTTCCCTTATAAAACTGAATGCTTTTAACAGCACCAAAGTCACGTATTGAATGCTTTGCTGCTTAGAAATTTCTTCCACCAGATACCCTAGAAATCATCTCCCTCAAGTTCAAAGTTCCACAAATCTCTAGGGCAGGGGCAAAATGCTACGAGTTTCTTTGCTAAAACATAGCAAGAGTCACCTTTACTCCAGTTCCCAACAAGTTCCTCATCTCCATCTGAGACTACCTCAGCCTGGATTTCATTGTCAGTATTTTTGTCAAAGTTGTCTGAGTTTTTAGGAAGTTCCAAACTTTCTCATGTTTTCCTGTCTACTTCTGAGCCCTCCAAACTGTTCCAACCTCTGCTTGTTACCCAGTTCCAAAGTCACTTCCACATTTTAGAGTATCTTTATAGCAGTGCCCCACTCTACTGGTACCAATTTATTGTATTAGTCTGGGTAATTTACAAATAAAAAGAGGTTTAATGGGCTGAGAGTTCCACATGGCTGGGGAGGCCTCACAATCATGGCAGAAGGCAAAAGGCCCATCTTACATGGTGGCAGGCAAGAGAAGAATGAGAGTCAAAGGGCAAAACCCCTTATAAAACCATCAGATTTCATGAGAACTATCATGAGAACAGTTTGGGGGAAACCAACCCCATGATACAATCATCTCCACCCGGTTCTGCCCTTGACATGGGGGGATTACTGCAATTCAAGGTGAGATTTGGATGGGGACATAGAGCCAAAGCATATCACCCAGGAACACTGCGATCCCACTGGGAAGTATGGACAAGTGTGAGAGACCGGAAATCTCAGTGTTATCCTCTAGACCCTCTTTTTCTCAGCCCAGAAGTGGAAAACAGCACCATGCCTGTTGTCTCATCCCATCAGGACTCTTTCCCATGACTTCAAGGTCATTGTCCTAAGGCTTTCCCAAAATTCTCCCAAGGCAGCTCAGCCTCAGACACTAAGGGCCATCTCAGCTGTGCAGAGACCAATGGGTTGTCAGTTTGAGAGTGAATCCCAGAACACCGTTTCCTAGGAGGCACATCCTGAGATGATTCTGAAATGTTTCCTTTCAGCATTTCCGGTGAGACTGAACCACAACAGCCCAGAGGCAACCAGCCCAATGCTCTGCCCCTCTCCGCTGCTCTCTTTCACTGCTCCATCCTCTGGGGCTCCAGCATCACTTTTTAAAAAAAAAGATCTTCCAAGCACAGGCCTCAGATTGTGAATTTAATGAATTCAAACTAAGACTTCAGCATTTTCTTTCATACTTCAATCAGGACAATCAAAGAATAAGAATTCTCTCATTTGATTGATACGAAAATATCAAGTTATTTAAATAAGGAATATAACATGGAACATATAAAGTCTCTAAAATTATGAGGTTTGTTCAATTTATATCCCGGTTATTTATGCTAATGCCTGAGAGACAACTGAGCAAACCTTTTGCAACAAGTAAATATAGGATGTACATGTTGGCTATGAAGAAAATGATTCTCTAATTTTCAACCTCCCACCAAAAGCACAGATGACAAGGGCTCCTTGCTTCCTTCTACACTAGGAAATCTTCCCATTTTTCCAGACCAAAAAATAAGCAATCTTTAAATTATTGTGAAAAACTGCATTCCATTGAAACACTTTCAGATCTGAAACAAAGCTCAAGGTAGCACAGACACAGCCTCATTCATGGTGATTCAAGTTCTCAAGGCACTGCCCAATTCAGCTTCTTTATTCTAAGAAGTGCCAGCTGAACAAGGACTGAAGTGGAAACGAACTCCCTCAGGGGATACCTGTGAACACAACCCAAAACAGCCAATATTCCACATCACAAGGAGTCGAGAGGAAAAGTCACTGTGGCCCAGGAGAGACACTTGGCAGTGTCCAGTATCACAGAGTAACAGTGAACAAGGAGCCGTGAAGCAGAGACAGGCAGTGTCCCCCTTCAAGCCTTTATGCTCCCTGTGCAGTGCCTACCGTGATGTTGTATCATCCCTGATGTGCTGTGCTGGAAACACAGGAGTGGGGCTTTGAAATGTGAAGGCAATGAAACATGTTCAGAATAGAGGTAGGAACCCAAAACAGGTCTGTACATACCCATTTCTTCATCTAAGAAAAACCCTGCAAGGTTGCAAACCTACACAATAGAGCAGAGGAAGGGTCTTTGGGAAAACAGATTTTATAAAATAATGGCAAAATCCATAGGAAGTGGAATACATCTAGCCACACAACAGAAATAAGCTGCATCCTTGGGACATGCTTAAATACAAACTCTCTCTCTCTCTCTCTATCTATGGAATTATAAATCCTCTGGAGTACGGTAGACTTAGTTTCCACACAGCAGCATATATTTGAAGCTTCATTCCCTTCCCTGATACCACTCAGTTCCTTCTTGGTTGCAGGTATTCCAGTCTCAGGTCAGTGGCCTAGAAGGCTGACTCAACTGATTGAGACCCCACAACTCAATCATCTCCACCTAGTTCCACCATTGATACATTGGGATTATTGCAATTCAAGATGAGATTTGGGTGGGGACAGGGTCAAACCATATCATTCTGCCCCTCTGTATTCTACTTCTCTGAAGCACAGGCTTTTATCGATACAGAAATTTCTTCGTCACGTCATTCCAGGTCCCCACCTGGACACTCAAGACCACACATTTTCCATTTGCAGTATTTCAAAATATCAAGCTGATATTTGCAGTTTGCATGACAGGTATAAGTTTTAAAGCGTATGATCTTTGAGTATCATATCGCTTCATGGAAAGAAGGTTGTGTCATTTTACAGGTAACATGCCTACCACTACTGCAAGATTTGTTTGATGATTAAAGGAAAACTTTTCTGTATCAGTTTTTCTAACTAAAGCATCAGCAGTTATGAAGCCTCAACCCTGAATGCTTTACGATTTCCAGCCCTCAACATCCATAGATCTTGACACTAGTATTAATGAGCCTCTACCACAGCTAAAACATCTACAATCAAAACTTTGATCTTCCAGTGTAGATGATCCTTGTGACATCTGTGAGAAGCTTTACTTTAACCTGGTGTGAGACTAGTCATCTGTCTCAACTAAGGAAAAGTTCCAAGAACAAGCAGACTACTAACCAGGAAATTAAAGCATACAATTTTCCATAAAATATTTAGTGGAGGGTCCTTTTAAGGTCACCAAGGATACCTTCAATGCTAGTTAGCAGGTAGGGTAAAAACAGGTAAGGGAAAGCAGCTTCATCCACACAACAAGGAAAAATGACCTTTATCATTAGTGCTAACTTGCCATTGGGTGAATGTTTAATTTTCCAATGAAATGCCCTTCAGCTCCAAAGGGGTGTGATATTCCACTATACCCCTTTTTATTTGTATTTTGAGATGGAGTTTTGCTCTTGTTGCCCAGGCTGGAGTGCAATGGCACAATCTCAGCTCACTGCAACCTCTGTCTCCCAGGTTCAAGTGATTCTCCTGCCTCAGCCTCCCAAGTAGCTGGGATTACAGGAGCCCACCACCACACCCAGGTAAAGTTTTGTATTTAGTAGAGATGGCTTTCACCATGTTGGTCAGGCTGGTCTCGAACTCCTGACCTCAGGTGATCTACCCACATCAGTCTCCCAAAGTGCTGGGATTACAGGCGTGAGCCACCGCACCTGGCCGCCTTTTTAATGCATGAACCATACATGAGACTTAAGGGTTCTAACAAGTTGAGGACCAATAGCCAATTTCATACGCCAGGTAATGCAAACTCTAAGGCTCTATCTATGGGACCACAGGATGATTTGAAACATGGTGACATCTAATTGTTTCCAACTTACATCACCTGAGCAGTGCTTAGCACCCTCACGTGCTGTGTTCCTGAAGGAAACAGGGAAAACAGCTATGCAGTCTCAGACTACCCCAGATCTGGTCCCACAATAAACTCCTCTCTAATTGGGATTTTCAGAAATATGTGTTTTGGGAGGAAATATTCAGACTAGTTCTTTTATGATGTGTTTCATCTTTAAGTGACACACAACATAGAGTGTCTTCTAAACCTGGGTCTTCCAAGTTTTAGAATTTCCTGGTTTTAGAAGTTCCACAGTAACCAAGAGACATCTTTTGAGTCAGGTATTGAACAACACTCACTAGACCACAAGTGTTTCAAGAGATCCTCCTGGAGATGTGGTTTATTGACGTGTAGGAACTGGGAACGAGCTCCTTGCTGCTGAAGGGACCCAAGACCCATTCCCAGTTTTAGGCAGAATAGGACTCTTCTATTCAAATAAAGAGCTCGGAGAGCAAGACGGGATGGCTACAACCTTCCTGTTCATTGTTACTGTAAGGTTTTCTTCACCCTATACCCAAAAACAATGAAGTTTCATCCTCATTTTGTCACAGCATCAAGACAACCATTCACCAGCAATAGGAACAAGGATTGAGACAAGTAATGAAGATGAAAACCCAAAGTGAAGGAAGTTTAACATGCCCCAGTTGTTGCATGACTAATGAGATAGCAGCAAAGATCAACATAAAAAGACCAGAAGCAGTTTACTAGAAAGTACCACACAGAGCACCCTGGAGTCATATGGGATCATCCATGAGGACCATAAAGACTGTAAGACACACCCTGAATTCTCAGCTTTACTGCCAGAATAAGATGCCCACATCCCCAGACTTCCCAGCTGGCCAGGGAGCTCCCTGTGTTTTGGAAGGCTGCTTCTCAGTGTGGAGGATGGGGGGTTCTATGTCTTCTTGCGCTTCCTTCGGTCAGTCCGTTTGCAAGCTGCAGTGTGGCTAAGAAAGCAATTCATTATAAGAAGCAGTGGAGTTGTTTATTTTCCTCGTGTTACAATCTCCTACAACCCCTGAACTGATGCCATCAGGAAAGCTTTCCAAGCAAAAGCCAGACCAAGGCTAATGACTGGAAGTCATGATCAATAGCTGCCTCTTCCACCCACAAAGTGCCACTGGCTTACAATGTTTAGCTAAGCATCAGTGAACTATAGCAGTGTCACACCATGTGACTGTAAAGGTTTCGGAATTTCACTCCAGGCCTCCTAGATACCCAGGGGAGAAGGCACAATATTGCCCATGACGATGACTATTCCGTACCTGTCTTCAACAATATTTATTCATGCCAAAAGAATCCAGACATAAGCTACGATATACCTCCACCTCTAACCTTCTAGTATTCAAATTCCTGTGGGAAAACTTCAGGAGCAGCACCGGAGACATCAGAACTTGGGAGGAAATAGATATACATCATGACCTTCAATCCTGAACATCCCCACCAAGTAAGGAACAGAAACATTTCCTGATAGAGTCTCTTCTTCAATACATATGGACACATTTTATAGCCACTACAAGATCTCAAAGGACAAAGAGACTAGCCACAGAGTATCTTTAACAAAACCTTACTCAATTGAAAGTGTTAAGAGATTGATGTATATAGAGTTCATATCCTCAAAGTTATGGGAGCAGACATTAGGCCAATAACAGACAAATATTTAGCCAAAAACTACTACATAAAACATGTGAATACTAAAGAATATGGCTGAAGACCACAGGGAGAATTCCTGATGACCAGAGAAAAATCAAAAGGCTAAAATAAAGAAGATGAGAGAACAGAATATATTTGCTTTGATCATTACAACGAGCCCCTCTCCTCCTGGCCCCCTGAAGTACAAGTAGGGACATTCAGGCATTTGGGTTAATGGCACCCTCCATGACCCTGGACATGGAGTTTGAACACCTATGGACCCTGCCCTGCTCAGACAGCCCATGAAACTGTCCCAGTTATCCAAACCACTGTAAGAAACGGGAGTAGACAGTTCTCTGCATTGCGTATTTAGAAAATAATTTGTTACCGCCGGGCGCGGTGGCTCAAGCCTGTAATCCCAGCACTTTGGGAGGCCGAGACGGGCGGATCACGAGGTCAGGAGATCGAGACCATCCTGGCTAACACGGTGAAACCCCGTCTCTACTAAAAAAATACAAAAAAACAGCCGGGCGAGGTGGCGGGCGCCTGTAGTCCCAGCTACTCGGGAGGCTGAGGCAAGAGAATGGCGTAAACCCGGGAGGCGGAGCTTGCAGTGAGCTGAGATCTGGCCTCTGCACTCCAGCCTGGGCAAGAGAGTGAGACTCTGCCTCAAAAAAAAAAAAAAAAAAAAAAAAGAAAATAATTTGTTACCATCAATATAAAATATCCTTATCCTGGATTGTCTAGGAGGAGACCGTCAGAAAAATGATTAAAGAGAAAGTAGAACAGGGAGGGGGAAATGGAGGTGGCAATCAGATTAAGATGTGCCGATTCTGCAGCCAAAGGTAGTCCTGCCTCTGACATTGAACAGGGTCTCCACACTGAAAGATACAGAGCCTCAAGGCAAGGAATGCAAGGGTCTCTAAAGTTGGGTAAAGAAAGGGAACAAATTGATTCATGAAGCAGCCAGAAGGAAACAACCTTGTCAACAACGTTTTCTCCAAGTGACTGTATTTCCAATTCGCTAACCTCTTGAATTATTTTATTTTATGCCCCTAACTCAAAACTCACTTATGATGGCACGTGACAGGAAATAAAGTACCTGTATGAAAACTGAAAATCTAAGTTCAGCATTCAGGGTTGTCTACAATAAGGTGTTGTTAACCTTGTATTACTAACAAAAGTCCTCATAACTTTACCTGGAAACACTGAGAAGAAAGATACAACAAAAATTCCCACATATTCTCTTAGCATCCCAGTATAGACATGTGCGAGTTATATCGTGGACACATTTGTACACAGTTAAGTGTCAAATACATAGGCACAACTGCCTTAATAGACTGAAACATACAGAAAAAATAGATTTCCTCTGAAGGAAATGAAAGACCATGAAATATCTTCCCCCCTGGATTCTACCACCAACTCGAGTAGAAATACACAATTGTATGCTAATTATTCCAAACAATATTAAACCACATTTTTCCAAATGACACTTGTCCCAATCAACTAAGTGGATTGACTTAGACAAGCCGGCGCATCCTCAAATTCTCCATCCTAGAGAGGCCCGTTTCACAGAGGAGCACGAGATTGCTGCTATTCATCAGCAGTCAGTCTGCACAGCTTCCAAGAGGAAGAACGTTTCTCACCAAGCACCCGCTACAGCAAGCTCTTCCTGACCAACAACTGTGAACCTCTCAGGCTCTTAGAGTCACTTGCTCAAAAAAAAAAAAAAAAAAAAAAAAAAAAAATTAACACAAAGTACAAACATTGGAAGGTTCCCGCTTGTGGCCCCTAGGAGCTTGGCAGACCCAGCACTCCCACCCGTGATGGGAGCGATTTCGGAATCCTGGTTCTTAAATACTACCGAGCCTTCCTGCCCAGAGAAGGTCAGGTTGTGACCATGATGAGCAATGCCCCTCAGTTTTCTAGGGCAGCATTCACTTTGTACCAAAGGCATCAAAGAGAATGACAAGCTTCCAGCACCACGTGCTCTGCGTGTAGTCCTTCACCTCCTCTGGGTGAGTTTCTAAGGAGCTGTACCTACCATAGACTTGAGAAACTGCCAGAGCAGATTTCAGTCACAAGCAGCTACCTGGTATGTTCAGGGTAAGCTGACTCTACAGAGTCTATTCTGTTTAATTGCCCAGGGGAAGAGAAAGAACCCAGGCATGAGCTCCATGAGTGTAGGTTGCATAATTAACATCAGTTCCCAGGCATTGGGAAGGAGTATTTTCCTAACTGGCTGGGGTCTTTGAGGTGGAAATAGAAAGTCCTAGTCCATTAGTGCTCCTCAACCGGATAAGACCCTGTACACAGGCACATCAATCAGGGTCAGCCCTACCATGGCTATTACAGAACCTGTTCACTGTCTAGTCATAAAAAAGGTTTGCTTTTCAGCTCTGTGTGCAGGCGCTTCCAGTCCTGATGGAACCGAAGGCCAGTGGGCTGGTTGGGTACAGGTCTCACAGTATGGGCAGCCCACAACAAGGTGTCTTCAAAGTGGACTCAGTCCCAGGAACTGGGCTGCTGAGGAGTTTCCCGGCTTGAGGCTGTGGAATTATCCTGCAGAGATGAAGCAGCTTGAAGGAAGGAGAATGTTCAGGATGAAACATGAGGAGGTACCTCATTGGATGCTCATTGGATGCTGGGAAACTCATCAGGACCTCTTAGGAGGCTCCATCAACCTTTTAGCCCTAGGCCTCATCTGGCCCTTACGAAAACCCAATATATGTTACCTTTGGTTATTGAATAGACAGAATATTGAATAGACATATTTTAACATTCTTTTTATTATACTTTAAGTTCTAGGGTACATGTGCACAACGTGCAGGTTACATATGCATACATGTGCCATGTTGGTGTGCTGCACCCATTAACTCGTTATTTACATTATGTATATCTCCTGATGCTATCCCTCCTTCCTCCACCCACCCCACAACAGGCCGAGGTGTGTGATGTTCCCCTTCCTGTGTCCAAGTGTTCTCATTGTTCAGTTCCCACCTATGAGTGAGAATATGCTGTTTGGTTTTCTGTCCTTGTGACAGTTTGCTCAGAATGATGGTTTCCAGCTGCATCCATGTCCCTACAAAGGACACGAACTCATCCTTTTTTATGGCTGCAGAGTATTCCATGCTGTATATGTGCCACATTTTCTTAATCCAGTCTATCACTGATGGACATTTGGGTTGGTTCCAAGTCTTTGCTTTTGTGAATAGTGCCACCATAAACACACGTGTGCATGTGTCTTTATAGCAGCATGATTTATAATCCTTTGGGTATATATCCAGTAATGGTTGAACTAGTTTACAGTCCCACCAACAGTATAAAAGTGTTCCTGTTTCTCCACATCCTCTCCAGCACCCGTTGTTTCCTGACTTTTTAATGATTGCCATTCTAACTGGTGTGAGATGGTATCCCATTGTGGTTTTGATTTGCATTTCTCTGATGGCCAGTGATGAGCATTTTTTCATGTGTCTGTTGGCTGCATAAATGTCTTCTTTTGAGAAGTGTCTGTTCATATCCTTGGCCCACTTTTTGATGGGGTTGTTTTTTTCTTGTAAATTTGATTGAGTTCTTTATACGTTCTGGATATCAGCCCTTTGTCAGATGAGTAGATTGCAAAAATTTTCTCCATTCTGTAGGTTGCCTGTTCACCCTCTAGGTCATATCCTTCACCTACTTTTTGATGGGGTTTTTCTTGTAAATTTGTTTAAGTTCTTTGTAGATTCTGGATATTAGCCCTTTGTCAGATGGGTAGATTGCAAAAATTTTCTCCCATTCTGTAGGTTGCCTGAACATTCGTCTTATTGGTATAACTTGATATCAAGAAGAGAATACTTGTTTATGTCAAAATCCCCTTAGTATGTTAGATAAGATCAACAATTCAATCTGGATATAAGTTCCTCACCCCAACAGCAGAGGCATAAATTAGACACTGAGAGCTCTCATCTGATGAGACTGAAGGCTGATCTTATGGAAACATGAACCCATAGAGTCAGAATTGCAGCTGTGTGGGCCAGAGAATCTTCAAGCCACCAAGTGTTCAGGGATAGGAATGCCTATAACATGAATGATAAAAACCACTGCTGTACTAATCCCTGACATTCTTACTGCCTCTGTAACGGAAAAAATAGCAAGGTAAGCAAATGCCCACATGTGCACTGGGGGACTGGGGTGGAGCCACAGGCAGAGGGAGGAGCCTGGCCTCTGCAGTTCCTGTGATGTGTCTTGTGGGGTGGGGGTGGGGCACCTGTTAGCAGGACTCAATCTCGCTTTGCTGAGTTTTTTTTTCCCCCCCCACTTTTTCACCCAATAAAATCTTGCCCTACTCACCCTTCAATGTGTCTGCATGCCTAAATTTTCCTGGTCATGTAACAAGAACCTAGTTTTAGCTCAACTAAGGAGCAAAATTCTGCAACATCCTCATTCTTAGAGCAACCATAACCAACAGCAGGGGTGGGAAACAGATTTCTTAAAAGCTGTCACCTGAAGGTTCCACCACTTTAAATATCAAATCTATATGCCTTGAAACCACCACTTGGGAGGTAATTTCATGGCAGCTTGTTGAAGAGCCAGAGAACAGAGGTCAGGTTTGCGAATGTGGGCTCAATATTGACACTTAGTGAACTGAGAAATGAGGCTCAAAATAAACACTGCCCATGTGACAATATCCTGTGCACGTGTCTAGAGAAATTAGAGCTGAAGTCTCTACCACAGTATCTGGAGCTGAGAACCTCACATGGGTTACCTCGAATACTCAGGGAAGGATGCCTTACAACACATAAGGTGCAAGAGTATCAGGCAGACACATTAAAGCAAGTTCCAGGCTGTGGTCATGACTGGGTGGGAGAATGAGGATCACAGGAAACCCATATAGACCTGCTGGCAAAGCAAAATAGCTTTGGAATCCCTCACCTAGTCCCATCAGTTTCTAGAACCACCTTATCCAAGGATTTATTGCAACGGATACAGTAGGACCACGTCAAACTCATTACTCTTCCATTTCATTCAGTCCTGGCTGTTTTAAAGAATATATCACTTTCCAAGTCAGTATTCACTAGAATCCACAGGGGTGAAGAAGGTAGAGGCCATCACAAGATGGAAGGAAGAATCTTCAGCTATGGAACATGAACAGTCCTGCTGCAGAAGGACTAATCCCGTTCCTGATGTTTAAAAACCTCAGGAGCCATGGAATTCTTTATTCTGCCAAGTGTGGGCAGGTGAAGCAGAGTCTGGGAAGTTCAGTGACATCCCACAGATCACTCTAATCAACACAGCTGCTGAGGTCAGCATCATGCTTGTAGCCCCATCCTGACTATAAAAATACAATGAAAGAAACCATACTGAAATTCCTGCAGAACACTGCATTACATTGAAACATATTCCCATCGAAGGAAAGCTCAGGATAGGGGCAGAAATAGCCTCACTCATGGTGATGGCTGAGTTCTCAAGGCATTCCCTAAGACAACTCCTGCATTTTGAAAACCATCTGAGCATGGCCTAAAGAATCAAACTCACTGACAGCACACCTGTGAAAACAGCCCAATATGACCAATATGCCACATGAGGAGACAATAGAGAGAAATTCACTGTCTCAGCAGATATGCGGGTAGTGCCCAGTACCACAGGCCAACCATGAGCAAGGAGCTATGATGGAGGAAAAGGCAGTGTCCTTCTCCCAGCATTTATATCCCAGGGCAGTGGTTATCCCTGACAGCATTTCATACCTGGAAGACTGTTAGAAACACAGGACTGGGGCTGTTGAAACTCAAAGACCGAAGTGTAGCCTTCAGAGTCCAGGTAGGACCCCAAGATAGATCTACATACCCCCATTCATTTACCAAGACTCCACAAGACTTTAGATACACCCAATAGAGTAGTAAAGTCCTTGTTAACACAGGATTTTATAAATTGAAGGCAAGGTCCAAAGTAGGTAAAATTGATCTGTTCACACATGGATCAGAAACAAGCTCCATCCTTACCCTTAGGAAACACACAAAGAGGAAGTAGAGAGTATTAGAAAGCCTCTGAAATACAGTGGGTTGAACTTCAACACAGGAGCATAGAAATCCTCACTCACTCCCCTGGAGTCAGTTTCTCCTTACCCATGACTTTCCTGAAGCTTCAGGTCAAAAGATATCGACAAGACAGACCTAGTCTAAACTTAGCCATTCCCACCTCCTCTTTATACATACCTCTCTAGATCACAGGTTTGGAAAAACATCAACATTTACCTCTTACCATTTGATTTCAGGTCCCAACCTGTGCATTCAAGACCACAATTGCACTTTCTGTTTGGAACATTGCAAAATATCACAATGATATTTACAGCATGTTTTCTTTTTATTATTATTATACTTTAAGTTCTAGGGTACATGTGCATAACATGCAGGTTTGTTACATATGTATACTTGTGCCATGTTGCTGTGCTGCACCCATCAACTCGTCAGCACCCAACAACTCGTCATTTACATCAGGTATAATTCCCAATGCAATCCCTCCCCTCTCCCCATGATAGGCCCCGGTGTGTGATGTCCCCCTTCCCGAATCCAAGTGATCTCATTGTTCAGTTCCCACCTATGAGTGAGAACATACGATGTTTGGTTTTCTGTTCTTGTGATAGTTTGCTAAGAATGATGGTTTCCAGCTGCATCCATGTCCCTACAAAGGACACAAACTCATCCTTTTTTATGGCTGCATAGTATTCCATGGTGAGTTAAAGGGTATGATTCTTGAGCATCACCCTTCAATAGAAGGAAGACTCTGTCATCTGAGGAATAATGTGCTTACAACCACAGAAGGATTTCTGTGATGCTGCAAGGAAGAGAAACAGCTTCTCATAACCACATTTCTAACTATAGTCTCAGCATTTGTGAAGCCTCAATTGTCAGTGCTTGAAGATGCTCAGTTCTCCTCTTCCTCCTATTTTCATGTTAAGTATTATAGAATCTCCAACCACAGCATCAATGTCCACAATCCCGACCTGGGTCTTCTGACATAGGTTATTTTCCTAGCGTCCTGTCAGAAGCTTCAGTTTAGGCTGACATCTCATTGCTTTTGTACAGTGACACTCATCTCGTCACCTCACTCTGAGCACTGTAGGCACCCATACAGCAAACATTGCCACAAAAAGGTTATTGGGAGAGAAGAACCAGGGTTTGGGGGAGTGTTAATACACTCTCAGGTAACTCCATAAAAGCAGCTAGAGTGTTGAAAGATGTTACACTACTGCTGACGTATACACTATGTACTTTGAGCTAGGATGGTTGCCTATCTACTGGATATGTAAGCACTTTAGACTTCGTCACTATTCCATAAATATGATGTAACAACCATTTATATCACATGTACCTGGCAATCGGTGTCATAAGTAATCTAGAGATTAAAGGACACAGGATTATGCGCATAGGTTATAGTATGCGAACACTAAGCTATTTTGTATAAGGAATCTGAGCATCTACAGAGGGTCCTGAAAATAAATCCCACATATAAAGGGACAACAGTACTCATTTTTCATTCTGAATGTTACAAAAAGTCAAGTTGACCAGTCACACATAGTAGAACCAAAGAACAAGATCCTAAAGGTCAGTTGTTACTCAAGCTAATACCTCCATATCCCAGAACAGAAAGAATAGTGATGTGCCCAACTAATTGGGAGCTAGCACAGAAATCACTTTATTCCAGATGAATCCTGAGGACTTCAGCTCCTGTAGGATCAAAGGAACCTGTATTTTTCGGAATTTAGCAGCTCCTCCTCAGGCCAGCTACCATCACCATCTACTCCTGGATTAGCCTGACCGGGGCAAATAGAGCAACTCAAGCCAATGGACCAGGATGTCCAACTTGGAAGGAAACCACATTTCTAAGATTTTGGGGATAGAAGGCACATAACCCTCATTCCTACCTTAGTATATTATTGTCTTCATATGAAGAAGGAAATCAATTTCTTCATAAATATTCTTCTGCAAAGACAACTTACTCTCATTGACATGAAATTCACGCAAAATGGGGAAGGGGAAGTAGCCACCATAAGCTGACATTCCCCCATCTCAGTGACATCCCCCAGATTACTCTAATCAACACAGCTGACCTGCAAAGAATTCCAAGCAGCAGCAAACCATTAACCATAAAATTCTCCATATACTATTAGTGGACGGCACTTTTAAGGGTGTAGTTATGTTACCAAGGAACCTTCAATGATAATTAGCAGGTAGGGTAAAAAGACTCAGAGAAAATCTAAATCCACACAAGGAAAAATGTAATTTATCAGTAGCGCTAACTGGTCCTTGCATGAGCGGTTAAGCTTCCAGGGAAGTGCTCCTTCAACAATCGAAAGTGGTAGAGTGAGATAGTGGCACATCCAAGGGGTGTTACATTCCACTAAAGTTCTTTTTAGAGCATGAAACACACAGGAAACTTAAGAAATGTCTCTAATTGGGGACTAATACCCAATGTCATGGCAGGTAATATATACCCAGTTTAAATTCTAAGGTCCCATCAATGGGTCCATGAAAGGATCTGAAACAAGGTGACATCTCACTGCTTCCAACACACCCATGTCATCTGAGCAGTGGATCCTCAAATACCCTGTGCCTGAAGAAAATGCTATGTTCTCTCAGAGGCCAACCCAGATTTGCTCCCACAGACTCCTGTTTAATGGGGATTTTCAGGAATGTGTGTTTTGGGCAAGAAGGCTCCTATCTCTGATTTTTTTTTCTTTTTTTTTCTTCTTTTTTTTTTTAAGACAGAGTCTCAATCTGTTGCCCAGGCTGGAGTGCAGTGGCATGGTCTCAGCTCACTGCAGCCTCTGCCTCCTGGGTTCAAGCAATTCTCTTGCCTCAGCCACCTGAGTAGCTAGGATTACATGTGCATGCCACTATGCCCGACTAATTTTTGTATTTACAGAGACAGGGTTTCACCATGTTGGCCGGGGTGGTCTTGAACTCCTGACCTTAGGTGATCCACCTGCCTCGGTCTCCCAAAGTGCTGGAATTACAGGCATGAGCCACCATGCCCAGCCTGATAGACAGTCTATTGAGTGTCTTCTAAACCTGGATTTTTCTTAATCTGAGACCTCCATTGACCCAGTATTGAGCAGCACTCACCTGACCACGAGTGTTTCAGGAGACCCTTCTAGGGATGTGGGTTATTGATGATGTATAGGAACTGGGAATGAGCTTGTTCTCACACCTTGCTGAAGGGACCCAAGCCCCCACTGCATCACCAGCTTTAGACAGAAGACTTGTTTTATACTAAAAACTTTCAGAGAATAGACTCAGGCAGCCACAATCTTCCTTTTTCTTTCTACTATAATACTTTCTCCACCTCACACCAAGAAAGGACTGAGTTCCATTCTCAATGCATGTTAACATCAAGGTGACCATTCATTAGCACTAGGATCAAAAAGCAAGAGAGAGATCTAAAGATGAAAACCAGAAGGGAAAGTAGTTGAGCCTGCTCAAAGTACTGAGGGACTAATGAGATCCCAGCAAAGGTAACAAAAAATACAACTACAAGCACCCTACTTGGAGTAGTCTTTAGTGCTAGGCTGTCATAATCAAGTCTGGGCATATTTTTTCTAGCTTATATCCTGTTTATCTCTACATGACATAGATTAAGTAGCAATGAAAGCTGTGTGTGACATACTATATTCCCCGAAGTAGGAATCTAACCCTATATCCTGCATTACATCCCAATGAAGGACTAAGTGTTGGAAATTTCTTCTACATTAGTTATCAAAACAGCACATGTGTGATTCAACATGGGAGGTAGATGAAGTTTTAGCTCTTTAAGCCTAAATTTCCACCAGATTTGTGGAAGAGAAAAAAGCATGAGATTTAAAAGTCAAATCCTCTATTTTTCTCTCAGTGTTTAAAAATTCTTAGGTACTTAATAGAAACAGGCATCACAGGAGGCAGACAAGGAACGAGGCTGAGATACAGGGATGTGAGAAGAATTTCATTCCAGGAGAGGGAGAAAGTGCCTGTCACAGGAAGATGAAATAGACAGATCCTGGCTTCAGTAGGCGCTGAGTCCAACCCTCTTCCGCTGATGGGGAGACTCAGCCTGTTGGACATTGTTCTGGAATGACTAGATCCCTACATCACACCCTCCACCTGTAGAGGGGCCCGCTTATTTTCACAGAGGCACATCTCAGCAGTGCAGAGGAAGTGAAGTCTCAGAGAAAATTCAAGGACAGTGGAAATAGAATTGGTGGGTAAAAACAGACTGGTCCCCAGGAGGGACTTTCTGAGATGCATTATTCATTCTGCTCAAGGGTTCCCATCAGGATTGAGACCTGGGAAGCTCTGTAAGTGACCAGCTCAATCCTAACAACACAGTGACTATTCTCTCCACCCACCTCCTGTTCACCACTCTCCTCCTCCAGGTTTCCTGGGACCATTTCCAAATTAAACACCAATAAAGCAGGCAGATTAATGGTCCTCTAACATCCTAATCCTAGTCCTTAGGACCCATGAACTTGGTATACTACATGGCAAGAGGAAAATGAGGGCAACACATGGAATTGAGGTTGACAATCAGCTGACTTTGGGGTCCACAAAGGTTATCCTGAATGGTCTAGAGCACTGTCAGAAAAGAAAGTGGGAGAGGGAGGGAGGATCAGAGAGAAAGATTAAGGTGTACTGCTGGTATGGTTTGGCTGTGTCCCCACCCAAATCTCATCTTGAATTCCCACGTTGTGGGAGGGATCTGGTGGGAGGTAATTGAATCATGGCGGCAGATCTTTCCCATGCTGTTCTCATGATAGTCTCACACGATCTGATGGTTTTATAAGGGGGGATTTCTTTCCCTGAACAAGTTATCTTTGCCTGCTGCCATCCATGTGAGACATGACTTGCTCCTTCTTGCCTTCTACCATGATTGTGAGGCCTCCCCAGCCACGTGCAACTGTAAGTCCATTAAACCTCTTTGCTTCCCAGTCTTGGGTATTTCTTTATCAGCAGCGTGAAAATAGACTAATACAATGGCTAACTCTGCAGCCAAGCGGGGGGGTCCCCCCATCTCTGACTGAGGCTGAAGAGGGTACCCACACTAAAGGTTACAGAGGGAGCCACAACTCAAGGATTGCAGGGGTCTCTAAAGGTGGCTAAAGAGAGGGAAAAAAGTGTCCAGTAGAACAATCCTCCTCCCCCCGCCCTGCAAAAAAAAAAAAAAAAAAAAAAAAAAAAAAACACACCATTACTAACACCTTTTTCTCCAAGTAACCCCATTTTAAACTTCTTACTCTTTAGAACTGTAGGTACTTTTTAACTCATTGCTCACTTATCACAGCATCTTAGAAAAATGGTACCCATCCAAAATTCTTGTTTCAGTTTGAACATTTAGGGGAAATAGTGGAAGTCACATTACTTGCCTTGTATTTCAAAGTAGGAGTCTTCAGAACTATCCCTTATGTAGAAACCCTAATCCAGAATAAAATAAATGCAATAAAATTGGCCACATATTTTCTTAGCATCCCAGCATTGAGATTTAGAAATGATACTATAGACAGTGCTCATTTAAGATGCCTCAAGGTAGATTACAGTATATAATAAGATATTTTAGATTTTCTATGAAGGAAACTAATAGACACAATATCTTCCCTCAAAGCATTCTATGGGCCCAGATAACTTTCACACTGGACTTTACCACCAAAGTAGAAACATACCAACCATGTACAAATTGTTCCAAACATGAAAGCCAGACATTTTTTAAAATGGCAGTCCAATCAACCAAATGGATTGACTTAGACAACTGAGTGTATTCTCAAATTCTCCATCCTAGAGACTCCCACCCCACAGTGGAGCATAAGACTCCTGGCTTTTCATGAGCTGTAGGTCAGCACAGCTCCCAAGAGAAAGGACATTTCTTACCAAATACCCACTGCAGTAAGCTCTGTCTCAGAGAGATCTCAACTTTCTCCACCCTCTTTTCATGGTATCTGCATTTCAGGCTTTTTGAAGCACTTCACAGAAAAATGACACAAATGTGAAAGGGTCTTGGAAATCAAGACCAGTGGCTGTTTCCACATCACAGAAGAGAACCCTGGCTCACACTTGCATCCCAGGGGCCTGGCAGCCCAGCACTCCCCACACCAGGGGATGGGAATGATTTCAGAATCCTGTCCCTTTGATGGGAGACAACCGAGCCCTTTCTGCCCAGAGGAGGTGGTACTATTGCCACCATGATCAACGCTGTCTCTAGATTTTCTGGGACAACATTTAGATGTTACTAAAGGCACCAAAAGAGCAGAAGCCTCCAGCACCAAGTGTCCTGCATTTAGCCCTATCTCCTCTTCTAGGTGAGTTTAAGGTTCTGCACCTACTTGAGAAACTGCCAGGGGATTTAAATCTGCCATGAGGAATTACTTGCTGGTGAACAAGTGACTCAAGAAAGTCCATGGCCTACTGAACAATCCAAGGGGAAGAGACAGAAGGAGAGAGTTCTATTGGGATACAAGTTGCATAAGTTAATACTGAGGAAACTTCACTTCTCAGACATCAGGGAGGTATGTTTTTTTCCTGTGGTCTAAGAGGTAGGAAGAGGAAAACTACATTTCCTGAGGACTCCTTAGTCTTCAATAACCAGGTAAGCACGGTCTCAAAAAGGATTGGGCCAGTGGACCAGCCCTACTAACAAGGCAGCTGTCCCTTGTCTAGTCATAAAGGAAAGGTTTGGATTTCAGCTCTTCATGCACAGGTACTTTGCCAAGTCCTGATGCAATTGGAAGGCCAGAGGGTATGCTGGGTACAGGACTCATTCAGTATTTTATAGGAACACACCAACCACCATAGTGACCACCTAGCTAGTGTGCACATGCTCTGTTGGGGGTGGGGAGTACGTAGCAGCCTCCAATGGGGTGGGTTCCATGAAGGCTTTGAGTCATCTGGGAGGAACCCGGGGCAGACCAGAGAATCTTGACATGGAATTCAGGGGAGAAGAGCAGCTATAACATAGGGTATATGAAGTACTGCTTTCCTAACTATGTGTGTTTCTACTGCTTCTATAATCAGAGAAAAGATGCATTAAGTAAAATGGACAGAATGTTGGCATTTCAATCTAATACCCCATTCCAAGGGGCCCATCAGAGCAGGCGGTAGGGAGTAGTCAGGACTTCAAGCATTTGGGCTCGGAGCCACTTCCATGCGCTTTACATGTGGTTCAAACACCTGTATGTTCTCATTCTCAGAGCAACCACAACCAAAGAAATGAATCAACAGGTCAGGCCGGGCGCGGTGGCTCAAGCCTGTAATCCCAGCACTTTGGGAGGCCGAGGCGGGCAGATCACGAGGTCAGGAGATCGAGACCATCCTGGCTAACCCGATGAAACCCCGTCTCTACTAAAAAACACAAAAAACTAGCCGGGTGAGGTGGCAGGCGCCTGTAGTCCCAGCTACTCAGGAGGCTGAGGCAGGAGAATGGTGTGAACCCGGGAGGCGGAGCTTGCAGTGAGCTGAGATCCCGCCACCGCACTCCAGCCTGGGCGACAGAGCAAGACTCCATCTCAAGAAAACAAACAAAAAAAAAACAGGTCAAAGAAGGCTGTCAGCTGAAGGTTCTGCCTCTGTCAAAACTGATTTGAAGTCCCACCTTGAAGACTATCCCAGCAGATTATCCCCTAGCATATTGAAGAGCTAAAGATGAGACAGCCCAGATGTACGAATCTTGAGATGAGAGTCCAGGCGCAAACATTGCTCATAAACATCAGCCTGTGGATATGTCTGGAGTAAAATCAAAGTATCTTTTACAACACTCTGAATACAACAACTTCATATGGATCACCTCAAATACTCCAATGGGAAGGGCCCACTTGTGACACATAGGGAACAAGAGCATCATGCAGACAAGTTAAAGGATGTCCGGGCTGTAACAATGAGGGGTTTGCAGGATGAGGATCACATAAAACCCGTGGACACCTGCCAACAAAATGAAAGCAAAGTAGCCTTGGAATCCCTCACCTTGTTTGGGCATTAGTGTTTAAAACAGGCTTAACCAAGGGGTAGGCTTGGCAGTGAATGCAGCAGGACCATGGTATCAAACAAATTTCATTCTTCCTTCTGATCTAGGTGTGTCTGCTTCAAAGGAGAAGACATCATGTCCCAGGGCAGCCTTCACTAGAGTCCACAGGGCTGAAGAAGGTAAAGACCATCACAAGATAATGGATGTTTCGTAGTTTTCAGCTATGGAACTCTTTGGACATGACTACTGCAGTAGGACAGAGGCCATCCCTTTCAAGTGAAAATGAGTCTCCAGGAGCACTGGGAATCTTCTGGAAAGTGGGCACATATGGCAGAGACTCAGAGCTCAACATCTGCCAACCCGAGTTTTCAGCATAGCTGGGGAGGACAGAACCATGCCTGCAGCCCCGCCCAACCAAGACCCTTTCCTGTGATCACTTGGTTACTGTCCTGGAGCTTTCCCCCAATTCTACTGGGACAGCTCAGCCTCAGGCACTAAAGGACAACTCAGCTTTCCAGAGAGCAGAATAACCTCAACCAGTGGGTTGGTCAGAGTTTGAGTGGGTCCCAGAATAAACTGTTTCCTAGGAAGCACATTTTAAGGTGATTTTGAAACATTTCCTGTAAGTATTCCCAGTGGGACTCAGCCACACACAGCCTAGAAGTGACCTGCTCAATGCTCTGCCCGTCTCCAGCTGCTCTCCTCACCCCATCTTTCACTGCTCCATGCTACTGGTTTCCTGGTACCGCTTCCAAAATATTATACACCCAAGCATAGGGCTCAGATTCTAAATTCAGTGAATCTAAAGTAAGATACACAAGCTACATTTCATAGTTCAACATAGCTCTCTACTATTCTTTCTTTACCACGACTGACCAATAGCAAAATGCCAAATTACTTATATCGGGAAGAAAAGTTGGGGCATAGAGTTTCTAATTGAAGTGATAGTCTAAATGAAGTTAATATGACCCTAAGTTTTGTTCCTTTAATCTACATTCTAATGTTATTTGTGCTAATACCTAAAAAAATAACTTGGCACACCTTGCACAAAAAGTAGATATGGGATATACAGGCTTTCATCATTTTAAACCTCCCACCAATAGTACCTCAGGCAAATGCCTCTTGGTTTCTATTTTTATACTAATGAACTTTAAATTCTTTCAGACAAAAAAAATACCTCTTTCCAGGTTTTTGCAGGAGACTGCATTCCATTGGGATGTTTTGAGATTTGAAACAAAGCTCAGGGTAGGAGCAGACACAACCTCATTCATGGTGATTTTCAAGGTCTCAGGACAGTATCCAACTTATTCCTACTATTCTGGGATTTACCAATTGAACAAGGCTTTAAGGTAGAACCTCCTCATGGAGGACACATCTATAAATAACCACACATGGCCAGTATGCCACATGTCATGCAGGGACAAGTCAGAGAAACTCACTGTGGCTCAGAGATGCCTGGCAGTGCCCATTACCAAAGGCTAGTGGCAAGAAGCTGTGAAGAAGAGACAGACGACATCCATCTTCAAATTATCAAGTCCCAGCACAGTGGTCATCCCTGACAGACTGTGCCAACCACACAGTTCTAGGGATGGAGAAACAAAGACATTCAAGTGTGTCCCTCAGACTAAAGGGGGGACTCTAAGATAGGCCTGCACATACCCATTTCTTCACCCAAGGGACACCCTGCAAAGCTGCAGGTCCATCTAATAGAAGGTCCTTGGTAATATTTTATAAACTCAAGTCAAGATCTACAACAGGAAGGTATCCAATTACACATATATCAAGAACAAGCTGCCTACCCATCTCTTACAACAAATACAAAGAAGGGAAATAAATTAGAAATCCTGCGCAGTGCAGAGGGTTGAGCTTCTTCACAGCAGTGTGTAAATTCTTGCTCGCTCCCTCCCTGGACACCACTGCCAGTTCCTCCTTAATCCCAAGTTTCCTAAAGTTAAGGCTCTAGAGGGGGTAAGACATAGTCCAAACTTAGCCTTTCCCAAGTACTTATACCTCTCTAGGATTACAGGCTTTTAAACACATAAAAGATTTTTCTTCTATCATTGGATTCCACATCCTAACCTGCACACTGAAAGCCACAGTCAGTCACACTTTTTATTTAAAGCTTTTCTGTATATCAAGTTGATATTTGCAGTTTTTCAATGGTTGCAACTTTAGCAGGGTATGATCTAGGAGGGAAATCCTTTGACTGAAGGAAGCCTCCATGTCACCTGAGAGATAGCTACATGCCGATGACCAGCGCAAGATTTGGTTGATGCAAAACAGCTTCCTATAGCAATGTTTCTAATTACAGCATCTTCAATTATGAAGCTTCAATATTCAACATTGAAAATCCTAACTTGCAGCTCCCACTTGGATTGACAGAACAGTGTGTGGATCTAAACTGTGAGGATGCAAAGGCATAAGAATGATACAATGGACTTTGGGGACTTGAGGGGAAGAGTGGAAGAGGGATGAGGGATAAAAGACTACAAATATGGTACAGTGTATACTGCTCGGGTGATGGGTGCACCAAAGTCTCAGAAATCACAAGTACTTATGAAACCAAGTACCACCTGTACTCTAGTAACTTGTAGAAAAATAAAATACAAGTCTTTTGATTCTTCCCTAAATGATTACCTAGGTTGGTACTACTTCATTCTTGAACATGAGTTCTCTGAAGTACTCCAAAAGTATACACAAACACAGGTGACAAAAATAGGTTAAAAATGCCTAAGATGCATACGAAACCTTATTTTAAAAAAACAGCATGTGGAGACTCACAATAAACTTTTGCTCCAAAAACTACTGCAGAATCTACCAGGAACACCAAAAGAATTCAGACCCTTTGAAAGAAGTGGCTCTTCACTGCAAACTCTGAGACAACTGAAAAACTGAGTGCCTAAAGTGTGAGTGGGGGAAAGTTCATCTTCAAACACACACCCTCACTGCAGAACCAGAAAATACAGGTCATGGGAGAAAGGTTTAACCTTACTTAGAATTAAAATAGAGCTCAGCAAAATATAAAAGTAGAAGCAGCAGTGGGAAGAGCCTTGTGGACACTCGTGGTCTCCAGGGAAGCCATTACTGTCTCACAGGTTTCCTTGGGGAGGGCTGCCAGTGGAATTGGGGAAGGACCACAGGGAAAAAGAGACTTCTAGCTGAACTTCGTGATAACTTTGCACACACATTTTCTTGGGCAGAATCGGGGGCTGGGGTGTCGAATGGGAAGTACAGATACTGTTACCTACGGAAGGTATCTGATCTACCAGTGGCAAATCTGCGTGGGTCTGCAGCAACCTCAATTCTTGCCTCTTCAGAAGCAAGAATTTGACTGAGGGGCACAGGCAGAAAGAGACTGAGGAAAATTTTCAGAACAGGAATGAGTTTATTTAAAAAGGCTTTAGAGCAGGAGAGAAAAAGTTCATTTGGAAGAGACTCAAGTGGGCACGTGAAGGTCAAGTGCTGTGTTTAACCTTGATCCTAGGACTTTATAGGCTGGCCCCTTTCCCACAGTTCTCCCCTTAGGGTGAGCTGCCCGCATGCACACGGCCCTCCTTACCCTTGTGAGGTGAGCATGTGTAGTGCGTTTCAGAAGTTGTATGCGTGCCCACTTGAGGCTTTCTTCCCTTTTCCAGTGGTGTACCCCTGGGTAAGGTAATGGCTGTGATTTGGTCAAGGAATAGCCCAAGGTGGATATCCAGGCCTGCATGACTCAGCGAGCTTGGTGCACAAGCGCATACCTCCACTTGTTACATAACCTGTTTGTGTAAGTTCATACTTGGCTCTAAGCCACTATTTTCTGTAGAAGGTATAACTGTCCTGCTGACACTGCACAGGGGGTCACTGAGGGCTTGGCTCAGTTCAACATGGCTTGATATGGTGGGAGCACTGGCCCCCAGAGAAAGAGAGAACCAAAGCTTGTAGATGGACAGAGAGAACCATCTTGTAGATAGACAGGAAGGAGCCAGGACACAGCTTGGCTTGCTCATGCCCCAAGAGGTAAAGAGTTAAGCTGCTGACCCTGAAGGTAAGGTAGAGGTCACCATGCAGCTGCAGGCATGGGGGCAGCAAGAACCTCAGAGCCAGAGCAGACAGCCAAGATAAAAGTGGGCAGTGTAAGAAAAGCTGCTCATGAAACAGCTAGTTTAAGTAAGCTGAGTAAAAGAGCCAATGTGAGAAAGGTGTTGAGAGCTACTACTGAATAAAATAATCTTTCACCTGCCTACAGCCCCGAGTGTTTTTTCTACTCATCCACCCACTCCCTCCAGACCTCAACATGACCTTTGGCATAGTCATGAACCTGACATCCCAGAAGGTCCTAGTCCACCATTTTGTCTCTTAATACATATGCCAGGGAATCTGCTTCTCCCTGGTGCCTGTATTCAATTAACAGTTTAGTGAAACAGGTGTGGACCATCAGGAAATGGCCTCTCCCTGGCACCTGCTGCCAATTTATCACTTTTACAGCAGTGATGTGATCATTGCCAAACCATTACCTGACGTTCCTATTGGGTGGGAGAGGCCTCTCCTGCTCTGGCTCACGCCTGTCTCATTACCTGTAATAGAGGCACAGAAGCCTGGGGCTCCCCACTGAGAAAGCAAGCAGGGCTTTCATGCCCCACCGCTCCTCACCTTCCCAGGCACAGAAGCTTGGGATTTGTAGCCTGTCGCAAGATCTCTGCCATGTACACCGGAGGCCTGGATATAAACTTGGTGCTGTTTGTGGGGCACAGTGGGAGTGAGACTGGAGTTGCTGGCTGCCTGGGGCCTGGGTGAGGCTTGTCACTGCCAGCTTTCCCCTACTTCCTTGGTGACCTGTATGACACAGCAGAGGCAGCTATAATCCCACTGTGAACATAACTCCATCAGCCTGAGAACCACACCTCCATCCCCTACAGCAGCCACAACAAGTCCTGCCCACGGAGAGTCTGAGCTCAGACACGCCTGACCCTGCACTCAGCTGATGGTCTTTCTCTCTCTGCCCTGGTAGCTTAAGACAGAAGCTCTTGGGAGCCTTATGGCCCTGCCCATCACCTGAGAAACCCAAACACTTATCCAGGCAACCTTAGGGCAAGCTTGTATTTCCCCTGTACTACCTATACTACCACAGCTAATGCTCTCTTGAAAGTGCCACCTCCTGGCTGGAGGCCAACCAACTCAAGCCATTACAGTAACTCAGCACAATCCTACTCCAAGAAAGGAGAAAATTGATTTCACCACCTGTAACATCCTGGCTAACCAGAGGTTCTGAGTCTGTCCACATGACAACTTCACTGCTAGCATAACCAGCATTCAAGAAAACCAGCACACTCAACTACCACCAAGAACTCCCACAGCGTCCATTTCACTCCCCTGCTTCCTCCCTTCACTGGTGCAGGTTCTGGTATCCATGGCTGAGAGACCTGAAGACAGATCACATCACAGCGCTCTTTGTAGACACTCTTCAGTACCAGCCCAGAGCCTGGTAGCTCCACTGGGTGGCTAGACCCAGAAGAGCAATAGCAATAACAATCACTGCAGTTTGGCTCTCAGGAAGCCCCACCCCCAGGGGAAAGGGAAGAGCACCACATCAAGGGAGCACCCTGTGGGACAAAAGATTCTGAACAGCAGCCTTGAGCCCCAGAATCTTCCCTCTGACATAGTCTACCCAAATGAGAAGGAACCAGAAAAGCAATTCTGGTAATATGACAAAGCAAGTTTAACACCCCCAAAAAATCATACTAGCTCATCAGCAATGGATCCAAACCAAGAAAAAATCTTAGTTGTCAGAAAAATAATTCAGAAGCTTGATTAAGCTACTCAAGGAGGCACCAGAGAAAGGTGAAAACTTAAAAATGTTAAAAATACAGGATATGGACAAAAAATATCTGGAGAAAGCTAGACACTCTTAATTGCAAATTATGCTTGGAAGTTTCAACAACAGAATTGAACAAGTAGAAGAAAGAATTTCAGAGCTTGAAGACAAGGCTTTCGAACTAATGCAATCTGACAAAAACAAAAAAGAAAGCCTCCAAGAAGCTTGGGATTATGTTAAACAACCAACCTAAGAATAATTGGTGTTCCTGAGGAAGAAGAGAAATACAAGTTTGGAAAACTTATGAGGAAACAATCAAGGAAAACTTCACTGACCTTGCTAGAGAGCTGGATGTCCAAACACAAGCAGCTCAAAGAATGCTCAGGAAATTCATCACAAAAACATTACTTAGCCTGATGACTATGCGCCTATCTGAAGCCAAGACAAAAGAATCTTAAGAGCTGTGAGGCAAAAGCATCATGTACCCTATAAAGGAAAACCTATCAGATTAACAGATTTCTCAGCAAAAACCCTACAAGCTAAAAGACTGGGGTCTTATCTTTAGCATCCTTAAAAATTATTAGACAAGAATTTTGTATCCAGCAAAACTAAGCTTCATAAATGAAAGATAAAGTCTTATTCAGACAAACAAATGCTGAGAGAATTCACCACCACCAAGCCAGCTAAATTGAACTGCTATAGGAGCTCTAAATCTTGAAACAACAAAACCTTGAAATACACCAGAACAGAACCTTTTTAAAGCACACATCTCACAGAGCCTATAAAACAGTAACACAAAAAAAGTATTCAGGCAACAACTAGCACGATGAATAGAATAGTACCTCATATCTCAAAACACTGAGTGTAAATGATCTAAATGATTCACTTAAGAGATACAGAATGACAATAGGTAGTTCACCAAGTATCTTTTGCCTTCAAGAGACTCACCTAACACCTAGGACTCACATAAACTTAAAGGGATGGAAAAAGATATTCCATGCAAATGGACAGTACTATTGAGCCTCGTATAAACCACCAGAATCTGCAACTGGAACCTGTTTCTTCAGATATAGATGGTCCCTGTCATGCCAGAGTTCCAGTTAGACTACTGTCTTATGGCTTACTACAGTGCCATACATCACTTTACCACAAAACATGGTGACTGTAGGCATCATACAGTATTCATCATCATCATGATGCAATAGTTAGGAGGGAAGAACCAAAGTTTTGGTGAGTTTTAACACACACATCCAAGTCACTAAATAAAAGCAGTCTAAGTGTTAAAGAAAATGCTATGTTGGTGCTGATACGTACTACGGAGTCAGACCTTGGATACTTACATCTGTACTAACCACATGCAAGCAAACTTTTTTCCTTGTCATTTCCTAAATACTACAGTATAACTACATACAATGCATTTACATTTAGTAGGTATTATAATCTAGAGATGAGTTTAAGTATACAACAGGATATGCATAGACTATACACAAATACTATGACACTTTACATAAGGGACTAGAGCATCCACTGATTTGATATCAGCCTGTAATCCTGGAACCAGTCCCCTATGGAAACCGAAGTTTGACTCTACTGTTTTCCACCTGTAACATCAAGCCTCCAAGACCTCAGAAACAATCTCCCAAGAGAATTATCACTGGAATGCTGGCTTATAATTATGGCTTATCTCTACAGCCTGCTCCCTAGATCAGCTACCACTGTAGACTGTCCTGGATCAGGCAGCACAGGGAAGATCAGCAACAAAGCAGTTGAAGGAGAAATCCACTGCAGAACACACGACATTCCTGTGCATCCCTTTGTTAGATATGTCAGTATTGAAGGTCATACCAGTGTCTAATATGAGTATTACTAACTTTTAGTAGGGATGAGAGAGATAACCCTCATTTCTTCAGGCCAGGATTGTTGGCTTATATGGAAGACAGACAGACTTTTCACAAAGACTTTTCACTTTTCCTGCAAAGAGAATTTACTGACTCCTAGTCAATTGTATAACCATTTCTTAACAAAAAAGAATCCTATAAACACACAGCTTCTCATGGCCACCAACCCACATCGAGAGTTGACATTCTCCATACACTGATGGAAATTCCTAGCAAGGACAATGGTCATGATGGCAATGTTTTTCAAAATCAGTTGTAAGTACAACCATAGGTGACAGAAGGTATCTACAGAAGGGCAATATGTGGTAAGTCATTTAGACTTATCGCTAAAGGAGTGGTTGCGCTTGAGGGGATTCCCCTTTGATACATAGGTTGGTATGTAGAAACAAAGCTCAAAGATTATTTGAACATCTCCAAAAACAAACAAAGAGGACTAATGTCTAGAAAGTGTAACCAACAGTTGCTTTTCAATCCCATAAAATCTCTTGCTCAGGGCTTTGGGCAGGTCAGTAAATCCCAGGTGGGCACTGGATATCAAGGGGAAGTACAGTGTCACCCATAGTAAGCACAGAATTCCAGCCTTCTGATAAATCATATTTCTACTGGTGCCACGTACATCTGTAAGAAAAACCTACAGGGAAAGTCCAACTTTAACTTCAACATTTAAACTTCTTCTATGGAGAAAATTTAAGGACCAGGACCTGAGACATCATAGCTATAAGAGCAAATCAAGTTAAATAGAAAAGTTCTTCAGCTGAGATGGATGCCACCTATAAAAATATTTCAAATATTGAAATATTTCTCAAGTGCTGACCATGCATATTTATGCTTAGGTAGAACAGCCACAGCATGAACTCATACAATAGAGAATGTCACATCAAGGGAACAATCTAAGAAAACTGAAGCTATAATAATTGAAGACAATTATCAAATAATATTAAATACATGGTTCATATCCTCAAAAATAGGACATTACCAAGACAATGTAAGGATATGAAATCAAAACAAATATTCAGCATGTAACATAGTAGTGCGTAATAATATATTGGACAAAAAATGTGGTTAGATATCAAATGCAGATTTCCTAATACCTAAAAGCATTAGGAAAAGTCAATCTTAAAGGGCAAAGAGACAAAACATTCATTTTAGTCAGTCAACTATTTTCATCCTCCTGGGTTCCCTGAATGCATGGAGAGAAGCATAAGACTCTTAGCATGTGAATTTAAGGTACATTCCTTGGCCCTGGATAAGTGGTTCGAATGTCTGTGGACCCTGCTCAGACAGCACATCCCGTAACCCTAGTCACAGAAGACATCATAGGGAATAGAACTAGGTAACAGAAAAGTTCATCTCTACATTAGACAATTCTCAAAACTGAAATATTGTGTCTAATAGAATGCAAATTTTAATCCAGATTCAATGGAGAATTTAGGACATTAAGGCAATTGGCTTTCATGAGGACTAAACACAGACTTGAAATATCCAGTGCTGAACTCCCATCTAGTAAATCTGGAATCATGCTAGATGGCTCACAGGGTCAGGACATGCTCATACCTAGCTTTTCAGTTCTAGGAAGACCCTGAATGCAGAACTACAATGTGAAAACTTAGAGAATAAACTCCAAACAGAACTCAAACTTAAGGCAGCACAAGAGGAAGCCACCTAGAAAGAAAAGAATGAAATAGGATGCCTATCATACCTACCTGCAGTGTGACTTGTCAGAAGGCTACAGACCTTATTCCCATAAGATACAGTATTAAGCAAGGTTTCCTAGTGGATCAATTCCACAGTTTCACCACGGAATTCACTCCAACAACGAAAATCAGTGTGATTCCACAAAGACAATGGCACCTGGGGCTTGACCTCCAGGCAACCATGTATGGAGCTGAACCTAAGAGGCCACTAGGGCAGAGGGGAAGAGTTTGTCTATCAGAGGTAGAATCTATAAGAGGGCTAGCCCTGCACAGCAGTGACGATGCCAATTCCTTAAACTGTTGATCATAACAAAAGGAACCCAAGGCAGAGAAGATTGACCACTTGAGACCCATGGATGTGGGTGCTTAGAAGAACCACAACAGCCCAGACCCCCAATAAATACTGCCCAAATAATCTATCCAGTGGGATTTCCTTGAAGGTAAAATAGAGGCAATGACCCCCACAGCAGTAAGGTTGAGCAACACTTTACCTGGACCATTCCAAATACTCTGGCTTAGGAAGCACTTCCACAGGCACAAACAGGGAATAGGAGAGTCATGCAGAGAAGACTCGAAGGATAACCCATGCTGTGTCCAGCTGGGATAATGAGAGCCAAACACTATACAAGAAAGTGGGCAATGTCAAAGCCAAATACCCTTGGGCAGCAGCTTTCACTAGAGGTGAATGAGCTCAGGTCGATGTCCTCAGAGATATAGTGAGGACACTGGCAAGAGGATGTAAGAATATGAAATCAAAACAGATAAATATTCTGTGTCTGGTTGACCCAGGCACACGGGTTAGTCCTGTTAGTGACTGCACGTGGAGGAAAGGTTTTCAACAATCTCATTCTTCCTTTCTTCTCATTCAATCCTAAGAACTTTAATAGAAAGGCAGTCACATTGGCTAGAATTACTAGAATTCAAGTCAGCAGAAAAGACATGGAGTGTTAGAGAAAGCAATAAATTCAACAGAAAGCACCATTTGCTCAAGAACAAATGATTGTGTCCATAAAGGCTCAAAAAACAAACAATATTGTAACAAAACTATATGTCCTTCGCAGGGACATAAAGCTGAAAATCATCATTCTCAGCAAACTAACACAAGAACAGAAAACCAAACACTGCACGTTCTCACTTATAAGTGGGAGCTGAACAATGAGAACACATGGACACAGGGAGGGGAGCATCACACACCAGGGCCTGTCAGGGGGTGGCGGACTAGGGGAGGGATAGTATTAGGAGAAATACCTAATACAGGTGACAGGTTGATGAGTGCAGCAAACCACCATGGCACGTGTATACCTATGTAACAAACCTGCATGTTCTGCATATGTACCCTAGAACTTAAAGTATAACAAAAAATTAAGAAAAAAAAGTTACAGCTAGAGATGGTATATAGCAATAAAAAAAGCAATGGTTGACATATAGTACTCACATGTGTATGGAATACTAACACACCCTAACCTCTACTACATCCCCTTGAAGGAATGAAATTTGCACATTTTCTCTACAATTTAACTCATGACATGAGAGATCTGACATTCAAAGGAACACTAATTTTAGATCTTTAAAGACACAACCTCCCTTTGTGTGAGAGAAAAATGAAACTTAAATGAACTTCAGCTATATTTAAAGAATGAGTTAATTTTTTTATTCTCAGATTTTTCTTATCCTGTGGGAGGGAGAGATGGTAAGGGTAAATGAAATACAGGGGTGTGTAAAGAATCTCTTCCAGCTCAGAAAGAAAATATTTTCCAGCAGGGGGAAAAAGCCCCTGTCCCAGGAAAATGGAGTAGGGAAGAGAGCCTGTCCATCTGAGAGGGAGACCCAGGCATTGGCTTCTTGAATGATTGGGCTGCCCCAAGCTATATATATTTTTTTATTATAAAAGTGTATTTAAGGAATCATTTTGTTGGTTATCTGGTTAACTTTTCTCTATTTTTTTAAATACTGTAAATTCTAGGGTACATGTGCACAATGTGCAGGTTTGTTACATATGTATACATGTGCCATGTTGGTGTGCTGCACCCATTAACTTGTCATTTACATTAGGTATATCTCCTAATGCTACCCCCTCCCCTGCTTCCCTCTCCCCACAATAGGACCCGGTGTGTGATGTTCCCCTTCCCGTGTCCAAGTAATCTCATTGTTCAATTCCCACCCATGAGTGAGAACATGTGGTGTTTGATTTTCTGTCCTTGTGTTAGTTTGCTGAGAATGATGGTTTCCAGCTGCATCCATGTCCCTACAAAGGACACAAACTCATCCTTTTTTATGGCTGCATAGTATTCCATGGTGCATATGTGCCACATTTTCTTAATCCCGTCTGTCACTGATGGACATTTGGGTTGATTCCAAGCCTTTGCTATTGTGAATAGTGCCACAATAAACATGTGTGTGCATGTGTCTTTATAGCAGCATGACTTATAATCCTTTGGTTATATCCCCAGTAATGGGATGGCTGGGTCAAATGGTATTTCTAGTTCTAGATCCTTGAGGAATTGCCACACTGTTTTCCACAATGGTTGAACTAGTTTACAGTCCCACCAATAGTGTAAGAGTGTTCCTATTTCTCCACATCCTCTCCAGCACCTGTTGTTTCCTGATTTTTTTAATGATTGCCATTCTAACTGGTGTGAGAAGGTATCTCATTGTGGTTTCGATTTGCATTTTTCTGATGGAGAGTGACGATGAGCATTTTTTCATGTGTCTATTGGCTATATGAATGTCTTCTTTTGAGAAGTGTCTGTTCATATCCTTGGCCCACTTTTTGATGGGGTTGTTTTTTTCTTGTAAATTTGATTGAGTTCTTTATAGGTTCTGGATATCAGCCCTTTGTCAGATGAGTAGATTGCAAAAATTTCCTCCGTTCTGTAGGTTGCCTATTCACCCTCTAGGTCCACTTGCTTTTATGCAGAGCCATATTTTGGCTGAGCAAAAAAATTCATGCCTTGGGGTAGGGGAAAAAATGACTAGTAAGGTTGATGGTCAATGACGAGAATATCACCCCAGAAGGACATTTGGAGTTGCATTATTCTTGGCTCAAAGGTCCCCAGCAGGATTGGGCCTCAGTCACCTCCACAAAGTATGAACTCAATCCTACCCTTCTAATGGCTGCTCTCTCCCTGTCCTCGGTTCCACATCCCTCCTCCTCTGTACTTCCTCAGCCCATTTTTCCAAATAAGGCATTGAACGCCACAGATTCATGAACTCTTAAGATTTCCATATTCTAGTCCTAGAAGCTGTGAACATGTTTTGAGCCATGACAAGCGGGAAATCAGGGGACAGATGGAATGAACCTTACTAATCAGCTAAGATGCAGAACTATTCCTGTATTACACAGGAGGTTCTTTGTCATCCAAAGGTGATTCAACTGAGAAAGCAGAAGACGGAGGAAGCAGCAGAATGAGAATCCGATTTCAAGACTCAGCAGCTCTGAAGCTGATGGGGATGTCCCAGCTTCTGAAGCCAAAAATGGAGCCAAAAGCCAAGAATCAAGGGCTGCTGAAAGGTGGGGAAGAGTCAAGGAAACAGTCTGTCCATTAGAAAGCCAGATAAGATCCAACTATGACTACACCTTTATTTGTCTAAGTGAAATCAACTTCTATCTTTGGATCTCCACCACTCTGATTTAAGCACGTAACTTGGTGCTCATTTGTTACCACAGAAACAGGAAGTTGATGCAAGTCCTGTCCAGATACTTATTTTATAACCTACTTTGAAAGTAATCAGAATAAGTGATGGATATTTCTGTTCTATTTAAGTACTCATAACTCATCCTTCCCTGAGAAAACTCATCAGGAAAAATTTGAAGGCAATAAAATTGGTATCATTCTCCTAGCATCCCAGCAAACATGTTTTATACATTAAATGCATTCACATAATTTTGTATTTGAAATAAACATGCAAAAATGCCATGAAGAATACATCTTACATTTTACAGGAGAAAAATAGATCCTGATTATTTCAGTTTTCTATGGAAGAAACTCAATATATAATTTCAAAAACCATTCCCCCACCAAAAAAAATATTCTGTGGTTGGAATAACGTCACTAGATTGCATTAGTCAAAAGATACGTTATTCCAGACAATATAAAAAATGGTAGCATTTCTCAAAATATCACCCTGTCTTGACAACCAAGTGGACTAAAACAGCAGGAGGGATTCTCACTTCTACATCAGAGAGGCTAGGACTAGGAGATGATCACATTTCAAGGTGAACCATGAGGTCCGTGCTCCTCACGAGCTGCAGGTCAGTGTAGCACCAGGAGAGGCAGACCCTTTCTCATGGAGGACTGGTAACCAGCAAGTCTTTCTCACAGACAACACTTAAACCTCTCCACTTTCCCTTTTTATGGAGACATTATTTGGTGCCTCAATCACCTCCTCTCAAAAAAGCTATCTGCAAGTAAAGGTTTAAAAAGGTTCCAGACTTGGAAAACAAAAACCAGCAGTTGCTTCCAGATCACAGAAGACAAATCTGGCTGATGCTTGCACCTCAAGGAGCCAGGCAGCCCTAACATTTAGACAACACAAGGATGGGAATAATTTCAAATCAGGCCCCCTTGGATCAGAGACTACTGAGCTTTTCCTTACCCAAAGAGACGTGCTTATGTTGCCTTGATGAGCACCATCCCCAGACTCCCTGAGACAAGCTTCTGTGGATATGAAGGCACCAGAAAAGCAAAGCTCAAGCTTCTAGAACCATGTATTCTGCATTTAGTCTATCTCCTCTGGGTTAGTTTCTAAAATATTACTCCTACTACTGACTTGAGGAACTGCCACAGCAGATTTAAATCTGTCATCAGAAGAAACTCCCTGCTCACTTCAACGTAAACACGGATTCAGTAGAATTCAGGCTCTGCTGAACATTCCAGAGTAGACAGTCAAAGAAGAGCTCTATGCAGATGTGGGGCATATACTCAACGGAACACTTCAGTTTCCAGACATGAGGGAGGAGTATCTTCCTCTCTAGGGACTATGAAGTAGCCAGAGGATATCACATGCCCTTAGAGCTCCTTAACTTTAGATGGCCCTGCAAGTAGAGCTCATGCTGGAGGAATAGGACCCGTTTACCAGCCCTACTAAAACTGACCAAGCAATTTTTTTTTTTTTCTGGCCAGAATGGCAAGGTTTGGTTTTCAGTTCTTTACACATTCCCAAACTTTACCCTCATCTGATAGACTTTCAGGCTGGAGGGTGGGTTGGATACAGACATCATAGTGCAGGCAGCCTGAACCGAGTTGTCCCCAGAGAAGACCCAGTCCGAATCCGGGCTGCTGAAAACTTTCCTTGCTCCAGCTGTGGAATTAACCTGCTTGGATAAAGCAGCCTGAAGGCAGAAGAATGTTCAGGATGAAACCCAAAGATGTACCTGTTACTGCAGAGCTGCTCACTGGACACTGGGCAACTCTGAGGACTCTAAGGAAGCTCCATCAGCCTTAGCCCCAGGCCTCACCTGGATCTTATGAGATAGCAACATGTTTCTTCTGGTGACTGAATAGACAAGGTATTTTACAATATCCATTGTATTATGGTAACTTCACACAAGTAAGCATGATAGCTGATTCTGTCACAGTGTCCTTTAGTGTGCTGGCTCAGACATTTCTCAGCCTAGATAAAAATTCAAGCCCAGCACAGCAGGCATAAATTCGACACTGCAGGAGAGTGATTGCCTGGTTGGACTCAGTGGTGCTCTTACGGGAATATATCAATCATAGCCATCAGAATCACAGCCCCACAGGAGAGTACCCGAGAGCATTGCCTGATACATGCGTGGGATTCATGGGAGCCACTCAGAGCTGCTGCACACATCCTATGGCTGGGGGGATTCCAGTGAGAGACTCCATGAGGGGCTTGACTATGGGTCAACCAGGGAGGAACCCAGGGTCAGGCCAGAGGATCTTTGAACCTCAGCATTCAGGGAGAAGGATGACTATAACATGGAAGATAAAAAGCACTTTTCCTAAGGATTGGCATTCCTACTGCCTCTGTAATTGCAGAAGAAATGGCAAAGTAATCAAAAAGGCACAAGTGTCTGCATTTCAATTTCTCAACCACATTCTTCCTAGGGGCCCTTCAGAGCAGGGTGGAGGGTCATCGGGACTTTAGGAATTTGGGCTCAGGGTTAAATCCCTACCCTGTACTTGTGAATCAGAAACACTTGTGTCCTCATTCTCAAACTACTACAACCAATAGGAAATCAAAAGATGAACGGCGCTATCATCTGAAGGATCTGCCACTTTAAGAGACTCCATCTACTTACCTTGAAGACAGCCCCTGAGAAATGACCCTGCAGTAACTTAGGGAAGAACCAGAGATTTGACAACCCATGTGAGTCTTGGGTGGAAATCTGTGAGGCCAGGCTCACATGAACACTGCCCTTGTAACCACACCCTGCAGACGTATCTAGAGAGAAATCAGAACCAAAGCCTCTTTCTGCAACATCCAGAGGGTGAGAACCTCACTTGGACCATGTCAGATACCCAGGGAAGGGAAGAACCCCTGACAAAACATAAGCAGCAAGAGTATCAGGCAGACAAGTCAAGGGACATCCTGGCTGTGACTGAGGATTTTGCAGAATGCAGATTACACAAAACCCATAAATACTTGCTGGAAAGTGAAAGCAAAGTAGCCTTGGAACCCCTCTCCTTGTTCCTTCTAAAACTACCTCAACCTTTGTGTCTAAAACAACCTGGACCAAGGGTTAGACACTGCAGTGAATGCAGGACCATTGTTCCAAACATACCTCTTTGCTTTGATGCAGTCTTGGATGTTTCTAAAGATGTCACATCCTAAAGTCAGCCTTTGTTACAACCCACAGGGCTTAACACAAGGTAAAAACCCTTCACAAGAGGATGGATGTCAGTATTCAGCTAGATAACATGAAAAATCATACTGTAGGATGACTAATTATGTCCCTTTCCTACTTAAAGGAAAACCCAGGAGTACTGGGAATCTTTTGGAATGTGTAGGCAGGTGCGGCAGAGGCTGGGGAGCTCAGTGAACATCTTTATGACCTCTGCGTTATCTGCACAGCTGTGCAGAATGGCATCAGGTTTAGTCCTATCCCACCAGAAAACTTTCCTATGACCTTTCCTCAAGGTGAAGACCCTAGAACTTTCTCCAAATTCAACCAAGGCAGCTCAGCTTTGGGCACAAGGGGACATTTCAGTGTGCAGAGATTAATCTTCATCAACATGATGGACCAAGCTGGAGAGAGAGTCATGGAACAGCTGTTTCTAGCTAGGGCATTCTGAGATGCATTTGATGTGGTTCTGTCCAGCATTCCCAGAGGGACTGAGCCACGCACAGTCTAGCTGTCATCAGCTCAGTGCTCTGCCCACCTCTGGTTGCTGTCTTCACCCTGTCTCTCACCATTTCATTCTCTGGGTTTCTGGGATCATTTCCACAGTATCATCTACCTCAAGTATATAGCACTTGGGTTTGGAATTCAGGAAGTCCAAACTAAAACACCATAATTTCCCTTCATATTGAGAAGGAGAGGACTCTTAACTCTTCTTTCACTGGCATGGTCAAGATGTAAGTGCCAGACTCCTTATGTCACAAATAAATTGAGGCACATTTTTGCATTTGTAATTACAACGATATAATAAACTCTGTTCATTAATTTAAATTCCAAAGTTATTTGTGTTAATGCCTGAAAGACAGCTTAACAAACTTTTCTCTAGAAGATATGGGATGTTTATGTAATTTAATCCCTCCAGCACCAGTACTGGCCAAAGCCTCTTCTCTTCCTTTACACAGAAAAGTTGCAAATTCTTCTAGACATCCCTTAAGAAAATGAAAAGAAACAACTCCGACATTGTTGCAGTAGGCTGCATTTCACTGACACATTTTCAGATTTGAAGGATAACTCAGGCTAGAAGCAGACAGCTTCGTTCATGGTGATTGCCAAAATTTCCAAGACACTAAATCAAAATCCCTATTCTGAGAAGCACCAGCCGAACAAGGCCTGAAGTGGAAACAAACTCCATGAGGAGTTTCACCAGGAATCAAGCCAAAGAAATTCACCATGGCTTAGCAGAGATGTCAGGCAGTACCCAGTAACACCGGGTAACCATAAGCAGAGAGCTATGAAGGAGAGACAGGCCATGTCCCTCTTCAAGTTTTTTCCCCAGTACAGTGGTCATCTCTGTAGGTTTAACACCCATGATGACCTGTGCCTCAACCACAGGATTAGAGCTGTTGAGATGCAAAGATGCCAAGATGGATCTATCAGAACACAGATAGAACCCTAAGGTAAGTCTGTATACACCCATTCCTTCATTCCCCCAACAAATACCTTGCAAGGCTGCTGATGCAGCTAGTAGAACCAAAGAAGTGTCCTTCGTTCAATAGATTTAAGGAATTCAATGATACATCCACATCAAGTAGCATGCATCTGGCCATGCATCAACAAGGAACAAGTTGTACCCCTCAGGACACATGTAAAGAAAAAAAAAAAAGTATAAATCTTCTGGAGTACAGTAGACAGTTTTCATACAGCAGCATACAAAACCTTGCTCCCTCCCCTGGCACCAGTGTTAGTACTTTCTTAGCCCCCAAGTATTGAGTTTCAGGTCAAGGGTCTGGAGAGGATACAATTATGTTCATCTGTTCCCACTTCGCATCCTAACTCTCTGGAACACAGGCTTTTCAAGATGGGAAAACTTCCTTTGTCACATCATTCTAGGTCCCCACTCCAGACCACAGTCACGCTTTCCATTCGTAGTGTTTCAAAGTATCCAGATGATCTTCCTAGCCATATTGCAAGAGGCACAAGTGTTACAGGGTATGATCCTGATGTATTATCCTTTGTGGATCAAGGGCTCTGTAAACTAAGGGAAAGTAACAGGCCTATAAGCATTGTAAGATTTGTTTAAGTATACAAAGACAGCTTGCTATAACAACATATCTAAAGAAAGTATCAGCGATTACAAAGCCTGGACCTTTAAAGCTTGAAGATCCCCCAACCTCTCCAGATCCCGACAGCATTCTTGGATCTCCACCACAGCACTAACATCTGCAATAAACTTGGGTCTTCCAGTGTAGATGATCCTTGTGACGTCTGTGAGAAGGTTCACATTAGCCTGATGTGAGACTAGTCATTATCTGCCTCATCCAAGGAAGAATTCCAAGAACGAGCAGACTACTAACCTGGAAGTTAAAGCACACAATTCTCCATATAGTATTTAGTGGAGGGTCCATCTAAGATTGTAGTAATGCCACCAAAAGTACCTTCAATGCTAATTAGCAGAAAAGATAAAACCAGGTGAGGGAAAACAGCTACCTCCTCATGACAAGCAAGAATGACATTTATCACTAGTGTGAAGTTGTCCTCTTGAGTGGTTAAGCTGCCAATAAAGTGCTCATTCAACAACCTCAACAGGCAGTGAGAGATCAGAACCAAAGGGGTATATTTTACTACAGTCCTTTTTAGTGACTGGACCATATTCAAGATTTATGAGTTCTAAATTGGGGACCAACAGCCAATGTCATATGCCAGGAGAGTCAGAGTGTGAACTCTAAGATCTCTATGGGTTCATGGCATGAGCTAAAACAAGATGACATTTGATTGCTCCCAGCACACTCCTGTTATCTCAGCCTTGAATCCTCAGTTGCCCTGTGACTAACCCCGATCTGTTCCCACAGATTCCTGTCTGGGATTTTCAGAAATCTGTTTTAGGCAGATGGGCTCCTCTAATTTTATAATCTTTAAGTGACACAATCGGTTGAGTATCTTCTAAACTTGGGTTTTTCCCATAGTAACTGAGAGACTGCCATTGAGCCAGGTACTGAGCATTGCTCACCTGACCATGAGTGTTTCAGGAGACCCATCTGGGGATGTTGATGTATAGGGATTGCAGATGAGCTCCTTGCTGTATCTTCCTGCTAAAGGAACCCAAACCTGCATGGCTTTAAATACAAAAATAACTCTTGTCTTATACTGAATGATTTCATAGAGCAAAGTAGGGTGGCCGAAACCTTCCTGGTTGTTACTGGAAGACTTTCTCCACCCTAAGCCAAGAAAAAAACTCTCAGTGTGGCACATCAGCAAGGTGACCAATCAACAGTAATATAATTAAGGATCAGGAGACAAGCAATGATGGAAACCAGAAGGGGAAGGAGATTAACCTGCTCTGTTGGCCAGCTAATGAGACACCAGCAGTCATCATCATGATCATCAAGTAAAACTAGAAGCATCTAAGTTGCAGTGCTCCTCACTGGTGGGCTGTCATGATTGAGTCTGGACATATTTTAATTGAGTATAGCCTGGCTCTTTCAGGCTTACAGATCTGTCGTCTGAGGAAGAAAAAAAAAAAAAAGAGCACATCAAACATGAAAGTACAAGTTCAAAAAGTTCAAAAATCTGTTCCCAGAGGTAACTAGCAACTTTAAAAAAAATTTAACTTCCGGGATACATGTGCAGAATGTACAGGTTACATAGGTATACATGTGCAATGGTGTTTTGCTGCACACAACCCATCATCTAGATTTTAAACCCCACATGCATTAGGTATTTGTCCTAATGCTCTCCCTCCCCTTTCCTCCCACTCCCCGACAGGCCCCAGTGTGTATTGTTCCCCTCCCTGGGTCCATGTGTTCTCATTGTTCAACTCCCACTTATGAGAACATGTCGTGTTTGGTTTTCTGTTCCTGTGTTAGTTTGCTGATGATGGCTTCCAGCTTCATCCACGGGCCTGAAAAGGATAGCTCTTTTTTATGGCTGCATAGTATTCCATGGTGTATATGTGCCACATTTTCTTTATCCAGTGTATAATTGATGGGCATTTGGGTTGGTTCCAAGTCTTTGCTATTGTAAACAGTGCTACAAATAAACATACATGTGCATATATCTATAGTAGCATGATTTATAATCCTTTGGACATATACTCAAGTAACAGGATTGCTGGATCAAATGGTATTTCTGGTTCTAGATCCTTAAGGAATCGCCACCCTGTCTTCCACAATGGTTGAACTAATTTACACTGCCACCAACAGTGTAAAAGCGTGTCTATTTCTCCACAGCCTCACCAGCATCTATTGTTTCCTGACTTTTTAATAATTACCACTGATTAGTGTAAGATGGTATCTCATTGTGGTTTTGATTTGTATTTCTGTAATGATCAGTGATTTTTCATGTTTATTGGCCACATAAATGTCTTCTTCTGAGGAGGGTCTGTTCACATCCTTTGATAATTAGCAATTTGATACCACTTCTGCAAATCTGTCCTGGTTGAATTGACCTCACCTTTTTAGTAGCCATCAATCAGACCACCCTGGACTCACATGGGCTCATCCCCGAGGACCATGAAGACTCAGGTAGTTCACACCTTGAATTCTCACTAGCTTCACTGCCAAAGGAAGTAAGACACCCGAGTCCTCAGACTTCCAAGCTGACCAGGGAACTCAATACATTTGATACCATTTCTCAGTATGACAGGTGAGGAGTTTCACATCTCCTTGCAGCTCTGCTGACCAACAGTGCTTCTTCCTGTCAGAAGCTACAGCTTACAAATGGACCAAGAAATTCATTACGAGGAAGAGTCCTAGCATGGTTTATTTTCCTCTTATTACAAAATCAACCCCCAAGGACGGACCTCTGGACCCAGTGCCAGCAGAAAACTATCTTAGAAAAAGCCAGCAAGGGCTAATAGCATAAAAGGCATGAGTAACAGCTGCCATTTCTCAGGAAGTGTCACTCGCTCCCAGTTTCACACTATGGGTCAGTTAACTGGAGCAGTGTGACACTGCAGGATTGTCAAGGTTTCAGAATTCAGTTCCAAGTCGCAGATGGACCCTGGTTGCCCAGCGAAGGCACAGTATTACCAAAGATGACATCTGTTCCCTGTCCGCAAATATTTTATCTCCAGAGGCGCCAAAGACGTCCAGAGATAAACTACAGGGAATTCCCATCCCCAACCATCTCGCAATTCAGATTTTGCTGGGAACATTTCCGCAGCAGCACTCAGATGGTACAGCTTTGGAGGAAATAGAGATATACATTATCACCTTTAACCCTGGGGGAGTCTGTCAGAACAGTGATGTTTCCTGATTGAGCCTTCCCACCATTACAGATGCACAGGCTTTACCACCACTACTGGAAACCACAGGACAATCACTAGTCATCTGAAGGTCATCCTTTTAAGGAAACTTCACTGAGTCAAGACCATATGATCAAGAAATTTAGAGAGTTAATATCCTTAAAGAAATAGGAGTAGACATCGGGCAGACAAGGTTACATGAAGTTAAATAGAAATATTTAGGCAAAAGATAGTACTTGATAAAAATGTGAGATAAATTCTAGAATGAACTGTCTGAAGATCACAGGAGTTTTTCTGATGATCAGAGAAAAATACGAAGGCTAAAATGAGGACAAGTGGACAGAACATACTTACTCCAGTAATTTGGACATCCCCCTCTTCCTGGGCCCCAAAGATCAAGCTTAGAGAGGTACAGGACTTTCAGGCATTTGGGTTCAGGGTATCTTCCATGGACCTGGACATGGGGTTCAAATATCTATGGACTGCTCAGACAGCTCATTCCACTGAGTTACAGAGAAGATGAGGAACAGCAACAGGTAATTCAACACTTCTCTGAATTATGTGTTTAGAAAAAATTCCATCAGAATAAAATCTGTTGCAATGTAGATTTTGAGTCCTATTAATCTGAAAATTCAGTACCACATAGGTACTAGTGTTGTGACCACTAAAACAGATCCAGAAGATCCAGTGAGGTAGACTTGATCTAGCCAATCCTGAAGCATGCTATACTATGCCAAGAATCCAAATTAGCTAAAAATGCAGCTTATTTTTCTCTTGTAGGCAGGGCTTTAAACCAGTATGACAGGGGTATTAAGACTTTCACATAGAACATTACCAAAGTGGATCCCATCTCCCTTTGCAGAAGGCAACATAAGGGGAACTGCTCGACCTGTCACAGCATAGGCTGTGCAACTGTGCCCTGAAGCCAGAACTCAAACTCTGATTCTGTATCCAGGATATGAAACAAGGAGTTTTCCTAACTAGCCACATACTTCATCAACCCACTCACACCAAGAAAGAAAATCAGAGCTGGTCTACAAAGAGGACAGACTGCTATGACCATGGGTAGCTGTGTTTGGGGATCAACCTAAGAACACTGGGAGGAGAGAAAAGGTTGTGAGACTTGGAAGGGCCAGTCCTATAGCATGGATGTTGCTGGGCCTTTAACCTCTACCCTTGACCACAGCAAAGGGAGCAATAGCAAAGAAGGTTTAATACCCAAGACTGAGGTCTCAAGATGCAGGAACCAGTGGGGGAAGACTGGTGACCCAGACCCAATCAATACTGCCCATGTAAGTCCATTTTATGGGCATGGAATGGAGTGAATTTCTCCACCAGAAAAGTAGTGAGAAACCTCACCAGGAGCACTGTAAATCCTCTGGTTTAATAATGACCCTCATTGTGGAAGCTATATCAATGCCAGTCAGGTAGGGGTCAGAGAACAACCCAGGATGTGTCCAGAGTCTGAGGTAATAGAAGTGAGAAGCCACAGAGGATTGAAAAGTTAAACCCAAACACATTTGTGAGCAGCTTGCACGGGAAGACAGCACCAGGTGTGGTGGATCCAGGTGCCTGGGTTAATCCTGCCAGGACTGAAAATAAGAGAAGGGGTCCACACCAGCTTATCCAACCCTACACATTTCAGTTGGGAGTCAGAGTTCTTTTGGCTGGAATCACAATTCAAACCCACCACCCCCCTCCCCCCACCACTCAAGGAAAAAAGTGGGAAATGTTGGAGGAGGGAAAAATAAATTCTGATGAAAAGATCATCAATGTCTCAATTTCAGATGGGATGCTGACTGCTCTTAGCATCTTAGTACCATGTGGAAGCACACCTAAACTAAATGTTAAAATACTTTCAATCTTATTTATTCCTAAGTAGCATGTTCAACAGCAATAACAAGCAAAAGTTGACATGTTCTCACAAGAGTGGAAATCTAACCCAAAATATGCATTACAGCCCCATGAAGGACTGAGCATTGCAAATTTCTTCAACAATTATAGCAGCATATGACAAGTGATAAATAGAAGGTAGATGACATTTTAGCTCTTGCATCAAACTGTCTCACTTTTCCTGTGGTGGAAAGCGTGAGACTTAAAAGACAAAACATCCTTTGAATGTAATGATCAGTCATCTCCATTTTTTATTCTCATTCTGAGATATTTAATAGAAACAGACACTGCAAGAGACAGTTATAGGACAAGGGTGAAAGACACAGGGATGTGTGAGCAGCTCTCCCTGGGGAAGGAGAAAGTCCCCATCACAGGAAGGAAGAGTGGAGAGCTCCTTGCCGCAGTAGGCACTGAGCTCGTTTATCTTCTGAGACAGAAGCACAGGCAGCTGCACCTTCTACTTGAATGACTGAGCTGCCCCAGGCCATGCCCTCATCCTCTCAGCTAGCTTGTTTTCTTGTAGAGTCACCCCAGCAGCTCAGGGGAATAGATGCTTGGGTGAGGAGAAAATTGGTGGAATGTTAGAGGTAGCTGGTTAAACCAGACTGTAGCCCTCCAGGAGGGATGTTGTGAAATGGATTGCTCATGGTTCCTCCAGGGTCCCCAAGCAGGTTGAGTCTCAGTCACCTCCATCAGTGACCAGCTCAATCCTAACCCCTTTTCAGTGGCTGTCCTCTCTACTTTGCCACTCTTTCACTCTCCTCTGGGCTCCCTTGGATCACTTTCAAATAAGGGACCAATAAAGTAGGCAGATGAAGGGCCCTCTTAAAGTCCTCTTCCAAGTCCCAAGAACCCGTGAATATGCTATGCTACACAGCAGGCAGGGAGTAAAGGAGAGACAGAACTGAGGTTACTCATCATCTTGAAGGTACAGAGATTCCCAGGATTGCCCAGGGGGAGCAATGTCAGGAAAGTGATTCAAGTGTGAAAGTGGGAGAGGCAGGGAGAATTGGAGGTGAGAATCAGGATTCGAGATGTGGTGCTCACTGGGCAGCCAGAGGTGGTCCCACCTGAGGCAGAAGAGGGTCCCCACCCTGAAGGTTACAGAAGGAACAAGGTAAGGAATGCCATGGTCTCTAAAGATAGCTAAAGGCATGAAACAAATTGCCCAACAGAGCAGCCAGTTAGACAACCTTGCCAATGTCTTCATTTTTTCCAAGTGACTCCATTTTAAACCTCTCATCTCTACGATAAAATACATTTATTTACATTTAAGCTCCTAATGTACTGATTACTTATCACAGTACCATAGGAAATATAGAACCTGTCCAAAATTCTTTCTTCAACATTCAGGGGAATCCAGAAGTCACTGCTTTTCACCTTATATTTCAACTAGGAGTCCTTAAAACTTTCTGGAGACCCTAATTCAGAAAACGGGCAAGAAGAATGGCCACGCATCCTCTTAGCATCCCAGGAGGGCGATTTTGCAGTGATATTATAGATGGTTCTCGTTTCAAGTGAGTGTCAAATGCTTTGAAATAGATTAAAACATGAAATAAATCAGTATTTTGGTTTTCTATGGAGGAAACCATACAGCACAGTACATTAACGAACTATTCTATGGACCAAGACAACTTCCTCACTGGATTCTACCACCAGAGTGGAAATCATATATAAATCTTTCCCAACACAAAAGCCAGACATTTTTAAAATGTCTCTCTTTCCAAGCAACTAAGTAGATTGACAGACAACAGAGCGCTTCCTGAAGTTCTGCCTCCCATAGAGGCTCCCATTTCACAGGGGAGCACAAGGTCCCTGCCTTCCCCAAACTGTAGGTCAGCACAGCTCCCAAGTAGCACATTTCTCATCGCACACTCACAACAGCAAGTTCTTCCTGACTGACAGCTCTAAATCATCTTCCTCTTTCCATTATGGCTGCCGCCTTCCAGGCTCTTAGAATCACTTTCCAAGAAAGAAACACAAAACACAAACGTGAAAGGGTCTAAGATATGGAAAGCAAGACCAGCAGTGAGAACACCTCAGTGTTTTTCCTTCAAGCATTCCCAGTAAAGGTGAGCCACACACAACCTCGAGTGACCCACTCAGTGCTCTGGCCATCTCTGGCTGCTCCCCCTACCTATCTTTCACCATCCTACCCTATGAGTTTCCCAGCATCACTTCCAAAATATACACCTCCCCCAAGCGTAGAGCTCAGCTTCTGAATCTAGGGACTCCAAACTAAGACACTCAGGTGATGTTTCATAGTACAAATAAGGCAATGCTTCACTACTTTGTCATGACTCACCAATAGCTAAATACCAGGTTACTTAGATCAGGAATAAAAATGGGACATACATTTTATTGTCTCTAATTCAGGTAAAGATGACATTATGAACTCTGCTACACAAACTAACATGAATTCCAGTATCATATGGGCTGATGCCTAAAACACAACTTAGCAAATCATGCACAAAATTATGTAATAAAATTTCACCATTTTAAACCTACCACCAAAAGCACTGCAAGCCAAGCTTCCTCGCTTCCATCTCTAGTAGAAAATTTCACATTTTCCTTGTCCAAAAATCTAAGTTTCCTAGTTGTTACAGTAGACTACATTTTATTTGAATATTTTCAGATTTGAAGCACAGCTGAGGGTAGTGCAGACAGGCTCACTGTGGCTGTCAAGTTCTCAGAACATTGTCCAAGTCATCTCCCTTACTCTGAGCATCACCAGCTGGACAAGATCTGAAGAGGAAACAAAATTCCTCATGGAGAAGCCATCTATCAACAGACCCACGTGTGCCCAATATGCCATGCCACAAGGAATCCAGTCAGATCACCATTAGATACATGTGGAATGCTTCAGCTATGGAATCTGGATGATCCCTACAGAAGGGCTGACACTGTCCTGCTGAAGTCAACACTCAGAAACATTGGGCATCTTGTAGAACATGTGGGCAAGCATGGCAGAGGCTGGGGAGCTCAGCGACCTGCTCCAGGCCACCTTGTAAGCAACAGAGTCAAGGAGAGTACATGCCCGTGTCCTCATCCTGGCCTCCCATACACACAGAAAACTAACATAATGAAAATTGCTGTAAAACTCTGCATTGCATGAGAGCATTTTCCTATGTAGAGCAAAGCTGAGGGTAGGGTCAGGAAGAGCCTTAACTCATGGTGATTCCCAAGGATACAGGACATTGTCCAGATGATCTCCCCTAATCTGAGTGTCATGAGCCAAACAAGGGCTGAAGAGAAACTCACTGAGCACACATTTGTGAACAAAATACAGCCAAGATGCCACACTTTCACCAGTTCAGCATCCTCCCATGGGCTTCCTCAGAACACTTTGAAATTAGGTACTCAATAACATAGGCAGATTAGTGACCCCCTAAGATTATAAGTCTTAATCCTTAGATGCTGGGAACGTGTTTTTGATATGGCAAGGGGGAATGTGGGAGATAGAACTGAGGTTGCTAATCAGCTAATGTGCAGAGATCACCCTGGATACTCCAGGAGGGTCCCTTGTCACCAAAGGTGATTCAAAAAATTAAGCAGAAGAGGGAGGCAGATGCAGAATGACAATCAGATCTCAAGATGCACTCCCAGTTCTGAAGCTGAGGGTGGAATCCCTCCGTCTGAAGCCCAGAAACGGACCACAAGTCAAGGAATGCAGGGGGCTGCTAAAAAGGAAGTCAAGGAAATAGACTGTCCTCTAGAAAACAGCAAGCCAACCATGTAAACAGCTTCATTTTGTTTAGGTGAGACCAATTTCAGTCTATTGATCACCACTGTAACGTGAGATAAATCTGTTTTACTTAAGCACTAACTTGATGCCCATTTATTACAGCAGAAAGAGAAAGAAATGCAAGACCTGTCCAACATTCTTAATGTTCTTTTGTCAGGGTGATCCAGAGTCAGTCACTGATGTTCACCTGAAAGTTTCTCTAAGAGTCTTCATAACTATTCCTACCCTGAGAATCAATGGAGAACAAAATTAAAGGCAACATACAGTATATCCTGAGCATTTCAGTATTTAAGTGTGATAAATGTCTTTGTTCAATTTACATGCGAAATATATAGGCACAAATGGCATGAAAGACAGATTAAAATTTACAAGAATAGGTCCTATTTGTGTTTTCTATGAAGTATACTAAATATATGATTTAGAACTTTCTACAAGATATTCTGTTGCCCAAATAACTTCCCCACTCGATTCCATCACCAGTTAAGATATGACACCAGTCACATACCAGTTGTTCCAGACAACATAAAGAGATGGAAATAGTCTTCAGAATGTCACTTTCCCATGACTGACAGGCTAGAGCAACCAAAAGCATTGTCATCCTCTCCACCGTAGACTACGAGGAAGGTCCCATCCAGATGGACCAGGAGGTTCCCTGCTCTTCACAAATTACAGGTCAGGACAGCACCAGGAGAGGCTGATCATTTCTCACTAAGCCTGACCATCAGTGAGTCCTTCTCACAGATGGCTCCGAATATTCTCCACCCTCCCTTTTGGTAGCCTCTGCCCCGGCTGTCAGAACCACCTCCCCCCAAAACTACCACCTTACAAATCTGCAAGAATCCTACACCTGGAAAGCAAGACCATCAGCTGCTTCCACATCTAAGAGAGAACCCTGGCTCATGTTTGTGCCCCCATAGGCCTGGCAGGCCCAGCACTCCTCCCCACCATGGGGATGGGAAGGATGTCAAAATCCTACCTCTTTGATGGGAGACCACTGAGTCCTTCTTAGCCAGAGGTGGTGGTGCTGTTGTCACCATGATCAACATTGTAGATTTTCCAGGACAACACTCAGACATTACCACAGGCACCAAAAGAAAGGCAGAAGCCTCCAGCAACAAGTATTCTGCATTGAGTCCTCCTCCTTTAGGTGAGCTTAAGGTTCTGCACCTACCACCGACTTGAGAAACTGCAGGGATACTTAAGTCTGTCACCACAAGGAACTACTTGCTGGTGAACGGTGACTCAGGAGAGTCCCTGACCTGCTGAATGATCCAGGGAGAGGAGACAGAATGAGAAGAGTTCCATGGGGACACAGGTTGCATAGTTACTACTGAGGAAACATTACTTCTCAGGCATCAGGGAGGTATATATATCATTTTCCTGCGTAGTCTAAGAGGTAGAAAGAGAAAACCACATTTCTAAAGTGCTCCCTAGCCTTCAACACCCATGGTAAGCTGGGTCCCAAACAGGATTGTGTTGGTGGAACAGCTCTATTGGAACTAACAAGGCAGCTTCCTTGTCTAGTCAGAAAGGAGGTTTGCTTTTCAGCTCTCTCCATGCACTGCACTTTGTCAAGGCTGGATGGAATTTCAGGCCAGAGGGCAGGCTGGGTACAGAACTCAAAGCCAGCAGTCTGAAATGACTTCTCTTTACAGTAGACCCTAGTTTATGAAACTGAGCTGAGAATTTTCCTGGCTCCAAACTATAGAATTACTCTAAACATGGTACAGCTTGAAGGAAACAATGTTCAGGATAGACCCTAAGGAAGCACCTGTCAGTGCAGAGCAGCTCATTGGATGCCTGGCAACTCTCATCAGGACCCGTTAGGAAGCTCTATCAGCCTCTTTGCTCCAGGCCCCAAACTGGCCCTTATGAGATCCCAACTTGTGTTGTCACCAATTACTGCAAGGATACAATTTTGACCACCTATCATATTGGTGTCACTTCATGTGAAACAGCACAGAGCCAATTCTGTAAAAGTTTCTTTAGTAAGTTGGAGCAGACTGACAGCTCTCACAGCCTGGGAGAAGGTACTTAGCCTAACAGCACAGGCACGAACAGGACAGAATCCAGGAGGGTGGGCTGCCATATCATGAGACTGAGTGTTTACCTTATGGGAAGGTATCAGCCACAGCTATCAGGATCACAGCCACCAGCCAATGCCCAAGAACATTCCCTTACGCATCACGTGTGAGATTCATGGGAGGCCCTTAGAGCTGCAGCATACACTCTCTGGGTAGGGAAGCAGCCAGTGACATGGGCTCCATAAGGGGCATGAGTGAGTCATCTTGGCGAAACCTAGGGACAGAGTTAAGGATCTTTACAACAAGGAACACTCAGAGGAAGAGAGCAGCTATAACCTCGACAGCTCAAAGCACTGCTTTCCTAGTCATGTGTGTTCTTACTGCCTCTAAGCTGCAGAAGTAAAGAGGTAAGCCAAAGGGAGTAGTGCCTGCATTTCACTCACTCACTCACCCACCCCAATTGCAGCAGCCCCTTAGAGGAGGGTGGAGGGTGGTCAGGACTTCAGGCATTTGGGTTCAGAGTCACCTCTATGCCCTTTACTTGTGGTTCAGAAAACTCTGTCCCCTCATTCTCAGAGCCACCACAACCAATAGGAAATAAGTCAACAGATCTAATACAGCTGACACCTGATGCTTCCATCTTTTTACTATCTGATGGAAGAACCTCTAAGACTAAGGCAGAGAAATTATCCCATGGCAATATATTGAGAAGCCAGAGATTTCACAGCCTAGGTGTGTGAATATTCAGAGAACATATGAGAAATCAGGCTCAAAATAAACACTGCCCATGTCACAGCCTGTGGACATGTCTGGAGATAAATCAGATGTAAAATATGTTCTGTAACACCCAGAGCGACAGCATCTCACAAGGCCTGTCTCAAGTATTCTGAGGAGAGGGACCCACTCATGACACGCAAGGTAGAACAACACCAGGCAGACAAGCTAAAGGATACCCTAGGCTGTGACCATGAGAGGTGGCAGGATGATGTCACAAGCCCCACATATGCACCTGTTGGTGACGTGAAAGTAAAGTAGCTTTGGAATCATTTCTGTTACATCATTGGTGTCTTAACCTAGACCCAACGTGAGATATTTGAATGAACACAGCAGGACCCATGCTTTCAAATGCATCTCTATTTCATCTGACCCCAGTCCTCAGTGTTTCAAAGGCAAAGACTTCCCCTCCCAGGTCGGCCTGCATGAGAATCCATGAGGCTAAGGGAGAAGGTAAAGATCACCATAAGATACATGTGGAATGCTTCAGCTATGGAATCTGGATGATCCCTACAGCAGAAGGGCTGACACTGTCCTGCTGAAGCCAACACTCAGGAACGTTGGGCATCTTGCAGAACGTGTGGGCAAGCATGGCAGAGTCTGGGGAGCTCAGTGACCAGTTCCAGGCCACCTTGTAAGCAACAGAGCCATGGAGAGTACCATGCCCATGTCCTCATCCTGGCCTCCCATACACATGAAAAAACTAAAATAATGCAAGTTGCTGTAAAACTCTGCATTGCATGAGAACATTTTCCTATGTAGAGCAAAGCTGAGTGTAGGGTCAGGAAGAGCCTTAACTCATGGTGATTCCCAAGGATACAGGACATTGTCCAGATGATCTCCCCCAATCTGAGAATCATAAGCCAAACAAGGGCTGAAGAGAAAAACTCACTGAGCACACATTTGTGAACAAAATACGGCCAAGATGCCATATTACTAGGTGTCAGGAGAGCAACTGACACAGGCAGTGCCCAGTATCATAGGACAACCATGAGCACAGAGCTATGCAGAATCAACTTGCAATGTCCACCTGCAAACGTTCATGCCCCAGGGCAGGGCCTGTCCCTGATAATGTACAATCCCTGATGGCCTGTGACAGACAGACAGAATTACAGTTGTTGAAATGCAAAGCCCTTGAAGTGCATCCTTCAGTGTAGAGGTAGGAGCCCAAGACTGGTCTTCACACACGCATTCCTTCAAAGACCTTGCAAGTCAAAAGACCCACCCAAGTAAAGCAGTTATAAATTAAAGGCAAGCACTCTAACAGGTAGAATTGATTGGTTGCATGTGGATCAGGGACAACCGCATTCCTTGTGAATACACAAACACCAAAGAGAAAGGAAAAAATTAGAAACCCTCTGGACTGCAGGGTGTTTTGCTCCCCTACAGTAGCAAGCCAAGCCTCTCTCCCCCCATATACCACTCAGTTCCTCCTCATCCATGAGCTTCCTGAGCTTCAGGTCAAGGATCTACAAAAGGTAGACCCAGTCTAAACTTCCCCATTCCCACCTCATCATCTTGGAGCACAGCCTTCAGAAAACATAAAAACTTTCTCCTCCTATCAAGTGATGCCAGGTCCCAACCTGAGCACTCAAGACCATATTGTCACTTTCCATTTAAAATGTTTCATAATATCAAGTTGATGTCTGCAGTTTTTCAGCAGGTACAAGTGTTAAAGGGGATGGTCTAGGAAGATAATTCTTTAACGGAGCAAACCTGCTTCACTCAATATGCCTACAACCCTCAGAAAATTTCATGATGAAGAGCAACAGTTTTCTGTAGCAATTTTTCTTGCCAGAACATCGGCTTCAAACCCATGGTTGAAGATCCTCAGCCAAGTCTCCCCCTAAAGCATTAATATCTGTAAAAGAAATCTGTTCTTCCAAGGTAGGTAGATGATCCTTCTGACATCCTGCTGGAAGGTTCAAGTTAAGCATATGTCTCACTACAGTGCAATGAAGCTAGTCATATTACCCCAAGGGCACTGTAGGCCCCATACAGTAATCATCCTTACCCCACAAAGGTTATCAAGACAGACCGTCCAGGGCCTTTGTCAGTGTTAACTCTCAGATCACTAGATGAAAGCAGTCTGTACGTGTTGATAAAGGAACTGTTCCCTTGATGCTGACAAACTACATGTTTATGTCTAGGATAGTTATGTCTGTACTGAATACACAGACTTCACAGGAACTATGCCCCCCTCATCCTCTAAATGAGGCAACTATGTTCAAAACATATAAAGTGTATTAGGGACTAAGTAATCCAGAGATAGCTTAAAGGATACAGGATTATGTACTTAGGTTACGTGCCTTTTATACAAGGGGCTTGAGCACTTGAAGGTCCTAGAATTAATCCCTTGCAATACAGGGCAAAGGGTACTCATTTTATTCTGAGGGTTTAAAAATGTCAACTGGACTAGTCACAAGCAGTAGAATCAAGGAACAAAGATCTAAAGGTCCAGATGATACTTAAGCTAGTACCTCTCTCCACCCCAGAACAGTACATAGAATGGATCTAGCTAATTGGGAGGTAGATAAATCAACATTATTCACTTATGAATCATGGGTACACCCCATGTGCTCTCACGTTTTGGAAATACAGGCTCCTCTCAGCAGTCCCTCCCATCCTCAGGCTGCCTCCTGCCATAGTCCATTCCTGAATCAGCCTGCCAGGGGCAGATGTACTACGTGGGTAGCATCAAAGGGGGTGTTCAATTCCACTAGTGAGAGACCACTTAAGTCTCCTGTGTGGAGATACAGGTAAGTAACTTGTCGCTAGGACCATCTTTTCCTTGCAGGAGTGGTTGAGCTTTCCATGAAGTTTTCTTCCAGAGTTCCAAGTGGCAATGAGTGATAAGCGAACCCCCCAAGGGGGTGTTCAATTCCACTACAGCTCTCCTTAGTGCATGAAATTTTCTGGGGGTTGTAGGTATATTGACTGAAACAGGTTTGTTTCATTAAAGAATTTTCTTCCTAGACTATACCCTTTAAACCCTTGTACCTGCTTAAAAAAACTGTAGATATCAACTCAATATGTTGAAACACTTTAAATGGAAAGTAAGTATGGCCCTGAGCGCTCAGGTTGGGACCAGGAATCACTACCGGCTACTAAAGGACATCCAACTAGGAAGGAAACCACACACTTAGACTTTGTGGGGAGGAACAGGACCTTCATCACTACTTTTGTGTAAGATTCTTGTCCTCACACAAAGGCAGAAATTCATCTCAGTCTTCTGCAGAGAGATCATTCTTTCATCATTGATGTCATATTCATGCAAGATGGGCAAGGAGGAATGGTCATCAGCAGCTCTCTTTGACCAACGATTTTCAAGTAGCAGCAAACTGTTCACATGAAATGAAAGCACAAAATCCTCCCTAGACTATTCATGAGAGGGTCCTTTTAAGGCTGTAGTTATATGTCACCAAGGTACCTTCAATGAAAACTAGAAGGTGGGGTGAAAAAGGTAAGGATGAGCAGCTGAATCCATGTAAAGAGGAGAAACATCACTAGTGCTAACTTTTCCTTATGTCAGTGGTTGAACTTTCCAGGAAATGTTCCTTCAGAGTCCCAAGTGTCAGTGAGAGATAGAGGAGCACCCAAGAAGATATTCAATTCCACTACAGGTCTTTAGTGCATGAGCCACACAGGAGACTTAAATCTCTTACTAGTTCAGGGGTGGGGGTCCAACAGCCAAGGTCATATGCCAGGTAATATACAGAGTTTGAACTCTAAGGCTGCATCTACGAGCCCAAGGGATGATCCAAGACAAGATGACATCAGCTCACTTCTCCCAGCACAGCCACATCTCCTAGGAGGAAATCCCCAAATGCTCAAGACTGGTAGAAACAATGAAAACCAGCTGTATTCAGAGCCCAACATCGATCGGCTTCCCATGGACTCCTGATAGGAATATTCAGGAAACTGTTTTGAGCCGGATGCGGTGGCTCACACCTGTAATCCCAGCACTTTGGGAGGCTGAGGTGGGCGGATCACCTAAAGTTGGGAGTTCAAGACCAGCCTGGTCAACACAGTGAAACTCTGGTGGTAGGCACCTGTAGTCCCAGCTACTTGGGAGGCTGAGGCAGGAGAATGGCATGAACTCGGGAGGCAGGGCTTGCAGTCAGCTGAGATCATGCCACTGCACTCCAGCCTGGGAGACAGAGCGAGACTCAGGGGGGGAAAAAAAAAAAAACACTGGGCATGGTGGCATGAACCTGTACTCCCAGCTACTTGGGAGGCTGAGGCATGAGAATTGTTTGAACCCAGGAGGTGGAGGTTGCAGTGAGCCGAGATTGTGCCACTGCACTCCAGCCTGGGTGACAGAGCAAGACTGTCTCAAACAAAAACAAAAAAACAGCAAACCTGTTTTGGGCAGTAAGACCTACATTATTGTGGGGAGGTAGATTCCTGCCACTGTGTAGGAACTGTGGATGTGTTCCTTGCTCTCCTACTTCCTGCAGAAAGGTCCCAAAGGCCCATTCCTTTGCCAGCTTTAAACTAAGAAATAGGACTCTTGTCTGCTACTGAAAAACAGATTTCAGAGACCAAGATGGGGCAAGATCCAACTTCCAGTTAGTTTTCCCTGTAGGACTTTCTTACCCTATAGCAGATGACAACTTAGTTTCACCCTCAATGTGCCAGAACATCAAGATCAACAGTCACCAGCAATAGGATCCAAGATTAAGTCAGGTTGTGAGGAAGATGAACATCCAGGGTGAACCTAGTTGAACCTGCCCTAATTGTTGCAGGACCAATAAGGTGCCAGCAGGTATCCATGTAGAAAATAAAGTCAGAACAACTCTATGTTGAAGTCTCCAATGTGAGACTGTCATCAAGTCTGGGCCATTTTACCATCAACTGAGCCCAGCCTGACTCAAACAGGCTCACTGCTCATTCTTTCCTAAGGAAGATATGGAATACCTACTACACACCAGGAGGAAGATACACGTTCAAAAATCTGTCCCCATGGAGATGAGCAGCTTGCTATCCTCCTCTGCAAAGCTGTCCAGGTTCCATCGGCCTCACCTCTGGAGCAGGAAGTACTCACCACAGAGCACCCTGGACTCAGACTCATCCCTGAGGACCAACACACCTCAGTGGGTCTCCTGGCTGCATCCTCACCAGAAACACTGGCAGAGTAACCCAAGACGCCTGAATTCTCAGACTTCCCAGCCAGGGAGCTCCCTGGGTTCACAGAGCCGTTTCTCAGCGTGAAGGATGAGAGGACCTGCGTCTTCTTGCAGCTCTGCTGCCCAACGATGCTTCTTTCAGGGTCAGCCACTCAGACAATATACTAACTCCTCACAAGGGGCAGCCCTCGTGCTGCTTGTTTTCTTACTGTAGCCAACCTTCAGGAGGGCTGTGACCCAGCAGCGGCAGGAAAGGATCTCTAGAAAAAGCCAGATCAGAGAGAATACCTGGAAGACATGACCAACAGCTGCCTCTCCCACCTGTAATACGGCAAATGCAGAGCTGGCTGTCAGTCTGGGGACAGGGTCAGGTCACCGCAGCAGTGCAAGCATGTGGGACTGTAAAGGTTCCAGAGATCAATGCCTTTCCACCAGAGGAGTCCTGAGTGCCCAGAGAAGGCACAGCATTGTCCACAATAACCACTATCCCATTTGTCCCCTATCTGTGACAACTTATTGGTGCCAACGGCATCCAGAGAAACTACAGGAGACATCCAACCCCAAGCTTCTAGTGTTCAGATGGCTTGACGAAAATTTCAGGAGCAGCACCTGAATCCTAACAGCTTCAGAGACAACACAGATGTATGTCACAACCTTCAACCTTGGTGAATGTCCCCCCAGCCTGTTACTGGAAGGAGGGCCTTGAGTGAAGGTCTCTCAAGGTCCTTGGCGTTTTGAACACAGAAGCAAAGTAACAAAGGAATGAAACACAAACGATGCAGCAAAAGCCGGTATCAAAGTGAGGAAGCACCCACGGGGTGGGAGTGGGCCTTGGCAAGTGGCACAAGGGCCAGGTTACAAAGTTCTCTGGGTTTTAAGTTCTCCTTTTGAGGTTCCCATCCATTACCCCTTATCTGGATAAAAGATTTGATCCATAGTTAATTAAGGGCTGAGGTGAACTGGCACCCTCTGCAAATAAATGGGTGGTCCCTGCATAACCTGCGTCCAAGCCAGGACACTTCCTTTCATCTGCCACGTGGTAGATGGGGGAGGATGGAGGGAGACTAGCCTTGGATCCTTTGCTACTCAGGGTGGGGAGAAGGTTTTCCCTTGGGTTTAGCTTTAGGAAGTGGTTAATGGGCCCTAGGTTCCCTGTCCCCAGACCCAGCTGTTTTCCTTTTGATGCAGTTTTGGGAAGTCAGCACAAATTGAACTAAGGTTCCCTGGCCCCCAGACCTTGGTGTTTTTCCTTGATTTAGCATAAATTACTTTAAGTTCCCTGCCTGCAAACTGTTTCTCCTGCTTCAAGGCAGTTAGAGTACAAAAGTGATTCTTGATAGACCTTTCCTACCAAGAGGACACTGTTGTGTAACATAGAACTAAAGGCCTAGTTATTTAAAGGGCACCACCCCTTTAAGTTTTACTCAATGTAAAGAATTATTAAAAATAAGGTAAAGAAATTGACTTACATAGAATTGGTACTTTTCGAGATAAGGGAGCAGACATCAGGAAAAGGATCACCTTGAAGTCTTAACAGATGAAAATGTGCAGCCAGCATACAGTGTATCATAAACCTGAGAAATACTGGAACGAATGGCAGAAGATCACCTGGAGACTTCATGATGCTTAGAGGAAAATACCAAGGCTAACATGAGGAGAAGCAGATAGAGTATTGGCCTACATCAAATATACTTCACCTCCTGGACCCCAAAATGCAAGCTGAGAGGTACAGGACTTTCAGGCATTTGGGTTCAGGGCACCCTCCACAACCCAAGACATGAGCTTCATCTATGGAACCCCCTCTGCTCAGACAGTTCATCCAACTATGTGACTTATAGACATCACCACGAACAACAGTAGTGGTGAATTGAACAGTTCTCTGCATTACTTAGGATATTTATGACTACATCACCCTTACCAAAGGAAATATAATCTTAATCCAGATTGAGAATTCTGGACTACCTACATTTGGCTTTTGTGAGCACTAAGAGTTGGAATATGCAGGGTTTTAGTCTGGCCTGGTCAGCACTGAAGCATGCCATGCCACTCCCAGAATCCTGGTGCATCTAACACAGCTGATTTTGGCATCTTGGCAGGACTCTGCACTAGTGGGGCTGCATGATGGACTTGCAGATAGAACAAGTTTAAGCCATCTCTTCATCCACTTTTACAGAAGGCATCACAAAGGGAACAGACCTGCCGCACCTGCCATAGCACATGCTGTGACACTTGTCCTGAGTCTACAACTCTAGGGACCTTGATTCAGCATCCTAGAAAAACATGAAGCCAAGTTTCCCTGGCTAGCCAGATACCTCTTCTTTATTGGCTGGTGAATATGTTGAAGGGCATCAGCTGGTCCATAAAGAGGACATAATTGCTAAGACCAGGGACTCAGCCTACTATCAGGAGGAGGGAGACATCCAGATTAGGGACTGCCAGTCCTGCAGCATGGATCTTTTTCTGGCCTCATAACCTCCACCCCACAACACAGCAAAAGGAGCCCACGACAGAGAAGGCTGACCACCACAGACCTAGAGCCCGGGGGAACAGAATGCAGTGAGCCAGGCTCACACCTGGACCCATTGTCCATGCCATCCACATCCAGTGGAACCTCCCTGTGGGTAAAGCAGAGCAAATCTCCAGCAGAAGTGATCAGTGGTGAGAAACCTGACCAGGAACACTCCAAATATTCGTTTGGCAATGAGCATCACGTGCACAGATGGAAGAGCAGTGTCAGTCATACAGGGGTCAAAGGACAACCTAGGCTGCGAGAGGCTGAAGTAACTGAAGTAAAAACCCACCTACAGAGGGTAGCACAGTTAAAACCAAACACATTAGCCAGCAGCTTCCAAGGGCAGACAGCACCGGGTATGGGAAATTCAGGGACGTGGCTTAGGCCTGCCAAGAACTGCAAAAGCAAGAGAAGGGGTACACACCAGCTCATTCTTCCTTCTCAGTCCCCCAAATTTTACTTGGCATCCAGACTTCTTTTTGGCTAGAGTCACAATTTGAGAGAGCAGAAAAATCTACAATGTTGGATGAGGAGAAAAATTCTTCACACCTAGAGCTTTAGTTGCTCAAATTCAAATGGTATGCCAACTGTTCTTAGAAGCTCAAATACAAGACAAAAGCACACCATAACAAAATGTAACGCAGTTTAGATTGTATTTGTTCCTAAACAAGGTATGGTATATGGCAATGAAAAGCAATAGGTGACATGCAATATGCTCCATATGGCAGTCTAACCGATCACCTGCATTACACCCCCAATGAGTTTTGCAGATTTCTACAGCAGTTGTCACATTGGCACATGACACACAACAGGAGGTAGATGAAGGTTTAGCTCTATTTACACAATCTTACCTCTTTTCTGGCAGGGAGTGGGGGGGAGTATGAGATTTAAATACAAGTCATTCATTGAACAAGTTAATCTTTCTCACTTTCTGCATCCTGAGATATTTAATAGAAACAGACACAGGGGTGTATGAGCAGCTCTCTCTAGGAGGAGGAAGTCCCCATCACAGGAAGAGGGAGTGGGGAGCTCCTTGCTGCAGTAGGTACTGAGCTTGCCTGTCTTCCGCTGATGGGGGAAGACCCAGGCTGTATCCCATTCTACCTGAATGACTGGACCACTCCGGGCCACACCTTCACCCTCTGGGTCCATGGTTTTCATGGAGAGTCACAGCTCAGGGGAAAGTGTTACCCTAGGTCAAGGGGAAGCTTCAACAGAGTTAGTGGGTAACAGACTCTTAGCCCCAAGAAACATTCTGAATGCAGTATTCATGGATCCTGCAGGGTCTCCCCATCAGGATTGAGCCTTGGTCACCTCTAAGTGACCAGCTCAATCTTATCCCATTAGAAGCTGCTCTTGCCACCCAGTTACCAATTCACCATTGTCCTCTGGTGTTCATGGCATCACTTCCAGGTGAAGTACCAAGGAAAGTGGCCAGAGACAGTCCTCCGATGCCCATGTCCCCATCCTCGGAACCTGTGAACACATGCTACACAGCGAGGGTGACTTAGGACACAAGGTATTGGTTTGTAGTCAGCTGACTTTAATCACTTTCCTGACAGTAGGCCTCCTGACCAAACCCAGGATAATCTTACCTTAACATGATACAGAGGAAGACAAAAGAATTGGAGGCAAGAGTCAGAAGAAAAAAATCAGGGCATCAACATCAATGATGGTCCCAAATGAGGATTAACTAAGAAGCCACAAGTCATGTTTTACAGGGGATCTAAAGTGAGAAAAGTGATCTCTGAAGCAGCCAGAAAGAAATACAACGTTGCTGACACCTTTGTTTTCTCTAAATGAAACCTATGTCAAACTTCTGATTTCTAAAACTGCAAGAAAGTTGATTTGAGCTCCTAACTCATTTGCAATGCCATACAAAATACAGCACCTGTCAAATTTAGTTTCAATGTTCATGGAAATCTGGAATCATTCACTTTGTTTACCTTGTATTTTATATAGGAACCCTGAGATTTGTTTCTCTGGTAACCCTGGATCAAGAAAGGCAGGCAAAGAAAATTATAATGAATCTTAGCATTCCAGGGTAGAGATATTGGAAAAATTGAGAGTATTCATCTATTTATCAAATGTGTAAAGTACAAATGCCTTAAAAGATACAGATTCAAGCAAAAGAGAATAGGTTTTCTATGAAGGAAGCTAAAATCAAAATTTCCAAGTTTGCTCTGGGTCCAGGCCATTTCCACACTGGATTCTACCACCAGCTAAGGTAGAAATAGATCACATGCAGATTGTTTCAAATGTAAGTCAGACATCTTAAAACTGGCATTCTTTCCTAACTAGATGGACTTAGATAACCGGGTGCTTAAATTCTCCATCCTAGAGAGGATCCCATTTCAGAGTGGGCCACGACGTCCCTGCTGTTCATGATCTGTAAAGTCAGCACAGATTCACAGTGCTGAACATTCCTCACAGTACCCAGGATAGTTGTCCTGACACACTGCTCCAAAGCTTCCTCTGCCCTCCCCTGTGGCAGCCACCTTCCAGGCTCTGTGAAACACTTCCCCAGAACCTGAAAATAGCTAAGACCTGGAAAGCATGACCAGCAGCTGCTTCCACATCATGAGAGCCCTTTGGTTCACTCTTGGGCCCCAGGAACCAGACAACCAAGCACTTTCACACCCTGGTGATCGGAATGGAGTCAGAAACATTCTTGGATTCAAGACTACTGAGTCTTTTTTGTGCAACAAAACTGCTGACATGACAGCAATCAGCACGGCACCCAGACTGTGACCAGCTCAGACTGTGACCAGTCCATTTCAATGGTTTGCACAAGGCATAAGCATTCTGCACTCAGTCCTTTGCCACCACTGGGTGAGTTTAAGCTGTCACATCTATCATTGACCTTTCTGAGAAACTGCTAGAGCAGATTTAAGTCACCAGATGGAACTACTTGTTCCTTTCAAGGTCAAAAATCACTCAGGAGAATCTGTGTTCTGCTGAACAGTCTGTGGGGAAGAAACAGAATCAGATAGCCACTCCATGTGAACATGGGTCACATAATTAACACTGAAGTCACATCAGTCTCCAGGCATGAAAGGAGTGTCTGGCTTTACTCTAGAGTCCATGAGGTCCAGAAGTGCAGGACACCCCATTTTTAGTTCTACTTAACCTTAGATAAGCAGGGCTCACAGTGAATTAGGGCCGGTGGACCAGCCCTAGTGACACTGACAAGGCAGCTGTTCCTTCTCCAATCATAAAGGAAGGGTTTGGTTTTCAGCTCTCACCACACACAGGCACTTCCAGCCCAAATTAAGCTGAAGGTCAGAGGGTGGGGTTGGGTACTGGGCCTCAAAGCACCGGCAGCTTACAGTGAGTTATCCTTACAGTGGACTCAGTCTCTGGATCGGGGCTAAGTAGATTCCTGGCCCCAGGCTGTGGAATTATCCTGCATAGATGAAGCAGCCTGGAAGAATGAGAACATTCAGGATGAAACCTGAGAAGCACCTGCCAGTGTAGAGCTGCTCACTGGATGCTGGGAAACTCAGCGGGACCCTGAGGAGGTGCCAACAGGCTGGCTCTTAGCCCCAAGCCTCACATGGCCCTAATAAGATTTCAACGTGGGTTACCACTAGTTACTGAAGAGGCAGGATAGTTTAATTGCCAAAATATATATCATGCTTCAGGTAAAACTGCTGAGTCTATCAAAATTCTCACTGTACTGGAGCTCTGAAATCTCCCAAGGCACATCACTCTCAGGCACCAAGGTACGCATCTGCAGTACGAAAAGAATACTAACCTTAAAGGTGTAGGATGGACGTGGTAGGCAATCCCAGGAATTAGATTTTGGGATCATTTTCCATGTGGCTTTTTAGAGGATTCCCAGGGAGATCGAGTTGCACACAGCATAGAGGTGACTACTTCAATGCTCTCCCAGTTCTGGCTGCTCTTCCTCCCCTGTCTTCATTACTCCTTCGTGTTTCCTGGAGTCACTTTCACAAGCTTTTCTACCTCAAACACAGGTCTCAGGATCTGAATTTAGGATATCCATATGCAGACACTCGGGTCTCACTTCATCAGACAAGAATCTTAACTATCCTACTGACATGATTCATCCATTTGAAAATGCCCAATTACTTCTATCAAGAATAAAAGTGGGACTTGTTTTCCAGTCTCTAGGGGAAGTGCATATTATGAACCCTGTTCAATTAATCCGACTTTTCAGTGTTCTTAGCAAGACTGTCTGAAATTGCAGGAAGTAGGTTCAAGATGTCCAGGTGGTCCATGGAACCAAACGAATCCAAAATTAAAACCTCCCACCAAGAGCACTCTAGGAGGCCATTATCTTCAGTGAAACTGACAAACAGCAAGTCAAATACCTGTTCTCACTTATAAGAGGGAGCTACATCATGTGTACATATAGACATAGGGTGTGAAATTACAGACATTGGGCTCCAGGGGTGATGGGTCAAGGGGTGACGGGAGTGGATCATGAAAAACTAATGGATACTATGCACATTATTGGGGCGATGGATACCCAAGAAGCACAGGTCATCACTATACCTGTAACAAAGTTGCACTGTACCCCTTAAATGTATATGAAAAAGCACCCCAGGCCATCACCTTCTTCCTTCCCTTTTATACTAAAGAACTTCAACTCAAAAGCACAATGTTCAAAATTTTCCAACCAAAACTGGTAGAAGAATTCCAACTGTTATGGGAGACCACATTCCACTGCAACGTTGGGATTAGAAGCAAAGCTCTGTGTAAGACACAGAAGCAGCCTCACTCATGCTATTGCTCAGATCCCGATAAGCTGTCTAAACCATCTCCTCGACTCTGAGAATCACCAATTGAACACGGCCTGCAAAGGGAACTGAGAATCGACCTAAAAACATAACCAAATACAGCCAAAAGGCCGCATCATATGGGATCAAGCTGGAGAAACATTTTTCTCAGAGATGCAGGCAGTGCCCAGGATCACAGGCCAACCACAAGCCAAGAGCTGTGAAGAAGGAAAGGTCATGTCCATTTTCAAGCATTTATGTCCCTCAGCAGTGCCTACCTCTGAAAGCCTATTGTCCCTAATGGATGGTGCCAGCCACACAGGATTGTGTATCCTTTCGAATCCAGGTAGGAACCCAAGATAGGTCTGCATGTACCCATTCATTCACCAAAAAGACCCTGCAATGCTGTGCCATTACCCAAGAGCAGAAGAAATGGTTTGGTTTCCTTATTTTACAGATTAAAAACAAGGTCTAAAGCAGGTAGACTATTTCTGGTCACTTATGGATCAGGAACAAAGCTGGAGCCTCTGAAATCACGCGCATTCAAGGAGGAGGAATCTAATTAGAAATCCTCTGGAGTACAGAGGGTTGCACTTGCACAGAGCAGCCTGCCAAGCCTGACTCCATCTCCAGACACTTCTGTTAGTTCTTAACATAGCCATAACATGAAGCTCAGCACACTCAAGAATCAGGAGAAAGCACCTAAACTCCCCATTCCCACTTGATCTCCCTCAGCACAGAGCTTTGAAAGATCTAGAAACTTATGTTTTATTGAATTATTTCAGGTTCCACTTGGGACACCAAAAACTCATTTCTACCTGGATCTTCTTGCTCATCCCCATCGCTACCTATACATATATGTGGTGATCTGGGCTTGGCATATCTCCAGACACAGTGTGGGAGCTATGTTCCAAGTAATGACTCTTTAGATGAAAGCCAACAGAGCTAGCAAGTCTCTACAGGTAAGATGAGAATTGCCAAAGGCCACTGTGGCTCCAAGACGATGACCAGGTAACAGTCCTCAGGTGAATATCTCTTACCCGAGATTAAAATGGCCAATATGAGTGAAGAATGATCCTTTTCCATGGTGTTGATTTGTCATACTTCCTACAGGTGATATTTTAGGTCAGCAACTTAACATTCTTGGAGTACACTTGAATTCGAGTTTTGAACTCAAAGATATTGATGCTGCTGCTTTAAAACTAAATGCCTTATGCTCTTCTCTAGTGATTCTTCCACAAGACTGAACTCAATCACATGCAATGCAGCAAATCTCCTTCCAGAGCTCACGTGGAAAAAGATAAATACAGCCTTCTAGTTGGAGATCAAGTCTCTGCCTATAAAATCCAGTATAATCCCCAGAGAATAAAACTTACTAGACATCCACAAGAAGGATTTCTAGTGTGTGGTCAGTTATGTTGGTGTTAATACAGTATGTTGGTTTTTCCAAATGAACTCACAAACTGACCCTGGAAAGACCTGGCAGATGAGCAATCTCAGTTATTCAAACACATTTCGGTGTCAGTCCTGGGTATCATCCACATCACCCCAAACTCTCATGGCTTCACTGCTGTCCTCCACTTCCCTACTACAAGAGATGGTAAGAATTAACCACCAAGACAGCTGAAGAGGTGTCTCCTTATGCACAAGTGTGTGAAATGCAGGCATAAGAGATTTTTCTTCAGACTCTAGCACTTAAGGCAAAGAAAGGCCGAGTGGAATCAGACATGTTCCCACTAAGCAACTGTGGGATAACAGCATTAGAATTTCTTCTCTACAAGATTATTTATGCTTTTATTAGATTTTTGTCCCAGAATATTATAAGGGCTGTATCAGGTCATTCTTACATTGCTATAAAGACATACCTAAGACTGGGTAATTCTTAAGGAGGTTTAATCATCTCATGGTTCTGCAGGCTGTTAGGGAAGTACAGCACTGGCATCTGCTTCTGGGAGGCCTCAGGAAGCTTACGCTTATGGAGGCAAAGGGGGAGCTTGCATGTCACATGGCAAAAGCAGAAGAAAGGCAAAGGGGAGGTACCACACACTTTTTGATTGACTGCATCTTGTGAGAGCTCACAATGGTGAGGACAGCACCAAGCCATGAGGAATCTACTTCCATGACCCGAATACCACCTACCAGGCCCCATTATCCAACCTCGAAGATGAGATTTGGAGGTGATATCCAAATCGTATCGGGGCAACATAAGGAAATATAAAAGCAAATTGCATCTCAAGATCTCTTGGTCATAGTAGTCAGTGAATATTTAGTTGAAAGGAGGCATTGGGACTACCATGGAGAATCAAAGGAATGAGAATGAGACACCCCTACCCATGCGGTTAAGAGTCCTCTCAGATAGGGAGACTCAGACTAATATTGACCACTTTCTATGCCACCAGCGTGGCAGGCAATGGCAATCCCTCAAAGACCACAGGAGGGAGAGAGAATTAGAAACCCTTTTAAACTACAGAGCTTCAGCTTCCATGGAGCAGCATACAAAACCTCACTTCTATCTCCTAACCCTTTAGTTTGCTCATACTTCCAACCTAGATCTAACCTAGATCTTCCTGTTCATCCCATCCCTACCTAGGTATGTGTTGATCTGGGCTTGGCATGTCTCCAAACATGCAAGGAGTGTTACAAGTTGTAGCTCTTCAGGTGGAAACAAGCACAAACCTAGCAAACCTCTGCAGGAGTTTCCATGGAAGGCCACTGTGGCCTCCAAGACTATGCCCAGGTGACACCCCTTAGGTGAATGTCTCATACCTGAGATTTTAAGTGGTCAACCTGAGTCAAGAATAACCCTTTTCCATGGTGGCAATTTGCCATGCTTCCTACAGGTGATATTTTAGGCCAGCAACTTGAATTCTACTATACTCCAAGAATGTTGAGTTTGGGTCTCAAAAATACCGATGATGCCACTGTAAAACCAAATGCTCTGTGTTCCTTAGTGCTTGAACCATAAGACTGAATTCAGAACCACATGCAATGAAACAGATCTCCTTCCAGAGCTTGTGTGGAATAAAGGAAATATAACCTTCCAGTTAGAGATCAAGTATCAGCCTTAAAAATCCAATGTAAGCCGTAGAGATTAACACTTGCTAGTTAGAAGTCCACAAGGAGGATTTCTGTTCTCAGTTACAACATTGGTGTTATGAACATGGTAAATTGGTTTTTCCAAATGAGCCCACACAGCCCGATTGGGAAGACACTACAGATGAGCAATCTCAGTTATTTAAACGTGTACTTCAGTCTCAGTCCTGGACATCATCCATACCATCCCAGATTCTTCCTTCGTTGTTCGTTACTTCTGTAGAGGTGGTGGTCAGAATGCCTAGATCAGCCACCAAGACAGTTGGAGATGTGTGGCTACACGCAGAGGTGTGTGAAATATAGGCATAGTTGAGATTTTTTTTTCCAAACTCTGGCACTTCCAAAGAAAGGCCGAGAGGAAATCAGACATGTTCCCACCAAGCAACTGTGGGATAACCAAGAATTAGGGTTTCTGCTCCACAAGATTTAAGCTTGTAGTTAATTTTTGTCCCAGAATATCATTTTAGGGCTGGTACCAGGCCATTCTTGTATTGCTATAAATACCTAAACTGGGTAATTTCTAAGAGATTTAACTGTCTCAGTTCTACAGGATGTATGGCAAGAATAGTGCTGGTATCTGCTTCTGGAGAGGCCTCAGGAAGCTTTTACTTACAGTGGAAGGCAAAGGGGAAGATTGAAAGTCATATGGTAAAAGCAGAAGAAAGGCAAGGGGGAGGTGCCACACACTTGAATGACCAGCTCTCAATCAGAACTATGCTGAGGACAGCACCAAGCCATGAGGGACCCACTTCCATGACCCAAACACCTCCTACCAGGCCCTACTGTCCAACATTGGGATTATCTCAACATGAGATTTGGAAGGGACATCCAAACTGTTTTGGGGCAATATAAGGAAATAAATAAAAGATCTAAAGATCTCTTGGTCAGAGTAGTCAGTGAATATTTAGTTAAAAGGAGACATTGGGACTATCTTGGAGAATCAAAGGAATGACAACCAGACCAACTCAGATAGGGAGACTCACAGGCTAACACTGACCACTTTCCATGCCCACCAGTGTAGTAGACAATGGCAATCACACAAAGACCACAAGACAATGAGAATTAGAAACGCTTTGGAGAAGAGGATTGAGGTTCCACAGAGTAGCATACAAACCCACACTTCTCCTGACCCCTTAGTTTTCTCATACTTCCAACTTAGATCTTCCTGCTCATCCCATCCCTACATAGGTATGTGCTGATCTGAGCTTGGCAAGTCTCCACACACAGTATGAGGAGTGTTATAACTTATGGCTCTTCACATGGAAACAAGTACAAACCTAGCAAGCCTCTGCAGGTGAGAGAATTCCACTGAAGGCCCCTGTGGCCTCCAAGATGACACCCAGGTGATACTTCTCAGGTGAATGCTTCTTACCTGAGATTTAAAGTGGTCAATCTGAGACAAGAACTTCTCTTTTCGCTGTCAGTTTGCCATGCTTCCCGACAACAACTTCGTAACATTCCTGGAGTATATCCGAATTCGACTGTTGGACTCAAAGATACTGACAATGCTGCTTTAAAACCAAATGTTCTGCGCTCTTCTCTAGTGCTTCTTCCATTAGACTGAACAACTCAGAACCACATGCAATGGAGAAAACCTCCTGCCAGAGTTAGAGTGGAAAGAGGCAGATGCTGCCTTCCCGTTAGGGAACAAGATCTCAGCCTATAAAATCTAACATAAGCCCTAGAGAATAGAATCTGAACACACTAGAAATCCTTGAGGATTTCTGACTAGGAAGTTTATGTCTGTTATAAATATGCTAAACTGATTCTTTTAAGGAAATGATCCTGCCAACCCCAAACACATTCCAGTCTCAGTCCTGGGCATCATCCACACAATCCCAAAGTCTTACTTCACTGTTCTTTACTTCTATACTAGAGATAATGGTAAGAACACCTAGATTAACCACCAGGACAGTCGGAGATGTGTCTCTCCATGTACAGGTGTGTCAATTGAAGACCTAATACTGAGATGTTTTTCAGCTTCTGGCACTTAAAGCAAAGAAAGGCTGAGAGAACTGAGGCTTGTTCACACCAAGCAATAGTGGGATGACACAGCAGGATTTCTCCTCCAGAAGATCAATTTGCTTTTCAAGCCTGTATTAAATTTTTGTCCTAGGATCGTTTCCATTTTGGAACAAGAGAAGATATAGAAAATCAAGTATGCATCAAGAAATCTCTTGATCAGAGCAGTCAGGTAATATATAGATGAAAGGAAATAGTGGGACTATAATGGAGATCCAAAGGAAGGAACAAGACAAACCTCTACCTGTCTAAGCACTCACATCTTCTCCCAGATATGGAGACTTAGAGGCTAATGCTGACCACCTTCCATACCAGTGTGGCAGGTGGCTGAAGACCATGTATACTGGGCACGTGAGAATTGGTGCTCTAGAGGGACCAAGGTAGACTTACCCATCAACAGGTCTCTGAGCTAGTGGTTATGAACACCCTTGTTCCACCTTCAGGACTATCTTCTCCCTACACAAAGGTAGGTGAGACAACTAAATGGCACAGTATTTCTGAGATGTTATAGCCAATGCAATACCTCTTAGAAAATGTACCAGCAATGCACCAGCAAGAACATGCAAGCTACACTCCTGCTTTCCCACTGCCATGCATTCACACAAGAGTTCACACTTGGTTTCAGTCTTAATGAGGAGCTCAGGAAAATAAAAGGCCATCTCCTTTTAAAGGGCAGGATCTTGATGTGTCAATGTCACATTTCTCAAATGCCATGCTTACAACATATTTGCCTGATCCCAGCTAATGAACAGCAAGAACATCAATTCATATGAAGTTGACTCATGAAAAATTAAGGTGACCCTGGAGAAGTTATTTGCAGGACCTCATTTTCCATGTCCCTCTCTATAAGTCAGGTGGCTCCACATTTTTCTTCTGGAGCAGGCCAACAGGAAAGTTGACCAAGAACTCTTTATGGCCAAGAATCTGGACTATATACACAAAATTCTCCAGTCCTATTTAGAGGAGGATTTTCATGAGGCAGCAGTAATGATGCCAGGGTCATTTCAATAGGGAACAGTCAGGGTATAATCAGGGATAAGAGAAAAATGACCTCCAAACAGAAGCTGAACATATGGTTTATCATTAGTGCTACATTGTATGAGTGAACTCAAAAGTAAGGTTCTCCTTCAAAAACCTAAGAAAAGAAATGAGGGCAGACTCAAGTTCCAACAGAAAGTCATGCTTTGAAGATGGCTATTCTACGTGTAATGTTTCAGACTTGAGTAGGACCTCTACAAGATGGCATGAGTAAATGTAAAGGGTTCTATAACAAAGAATTAACATTCCTCCCAAGTGTTCCAAACTATCAAGTTGGCTCATCACAACAAGAATTAAGCAATAAGATTGTGTTTGTCCAAGGTCACTTAACACACCTCAGAACCCTAGTGCAGATAGAACTTAGTTACATACAGAGCTAGCAGGGCAATTAGCTTTATTCAAGTTAACTTATGAAGATTCACGTGTCCATGCAAGAAAACTTAAAAGAAAACAGGCTCCTCTCTGAGGCCCTCTCCACATGCCAGCAACCTCCAGTCTTCTAGGTCAGGATTCTCAAGGCAGGTTGGCTAAAAGTAGCCAAAGCAGAAATCCCACTGTGGAACAAATGTCAACTGCTGTGAGAATTTATGAGGTGACACATAACCCTCATTTATCTGATCATGTGGGATCATGGTGTGTAGAGGAAATTGGTCTCTTCACAAATACTTTTTGAAAAGACTGTTTACTCTCCCTGAGTCTGTGTTATAGTCATAGAAGATGAGGTAAGTGGGAAGGTTCATCATAAGCTATGTAAGACTAAGAAAGATTCCAGAAACCAACAGATCACCAGAGGCTAAAAGCCTAAGATTCTCATGTTTTATTAGCGGAGGACCCTAGTTTGACAAGCATAATATCACCAACATACTACGGTCAAGACCAGGTAGAGTGAAATTTGAGAGGAACCAGGTATATCAGTTTAAGAAAATGTTCTTGATCATTAGTGCTCATTTGTCTTTGGAAGTGAAGGTCTCTGTGAGGTGCTCCTTTAACAATATAACACGGCAGAAGACAGCAAACTTTTTAAAGCCTCAGGAGAGGTTCATGCTATGAAAAGTGCTGTAGTTGCTACACCACCACCTTGGGTGCTCACCTAACTAGCTGCCAAGCCACAGCCAATGGCACGATCCAGGAAGACTCATGGTAGTCTGAACATGATTCCATCCCTTCAAGAGTAATGAGCTTGTAGCAAAGAGAAACAAGTCACATTAAACAACCTTACTTTGATCTAGGCTGGACACCATTGATTGGTGCTATACCCTGCTGAGACTTCACTGTAATAACACACCACAGAAGAATGCTCCAAAAGGCTTAAATGCTCTGCTCTCAAAAAAATAAGCATTTGGAATATGTGAGCAAGTCATCACAAGCTCAGAAATCTGTTCCCTTGAGAAGTTAAAACTCCTGCTCCAAGGTTTTTCAGGCTGAACTGACCTCACCCCTCCAGTCACAGTAATCCTGACAGCATAGTGTGTAATGGGCTCATGATTCAGGACCCAACAGACTGAGTCCACTGGTTGAATTGGCAACAGCTTTGCTGCCAGAGAAACTAAGATGCATGAGTCCTTAGAATCCACAGCTGGTCCATGAGCTCCCTGCTTGTCACATGGCTGTCAGCAGAGCTGCTAGAAGAGGCAAAATGCTTTCCGGCACTTTCTTTGTTTGACAAGTTCTTTGTTGGGGAGGGGGGGAAGTCCTAGAATTACTTATTTTCCATATTACAGCCATGGCACAGGACCTCAGCCATCCTTTGCAAAAAAGCATTGCCAAGAACAAACCAGAAGGCAAAAAATGACTGGCAACCATGACTAACAGCTGCCTCCCTTACCCAAAAAAGGGTCTCTGGATCAGTTTTCGCCCAATAGTCAAATCCTGCCAGTGAGATACTTTCCAACTGAAGGTTTCACAAAATTCTCTGCTTGGCTTCCAAACAGGTTCTACCCGATCAGAGAAGGAACAATTCTCCCAGTGATGATCACCATTCACCACTTTTCTGTGGCAATCAAAATTCTGCTAGTGCCCAAAGCATCACAAGACAGGCTACAAGGGGGCATCTAATTCAAACCTTTTAGCATTTCAGTTTAGCTCCCATTGGAGAAATTTCAAGAGCAGCACCTTGAGCTTCACAGGTTCAGAAGACATCCAGCTATTTTACAGAATGACATTCAAACCAGGTGGCCATCAACTCAGCCAGTTAACATAGTTATTTCTTGACAGTCACTTTAAGAACCCACATGATAAAGCAGTCACCTACAGGGAACCATTACCTTAATAAATTAGAACTTACACTAAATGAAGTTACTAAAATAAAATTAGTAAGTTTTTTTCAGATACACAAACAGGTATTGATGAACTCTGGAAAAAGGTATCAGTGAATAAAGCAGACAAATGTTTGGCAAGAAAACAGTACTATATACGAACATAAGGCAAAAACCATTGGTAGAAGATCACAAGGAGAAAAGGAAAAGACAGACTAAAATAAGACAGATACAATGTATTTGTTTCCCAACATCTTTGTCCCTCGGGGCCCTCAAAGTGTGTGAAGTGAAATACAGGACTTCCAGACCTTGTGGTTCAGAGTATTCTCTGCCTGTGGACATGTGGTTCAAAAAAAAAAATCTATGTACCCTACCCTGCTTAGACAGTTTGGTCTGAGTTGTAGAAGTCAAAGAGCAGCAAGAGGTAACAGAACACTTTGTATTATTTAGAAGGTGAATTTCTATCTGCATAAAGTATCCTCGGTAACTGGAATGTGGATTTTCATCTTTCAATTAGGAATTCAGGATATCAGGATTACTTTCTGTGGACTTGGAATGTCCTGAATTTAATTCCTGCTCTAGTCAATGCTGAGCCATAGTTAATAAAGAGTTCATAGGATCAGGAAATGCTAAAAATAGGGTTTGTTTTCTCTAGGTAACCTTTATTCATGCAATCTGTCTGGTAAAAGACTTTCAGATGGAACAGTATAAATGGAACCCGTTGCCTTTAATAGAAAGCACATTAAGGGGCAACGGGCTGATCATTTAAAATACAGATTTGTAACACCTGTCATAGGCACAAACTGCATACTCTGGAGGCCAGTAGTTTACAGATCTAGACTTTACATCATTTCAAAGCCTCAAGTGAGATGTCTTCTGATCTGGACAATTTGATTTACCTTTAACCAACTGACTTCAAAGAATCTAACAGTTGGTGCCATAAAGAGGCTACACCTGTGTTAAGACCTCTGGGCAACTGTCTGAAGCTCAATGTAAGGTCAGAGTAGAAAACACTTGCCTTGTCCATTGTACGTACTGACTACCAGAGGGTCAGTTCTACACACACCATGGACATCACTGAGCTCTTAAGCTCAGCCCTTCACAGCCAAGGAAGTCTGTGGCACATGAGGCTGAATATCTTAGATCTGAGAACCATGGAGCCTGGGGACAAATACCTTAGTGACCCGGGCTCACAACAGACACTATCCATGTGATCTACACACAGTGGGGCTTCCCTGGGGGTCAAGCGGAGGGCGTCTCCCCCAGGACAGTTAGGTAGTGAGGATCTTCACAACTCTGTCTTGGGCACAACTCTTATGTGGACTCATAAGGAACAGGAGTATCAGCCTACATCATGTTTTGACCCTTCCATGTCCAAGGGGAAGAAACAATGGGGACCAGACCCTGCAACAGAGTTGGGAAGAGTCAAAGCTAAACATGAGCCAAGAGCTTTCACTTAAGGTCAATATAGTCATCAATCCAGGCACATGGGTTACAGCTGCCAGAAGTGCAAGCAGGAGGGTTTCCAACACTGTCATTCTTCTCATGCACTCAAAGGGGTTTTAAATGAGTAGGCAGTGTCAACTAAAATAGGTTTCCTAAAATTTATGGAAGACTACAGGCAGAATGTCTGAAGTGAGAACACATTCTTCACACTAACGAGCACCGATTTTTCAAAGTCAAAGGAGATTATATTCACTTTAGAAGACAAAAATTGAAGAAGGGATCTCTTACAAAAATATAGGGAAAATAAAGACTTCAGATCATATTTTACTGTAAACAGTATAGGAGGTATATAGCATTGAAATCCAATACTTAACATATTAAAATGTCCATAGAAGTATGGATCTAAACCTAGTATTCTTGACTGCCCTATAAGGCACAGTGCTAAAAGTGTTCTATCATATTTATTTTAGAACTAAGGATTACATAGAGCTGATATATAATCAAATTATAGATCATTAAACATACTCAACATTTGTGGTGGAAAGTATGAGATGCAAAAGGCACATCCTTCATAAATACGTTATTAGAGTTTTGGCTTCCTGATGGATCAGTGGGAGAAATGGGTGAAGAACCTCCTCGAAGGAAAGCATCTCCATCACAGGAAAATGGAAGAAAAAGCTTCTGATTGCAGTAGGCTCTTAGCCTGTCCCTTTCCTGTTGAAAGACACATCCAGGTGTCTTAGCATTTGGTTAGATGACAGAGCTGCCCCAGGCCACACCTTGAACCTCAGTTTACTTGTTTTCATTCAGAACCATATACAGCGGCACAGAGGGATTGACTCCACTTGTGCAGAACAATTCAGGGCAAAAGAAAAAATCAAGAATCTTTTGTGGAGGTTCCCAGGACAGTGCCCAAATCACTTCCCACTCAGACTTACCAACTAAACAGGAGCAAAAGAGTCTGCCTACGAACAGGACCTCACATGGCCAGCATACCACATCACACAAAACCGATGAAGTTCGTCTCCCAAAATGCATTCTCAGGTGGAGAAATCATAACCTATGAGATGAAGAACCAACAGACAGAACCAACAGACCAAGGAAAAGTATCCCTCACAAGCTACTACCATATAAAGACACAGAGCCTATGGGGACAATGGTTAGAAGACGATTTCCTGCGCAAAGTGGATTGAAGAGCCTGCAATCTCAGCCCAGTGTGCGCGAACACTCGGGGACAGTGTGGCCAGGCTTATCACTGCATCATCAACATCCTACGGTCATTTAAGAAACTGATGAAGTTTCTTCCAGGGCATCAGAAAGGTGAAAAACTTCACTGCACAATTCATACTTTTAATAGGAATGTACCCCTGCTTTGACACAGAAGGAATAAGAGCATCAGGCAGACAAGCTGAAGAATTACTTTATAGTCTCACCACAGAGGCAGCATTACGAGAATCACACTAGATCCATGTACACTCTAGATAATGGAAAATGGCCTTGGAAGTTTTTGCCTTGGTGCATTAACACAGCGTCCAGCATAGCCCTGTCCCTCCACAGGGAACCCAGGTAGATGAGGGTTTCCAACACATCCCTGGCTCCCTTCTCATTCAGCTCTTGGAGGATCCAATGGGAAGGCAGTGTTTCCCTATCAGGCCTTGTTACTGCTGGAAACAAGCCCTAAGCCTGTCATAAACAGGCCTTAAAAAAACTGGTCATATACAGGGTTTCTGCAGCAATGTGACATGCTCGTGATGGCTATCACACACACTTCTAGCAGTTGTTGGTTTACTGGAGCAAGGCAAGGAATACGCGGCCCTCCTGGAGCGGAAAACTGCTCAAACTACCAATAGCATGAGCAGCCTGTGCCTTAACAAGTTTTTGCTGCAGATAATCAGCCAGAGCCTGTTTCTCTGCTCCTCGCTAATGTTGTTTCCTATAAGGAATGCTTTAATCTATCATCTACAGAAGCAATGCTTATCACTGGCTTACTGTTAATAAGTATGTGGGTCAAACTGTTCGTGGCTGTCAGCTCTGAAGGCTGTCAGCCCCTGATCCCACTTTACACTATTTCTGTGTCATTGTATTCAATTCCTCTAGTCCCGCTGGGTTGGGGTCTCCCCCACCAAGCTGGTCTCGGTAAGTGACATCCAACATGGGGCTCAAACCTGGGTCAAAGGGTCACCAAAGCGATGGCTGAAGAACGTGGAACTATGCTGGAGGATGCCAAGTACTCTCAAGCAATCCCTGTGGTAAGAAGCAGAGCTTAGAAGCATCAGGATAATAATGGGACAAGGGTTGAGCAGGCACGAGGCTTATTTGAGTCTGCTTCAGCATCTCCTCAGAAAAGGAGGAGTGAAGGTTAGCACCAGCTGACGCATGCAGCTTTTTAGTGCAGTAGAGAAATATTGCCCCTGGTTTCCAGACCAAGGAACTGCGAATGTAGAGGTCTGGGAAAAGGTAGGCAGCATGCTGAAAAAGGCATATAAGGATAGTGGCTGAGGAGATTCCTATATCTCTCTGGTCAGTGTGGGCTCTGGTTCGTTCCACCTTGGAGCCTGTCCACACAGATGACGAGGAGGAGGAATCAGAGGAAGGAGAGTCTAATGAACTAACAGAAGAGGTGCAGAGCAGGTTTGCTTGCCAGCTAAAGAGGCAAAGGAGGGAGGTTTGTCCCTACCTCTCTGCACCCCCTCATTTTGAAGAAAAGGAGTGGCCTGACCCTCCAGATCTTTCTTTTCTAGAGGACACCGGGTGAAAAGTAGTTGCCCCAGGGACTGTTTGAGCAGTGCCTTGAGCGACCACTGTCAGTTCTATTCACGCAGGAATCCAGCAAGCTAGATGAGAAGGTGATATGGATGCTTGGCAGTTCCCTGTTAGAATACACTCACCTGATCAACAGGATATTATAGCTACATTTGAGCCTTCTCCTTTTAAAATACTTAAAGAATTTAAACAAGCTATTAATCAAAATGGACCAGGTTCTCCTTTTGTAATGGGACTGTTAAAGAATGTTGCTGTCTCCAGTCAGATGATGCCAGTGGGGACTGTAGGATTATTTCTTGGTAGGTCTGGTTTAAATTTAAAAAGGAATGCAAGTACATACAGGAGTCATTGATTCAGATTACAATGCGGAAATTCAAATTGTTATATCTACTTCTGTTCCCTGGAAAGCAGAGCCAGGAGAGCGCATAGCACAGCTCCTGATTGTGCCGTATGTGGAAATTGGAAAAAGTGAAACTAAACGAACATGAGCATTTGGAAGCACAAACAAACAAGGCAAAGCAGCTTACTGAGTGAATCAAATTACTGATAAATGTCCTACCTGTGAACTAACTATTCAGGGAAAAAAATTTAAAGGATTGGTAGATACAGGAGCAGACATTTCAAACATTTCTCTACAGCACTGTCCGTCCATGTGGACATTCAACCCACTCAATTTAACATAGTTGGAGTTGGTAAAGCCCGACATGTATCAAAGCAGTTATATTTTGCATTGTGAAGGACCTGATGGACAATCTGGGACTATTTAACCAATTGTAACTTCTGTATCTATAAATTTGTGGGGAAGAGATTACAGCAATGGGGAGCACAAATGTTAGTTCCAGAACAATTATATAGCCCTCAAAGTCAGCATATGATGCAAGAGACGGGGTATATGCCTGGCATGGAATAAGGAAAAATTTTACAAGGGTTAAAGAAACCACTTCAAGCAGAAGGACAGAATTCTCATCAAGGTTTAGGGTATCATTTTTGATGGCAGCCATTGTTAAACTTCCAGAACCTATAGCTTTACACAGTGGTTAACAGATAAGCCGATGTGGATAGAACAATGGCCGCTGAGTAAAGAAACTGGAGGCCTTAAAGAACTTAGTTACCAAACAATTAGAAAAAGGACACACAGCTCCAACATTTTCCCCCCTGGAATTCTCCAGTCTTTGTTAAGAAAAAATCAGGTCAATGGAGGATGTTTACAGATCTTAAAGCCATTAATTCAGTTATACAACCTATGGGAGCATTGCAGCCAGGATTGCCTTCTCCTGCTATGATTCCAAAAACTTGGCCTTTAATATTCAGATTTACAAGACTTTCTTTACTATCGCCTTAGCTGAGCAAGACTGAACTGTTTGCCTTTACAATTCCTGCTATAAACAACCTGCAGCCTGCTAAGCATTTTCATTGGAAAGTGTTGCCACAAGGCACGAAGAGTGCAATAATTTGCCAGACATATGTAGGGCAGGCAATTGAATCTACTCGTAAAAAATTTTCACAGCATTACATTATATAGATGATATTCTTTGTGCTGCCTCCACTTGGGAAATATTACTCCAATGTTCTTATCACTTGCAAAACTCGATTTCTCATGCCGGTTTAATTATAGCTCCTGAAAAAATTCAGACACCTCCTCCTTACTCCTACTTGGGGACCTCAGTAAATGACACTACAATAGTGCCACAGAAAGTAACCATACATAAGGATCAATTGAAAACATTGAGTGACTTTCCAAAATTACTAGGGGACATTAATTGGATACTACCTGCTCTAGGCATTCCTACCTATGCCATGAGTAATCTATTCTCTAGCCTTAGAGAAGATCCTAGTCTCAACTAACCCTTGGCAATTAACAAAGGAGGCTGAGGTAGAGTTACAGCTAATTGAAAAGCAAGTGCATAAGGCTCAAATAGAATAGATCCAGAGAATGATGGTTTCCAGCTGCATCCATGTCCCTACAAAGGACACAAACTCATCCTTTTTTATGGCTGCATAGTATTCCATGGTGTATATGTGCCACATTTTCTTAATCCAGTCTGTCACTGATGGACATTTGGGTTGATTCCAAGTCTTTGCTATTGTGAATAGTGAAGAACAGAAAACCAAACACCGCATGTTCTCACTCATAGGTGGGAACTGAACAATGAGATCACTTGGACTCAGGAAGGGGAACATCACACACCGGGGCCTATCATAGGGAGGGGGGAGGGGGGAGAGATTGCATTGGGAGTTATACCTGATGTAAATGACGAGTTGATGGGTGCTGACGAGTTGATGGGTGCAGCACACCAACATGGCACAAGTATACATATGTAACAAACCTGCACGTTATGCACATGTACCCTAGAACTTAAAGTATAATAATAGGCCGGGCGCAGTGGCTCAAGCCTGTAATCCCAGCACTTTGGGAGGCCGAGACGGGCGGATCACGAGGTCAGGAGATCGAGACCATCCTGGCGAACACGGTGAAACCCCGTCTCTACTAAAAAATACAAAAAACTAGCCGGGCGAGGCGGCGGGCGCCTGTAGTCCCAGCTACTCAGGAGGCTGAGGCAGGAGAATGGCGTAAACCCGGGGGGCGGAGCTTGCAGTGAGCTGAGATCCGGCCACTGCACTCCAGCCTGGGCGACAGAGCCAGACTCCGTCTCAAAAAAAAAAAAAAATAATAATAATAATAAAACTTTTGGCCTCAGAAAAAAATAGATCCAGAGAAGATTCTAGATTTGCTAATTTTTCTGACTCAACATTCACCTACTGGTGTTATTGTCCAACAGCAGGACTTGGTAGATTGGCTTTTTCTTCCACATACTAATTCACGGACTCTAACTCCTTATTTGGATCAAATTCCTACTCTGACAGGAAATGGGAGAACTCGAATTGCTCAATTACATGGATATGACCCTGGAAAAATTACTGTCCCTCTTACAAAGGCACAAATACAACAGGTCTTTATAAATAGTCTTACTTGGCAAACCCATTTAGCTGATTTCATAGGTGTTCTTGATAATCACTTTCTAAAAACAAAATTTCAATTTTTAAAATTGGATTCTCCCTAGAATAACTAAATTTAAACCAATTGAAGGTGCTGAAATATTTTTTACAGATGAGTCTAGTAATGGTAGAGCTTCTTAAAGTTTTGCAGACACCCTGTACTTCAGCTCAAAAAGCAGAACCTTGTAGCTGTAATTGAGGTGCTGGCTACTTTTGAGATGCCTGTCAATGTAATTTCTGATCCTTTATATGTAGTCCATTCTACACAGTTGAAAATGCTCAACTACGATTCCACACAGATGAGCAACATGACTTTATCTAATTACAAACCGCAATTAGGAATAGAATGTACCCTTTTTACATTACTCATATTAGAGCTCACACATCTCTTCCAGGACCTTTGACTGCAGGGAATCAAATGACTGATCGCCTGGTTGCTACTGCAATATCTAATGCGAGACACTTTCACAATTTAACCCATGTTAGTGACTCTGGTCTCAAACACAGATACAGCACTACCTGGAAAGAAGCTAAAGCTATTATCCAGCAGTGCCCAACTTGCCAAAAGGTACATTCCTCATCTTTTACAGGAGGAGTTAATCCTCGAGGATTGGAACCTAATTCTCTTTGGCAAATAGATGTCACACATGTTCCCTCGTTTGGGAGACTAGCTTATGTATATGTTTGGACACCTTTTCTCACTTTGGGCTACATGCCAATCAGGAGAGTCTTCTGTGTTGAACGTCGTCACCTTTTGCAGTGTTTTGTAGTGATGAGCATGCCAGCTTCTATTAAAACAGATAATGCCCCAGGCTGTACTAGCCAAGCTCCATCTACGTTTTTCTCTATATGGAATATTAAACACATTACTGGCATCCCATATAATTCACAAGGACAAGCCATTGTAGCAAGAATGAATCTCTCCCTAAGACAGCAATTACAAAAACAAAGGGAGACTGACTTTGGGACCCCACATATACAATTGAATCTAGCATGATTGACTTTAAATTTTTTGAGCAATGTGACATGCTATCGGCAGATGCTATCGGCAGCTGAACAACATCTACAGAAACCAGTGGCAAAGAGAAGCAGAACTGATTTGGTGGAGAGATCTGATAACACAAAGTTTGGAAATAGGTAAAATAATAACTTGGGGTAGAGGTTATGCTTGTGCTTCTGCAGTCCAGAATCAGCAGCTGATTTGGATACCATCGAGACACCTGGAACCTTATCATGAGCCAGATGCTAAGGAAGAGATTTTGGGAGGAAACCAAGGACTCCTGGTTGCAGCCATGTTGAGGCTGACAATAAGGAAGACACTAGTCCCAGTGAGCAACACTTACCAGGCACAGCCACCCACCTGGGGTCAGATCAAAAAGTTGACACAGATGGCAGAAAAAATCTGAAGGTGGGACAACCAGTTACAATGAGTAATCTAATGGTAGCTGTGATGGTTGTGCTCACCATTGCAGTGAGTATTCCCCCAGTAACTGCTGAAACAAAAGACAATTATACTTATTGGGCATATATTCCACCACTTCTATGGCCAGTAATGTGGTTAGACCCCCCAATAGAGGTATACACTAATGCTAGTTTTTGGATGCTTGGTTCTACAGATAATAGAGGCCCGTCTCACCTCCAAAAGGAACAATTATGAATATTTCATTGGGATTTGAGCATCTACCCGTTTGCTTGCGAAAAGCCAACGGGTGTTTACCTCCCAGTCACTAATCTTGGCTGGTAATAGTATCTTAAGGTAACATCTCTGTGGCACAATTACACATGCTTTGTCTTAGTATTTGTTACAATGATTATGCTCCTGTAGCCAAAGTTTACCGCCCTCAAAAACCTATCTGTAAAGTGGATTGGACATGGTCAGAAAAAATGAAGGCATTTGCTTCACTTGGTTGGGGGTCTACACGACCAAGCTGGGTCTCTGTATTACAATTCATGGAATTGGAGGAAAAGTTAAAACGGCAAAACAGAATTAAGGTTAATCCTTCATAAGTGATTAAATTGCTCACACTCAAGTGAGAGCTATACCATTTCAGGTGTTTAGAAGCAAACTTAAGCTTATAAAATGAAGGCAGGCAGAGGTGTTGTATAATGATTCATATGGAGTCATTGATTGTTCCCCTAGAGGGGCATTTACGAGGCTCACCTCTGAATCTGCAGGTAATGGTCACCCTGCATCTAAACAAAATCTGATGGTAGACACTGTAAATACAGCAAGAGTTCCAATTATTCGGGCGTATGGTAGTATAGTGGCACCTCAACCCCAAATGATATGGCCTACTATAGGAGCTAAACATAAGGAGTTGTGGAAAATATTAATGGCACTAAAAAGGATAAAGATTTGGGAAGGAAGATATACTAAGCCAACCCAATATAATCCTAATTACATGTTAGAATTGGCTCACGATTCAGTCTAGATATAGTTGCGTCCGTCCTCCTTTCCTGCTTGTAGTGGGTGATTTAAAACTTGATCTCCCTAATCATGTGACTTGTCAAGAATGTAGATTGTTTTCTTGTGTTAATTCTTCCTTGTATAACACTGATCATTCTATTTTAGTGGTAAGAGCCCGAGGAGTATAGATACCTGTAAAGCTTTCCCGTCCTTGGGAAGCCTCTCCTTCTGTGCATATTGTTACTGAAATTCCCCAAAAGATTGAGGTGTGCTCGGCATTTCATTGCCACTTTAAAATTATATGGGATTGATTGCTGTCATAGCTACTGCTGCAGTAGCTGGAGTTGCTTTGCATTCCACAATACAAACAGACTATGTCAACAACTGGCAGGAAAATTCTACTCTGCTGTGGAATTCCAAAACGAATATAGACCAGAAGCTAGCTAATCAATGATCTCCAACAAACTAACGTGGCTAGCAGGTCAAGTAACTAGCTTAGAATATAGAATGCAGTTACAATGTGACTGGAATATTTGATTTTTGCATTACTTCTCATCTGTATAATGAAACAGAGCATGAGTAGGAAAGAGTTAAGAGACATTTAAAGGGTCATACTAGAAATTTATCTTTACATAAGGAAGCCTCTCAGGCACATCTGACGCTAATGCCAGGAACGGAAGTGCTTGAAGGAGCTGAAGACAGATTAGCAGCTATTAACCCGTTAAAATGGATCAGGACACTTGGAGGCTCTGTGATTTCAATGATTGTGCTTTCAATCTGTGTTATCTTTGTATAGTCTGCAGATGCGGATCCTGAATCCTGCGAGAAGTAGCCCACCGTGACTAAGCTGCCTTTGCCTTTATCGCTTTGCAAAAACAGATAGGAGGACATGCTGGGAACAAGCCCTAAGCCTGTCATAAACAGATCCTAAAGAAACCAACCACAAACAAGATTTCTGCAGCAATGTGACATGCTCATGATGGCTATCACACACAATGCTAGAAGTTGTTGGTTTACTGGAGCAGGGCAAGGAACGCCCGGGCTGCCCGGAGCGGAAAACTGCTCAAACCACAAATAGCAAGAGTGGTCTGTGCCTTAACATGTTTTGGCTGCAGACAATCAGCTAGAGCCTGTTTCTCTGCTCCTAAGAATGCTTTGTTTCTAATAAGGAACGCTTTTAATCTATAATCTATAGAAGCAATGCTTATCCCTGGCTTACTGTCAATAAATATGTGGGTCAAGCTCTGTTCGTGGCTCTCAGCTCTGAAGGCTGTCAGCCCCCTGGATCCCACTTTACACTGTGTCATTGTCTTCAATTCCTCTAGCGCCACTGGGTTGGGGTCTCCATGACTAAGCTGGGTCTTGGTAGTTACAATTCATGGAACTGGAGGAAAAGTTAAAATGGCAAGACAGAATTAAGGTTAATCCTTCATAAGTGATTAAATTGCTCATACTCAAGGGAGAGCTATACCATTTTAGGTGTTTAGAAGCAAAACTTAGCTTATAAAATAATGTGGTATTATGTTAGATCATCTTTACCCTGAGCAGTAATAGAATGATGAGTGTATTGTTAGAAACCTAGGACTTCTGGACTCATTCCTCTCTGATGTGGGTAACAGGTTCGTTTCTCCCACACTGTCTTTCCATGACATTTCCCATCATTTTCACAGGAAAAGAAATGCAGAATTCAAGTGTGCCTTAAAAGAAGCTGGGGTTAGAATGGGAAGATATTTAGCTGAAAGACAACACTGACCAACTTCTAGATCACAGGGAAGAGAACAAACCCAACCTTCCCTGTCTTGGGAAAGCCTAGAGCTCATTGTCTCAGACGGGGCTGCTCAGACTCACTGAGCCACCTTCTATCCCACCTGTAAGTCAGGTGCCCAAAAGTTACAGAACTTGGGGTTGGTAGGAATGAGTTTCAGAGACCAATAGACTAACCATTGAGAGGTTCTTGAACAAGTGGTTACAGATTCCCTCCTGCCTCTATCACCATTTCCTCAAATATAGCTTAGAACACACCTAAATAGGAAAGCAGTTCATTAATGACACATCCTAAGTTAATGGTCACCACTTAGAGGAAGCAGCAGTAAGAACGCACAGGGATCATGGCTCCACATTTCCTCTGCCATTCCTTTAAGGGATTGCTCTTGAATACTGTCTCAAATAACCACAGAGGAAGAGGGACGGGAGGCTGCATCCTTCTAAAAGGTAGGTTCCTAAAGGTCAAAGACCACATTAATTATTACAGGAAAGGGATGGGAATCTGCCTTAAAATTCATATGGACCTCAACTTCATATGACTAATAGAACTTCCCGGTATAACCACAGTGGCTGTGAGCTGTTAGCCCACTGACATTTGCATGCAGATCAAGGCACTTATCAAGCAGTATATCCACAAGCAACCACCCATTTGGTGGTGGTTTCCAGTAACGTGGACTTTGAGATGACAGAAGCACTGAGCGCTGGAGGTGGACTCAGAGAGAGTGCCCACAGGAGTCTTGACCAAGCCTGATCTGGTGGACAAGAGCACTCGACGTAAGGTCAACTCGCGTGGTACCAAACCTCCTGAGCCACCTGAAAGAATGCATGATTCTCAAGCATCCAAGTCATCAGGATATCCAGGACTGGTTCAGCCACGCTGAGGTTCTGCAGAGAGAATTTTAATGCCACCCACTCTTCGGGGATCTTCTGGAAGGAGGACTAGTTTTCTTCCTTGCAGGAAGACGACCAAATTTATTACGTTTATGAATCTCTGCCCTCGTTAGAAAATAAAGACAGTCACCAGAATATAACAAGAGTCCTAAGTTGGGCACCAACATACTCAGTAAACATGAAAAGTGATCTGGTAGAATTAATGCATTTATCAGAGAATTATTCCTTTAATACAGAAAGAGTAAAAGGGAAGGAAGATACTTGGCTGTTTGGCAAATGTCAAGTTGAGTTCTGCAAATTCTGTACTGTAATTGAACATATTTTCCTAGAAGGTAATAAGGCTGTAGGTAGAACAAACTGGCAGTTTGAAAATCAACTTCTTGGCAGAGCGGATGCCAAGACTTGTGAATCATAGGACATTAGAGAATACCATAAAACAGCAAATCAAAGCACTGGAAGATCCAGCTGTTGATGTGCTACACATGGTGACTGATAGGGGGTCTAGCTCACCTTCACAAATATTCCAGAAAAAAGGTTTTTAACCTCCATAGAACTTCCAAGTCTAAAGTCCAAGCCATTAGATGTGAACAAGCTGGAAAACTGTTCTGACATTACTTCTGTATTGCAGAAAGTCAGAAGCAAAAGACCAAGAAAAATTTTTTTCTTCATTTTTAAGGTAGATTCTTCCATAGCTGAAATCTGTAAGCACCCTATCTGCTACAAGGCTATCAACCGCATGTACAACCTCGTGTTGGCCCATAGGATTCTCCAGGACAAGATGAGGTCATCTCATTGCTCATGGGTCCCAGGTGCTTCATGTCTCTACAGAAAACACTGAGGACAAGGTCTATCCTTCTCTGTGTGCAACAGGAAGCACCTGCCACTGACAACGCCCCAACTGTGACAGACTCTTGAAGACAGGTAGACATACAGGCCTGTTGACATCCTAAACCTAGGTTTTCCCCTGGCAATTGACAAACCACTTTTGTTCCAGTACAAAAGCACCAGGTTGGTGGAAAAGAATTTCTGCAGACCGTTGTAGGGATGTGAATGAGTGATAAAGGCACAGTTAAGTCTTTGCATTTCTTGTTAACTCTAAGACCTCACCCTATACCAGAGGGGAACAATTTCCATTTGAAGGTGTCAATTTCAAGGAGACTTCACCAGCAGAAAGATCAAATGAGGAAAAAAAAAAAGAATGACAAAAGTGAAATAGAATGAGTTCTGTGAACATGCTGCCATTTTGGGACAAGGAATAATGTACCAAAAAGCTCAAAAACAATCTTTGTACCAAGCTGGACACCATCAGAGGTGTCACATGGCAAGACTTTATGACAGCTTACCAAAGACAACTGAACTTACCAAAGACAACTGAAGCTGCATAACTCAGATCTGTACAAAGTGGGGAAAATTAAACATATACAAGGAGACAATTATGAACTCAAGTCTGTTTCCATGGGAATAACCAAGTTTAAAAAATCCCTCAGCACAACTGTCCAGGCTGAGATGACCACTTCCCTTTAGTGGCAGTCATGACAGAGCAGCCCAGACTCATAGGCTCATCTCAAGACCAGGTAGATTTACTACATCTGCTGATTGAATACTCAGATTTACTAGAAGATGGTTCACTGTGAAGGGGGAAAATGTTTTATTTTCTGTACCCAATCATCCATTACTAAGTAAATTTGCTATTAATGGCAGAAAAAAAAAATCAAACAGATCAGGAACAACCTGTACAGCCTGTATGAGCAGAAGGTGTTAGGTTTTGAAGGGAAGGCGAGCGTTAAAGACACACAGAAAGAGGGTGGCTCGACAGCAAATGCAGGCTTTATGTCCAGCATAAAACTTACAGAAGTAGGGGACCAGCTTAATGCCAGAGCCCACCGCTGCTTACAGGTGGGGGTACTTATAGGTATGGGCAGGAGAGGTCTGAGCAATATGGCTTGTTGACCAGCAGGATATTGGTAAGATGTTCCCATGATGAGGCAGTTCTGGTCCTTGTTTCATCGGGTTGTCATCGTTATGTTCCTTGGAACTTTGTCCAGCAGGAAATAGGGATGTTTCTTTAGTTTGGCCTTTGCCTTGTGATCAAGTGGTTAGGCAGGATGTTTCTCATTGCCCGAACCCCCATGAACTATTTTACTTTGACCGAGGTCTACAAAATAGCAGGGAGCTTAAAAAATGGTTCAGTTTAGACTAACAGAAGGTACACACCCACATTGCCCTCAAGAACTTTCAGAGGGCCCAGGATACGCAGTGAACATGGTCCTGCCTACCATGGCTGTCGGACAGAGTGTGGGCAAGATCTCATGCTGGAAACTGAGGAGTTGCCCTTCCCAGAGGCAGTGGCATTGTCACAAGATGTCCTCTATTACTGGGGCTAAAAAACTTGTTTATGATAGGTGAAGAGACAGGGTCAGTCACTGGCCTTCAAGATCAAGATTTCAGATGCTTCAGAGATGGGAACAAAAAAAGTCAATGAAGCCCAATATTGCTAGCAAAGGAATATGAATCAGTCATAAGTTAATCCTACTGAAGATAGGTCCTCACATATTCAGCAGACCTTCCTGGTACAAGGAGTATATCATTCAATCAGCCTGCTCACATTGGGTGGTAAAGGAAGACACTCAAGAGGTACATCCACAAGCAAGAGATGATCTACTTAGTGGTCATCAGCAACATGAACATTTTTCATCATAGGAGTGATGAAAGTTGCTCAGAAAGTGGGCCCTAATACAGACAGCACCATAGTAATCTTGACAAAGCCCGATCTGGCAGCCAAAGTACCAAATACAAGATCCTTCATGTGATATGAACCCTGGCGTGCCACCCAGGTGCTGACTCCAACAGGCTCACTGCTGAGGACCAAGTAAACTCACGAGTTCCACTAAGTTCTCACCAGCTTTACTGCCAGGCTAAGACACACGAGTCTGAAAACTTCAAGGCTAGCCAATGAGGTCCCTGTTTCACACTGCTGTCAGTCACTGTGCAAGGTAAAGGGTTTTGCATCTGCTCCACAGACCAACATCAAATTCATTATAAACTAGCCCCCATATTGTTTGTTTTTCTCTTCGTAGAGCCATCCACAAGGACTGCTGAGCTACTCTCCCTAGAAAAACTTTTCCAGGAAACAGAAGGGTTAATGACTGGCAGACATCACCAAGAGCTACTTCTCCCTTCTAAAATGTGTCACTGGCTCCGTACTTTGCATGTGGCTAAAGTAGGCCGAGCTACAAACCAAGTCAGCAGTAGCTTCCACCAGAGAAGGTAGCATAACATTGCCAGGCTTCCACAAGTCATGGGAGCTCAAAAAAGTGGTGTTTGTCAGGAGAAGATTCTTTGAATTTAAAAAAGGGCATTAGTAGCCCAGTTAAAATGAGATGTACATTGAGAAATGGGATCCAAAATACTTTGTTCACATGTAGTTTTATAAGGGATGCTTTTCTCCATTTCAGAGCTTGTAAGTACAGTGAAGTATATGACAAGTAACAGCAAGAGGCAGTAAACATAATACCCATGTGTGGAGGCCCAAGCTTCCTAACTTCCACTACACTTGAGAGAGCAATGAGTTTTGCCCATCACCTACAACAATCAGAACAACTCATGATGTGTAGAAGAGATCCGCAGAGGAGGTGGGTCTAGTTTTAGATACTTGAATATATAAAAATCCATGTACTTTTTGAGTGAAAAAAGGCAGGACATTTAAAAAGACAAGTCATCCCTTGAAAACAATGAAATTTGGTTATTCAGTGTTTACATTATCGAGTCTCACTTATTGCGTTACTTATTCTCTGCCTGTGCCAGCACTGAGCCCATCCTTCTGCACAAAGGGACTTCCAGGTGGTTTGCCGTTTGATTAAAATGATTGACTGCCCCAGGCTACACCCTCAACTCGATTCACTTAATTGCATGCAGCATCATCTCTCAGCAGCCCAGGGGAATTGATGCCATTGGAAGAAACAACAATGATCATGGCAGACAGAACTTAAGGGTAAACTATCCAACTTGTTCAAGTAGGGAAGACATTCTGGGAGACATTCTACAACTTCCTCATAGAGGACCCAGTGATATGGAGCCCAGTCACCTACTTACGTGACCAGGTAGATTCTGATTCTACCATTCAGTAACTGTTCTGACCCACCCTACATTCCCTGCAACACCGCCCTCCCACCACACATACACACTGGTTCACCACCTTCCTCTGAAATTCCTGGGATCTCTTTAATAAGTGTCAGAGACAAGTAAGTGACGCCTAGAGATATCCTTGTCCTAATGCTTAGAACCCATTAACATGTTTTTCAACATGGCGAGAGGGAATGAAGGGAACACATGGAAATATGTTCCCCTGGATGATTTCTGTATCTTTCTAATTGGCCACCATGTTATCAGAAAGTCAAAGACTAAGAAGAGGGAAGCAAAAGTGCAGGTGGGCAAAAGAATTGAAGACGTACATTCATCTTTGAGATGAATGACAATTCTAACTTTGAACAATAAAGAGGCCACAAGACAAACAGTGTAAGAGATCTCTGGACGAGTCAGTCAAAGAAACAGTGTCCTCTAGAGAAACAACAGGAGCCCAACCCTGCTGTCTTGATTTTATCAAAGTGAGAACCATTTTGAGTTTCTGGCCAAATATGAAAACAAGCAGCAGTATCATGACAGAGTTGTCAGGATTTGTGAATTACAGTTCAGCTGCTACTTTGTGATGTTCTCAAGTCATTGGAAGAGCCAAGTGTTGATAGGCTGCACACAGTGACTAGAAAGGTCTAAATCACCATTATAGATACTTCACAAAAAAATTGACTTTAACTGTTGTATAGCAGCCAAGTCCAAAATTGAAGACTCAAGTTAATTTTGAAGACATTGATTCAAATAGGAAAGTTATCAAGTTGACTTTACTTCATCACAGAATGACAAAGAAGCAAAATACGGGGAAAAGGCTCTAAAAATCTAGCAAGCCATTTTTTCAACCCATTTCTTTAGACTCTTATATGGCTGAAATCTCAGCTGCTGATCCCCTGGCCACCAGGAGGGCAGCAACTGCATCTCTAGCCTCATGCCTTTGTGTAGTTCTCATGTCCAACAACTGCAGAAGGGCAGTCTGCAGCTGCTCCAGATCAAGAATACCTGCAGCTGGCCCCTGGAAGAGCAGATACCACCAACAGGAAGTTCCCAGAGAAGAGGCTTTCATGGCCATCCCATGATAGACACCAACTCAAATTCCCCTGTAAACTAGGCTCTCTGTCTAGCACTCCATCTCCACAGTATGTCTCCAAGGAGAGGAAGCTGCATACTTCCTTCAAAACGGATGGCACAGCTAACATAGTAATGGGACTCTAATCAGTCTCCACTTATCCATTCATCCCTGAGGAATTAGTATAAAAGCTGTGGTAGCAATTTGATTTCAGCGCTAAGACTAAACCCCTATTCTCAGAAGCACATGCTATAGTTGGAATGTCATCTCCCTGACTGGAGAAGATTGTTTTCAAACCTCGGAGGCATTCCTGCTCTCTGAATTATCCCATTCTCTTCCAGACTGATGAATGGCAAGTATATTTCCTGGTTTTGGTACTATCTTACAAACCAAAGTTTCAGGAGCATCAGTATCAACCTGCATGAATTATCTTGGAGCCAATGTTATAACCACCTGTAATGTCTGTGTATCCACGATCATGAAGAGAACAAGAAATGCAGTAGTTGATATTAGTCACCCAGGAAGGAAAACCTGTGTATTTTCCACTCCATCCAGTAAAGAAACATTGAGATTTGTCCCACGAGGTTTTGCCTTCATATTTCCTGTTTTCATAGCAAAAAAAAAAAAAAAAATAGAAGAGATGTACATTTAAGAAGCCTTAGTCTGAGCACTTAGAAGGAAACAGGACAAAAAGTTCAGCGTCACAGGAAACAGAACAAGACAGAACTTCTATACCTGTCTGGGCAAGCTTAGAAATCTCTCAGATGAGGCTGTTCACCAGTGAATTCAGCCACCTCCCATGTCTCTGGGTGGAAGATGTCTGAAGACAGCTCAGCTGGGCACATGGAAATGCATGCTGTTGGAGAACCAACATGCATACTCAGACATCCTTGACTAGGGTTGGGGTGGTTACAGACCGAATTCCGGGACCATTTTTTTCTTTCAATGGTAGGTGAGGGCAAAGAATAAGTAGCTCTTTGCTGGGATGGGCTACTCCATTGTACACCTCTTACAATACAAGGCATCATGGTGGTTCAAGACACACCCTTTCGTTCTAACCATTTCCAGAGAGGGTAACTATTAATCTCCATCCTAAAGACAGTGAGAAATGGGAAGAAGTTCAGAAATAGCACTTCTACTTTTAATCTATCGGGAAGAATGAAAGCACATCACTAAAGCTAAGTAAAATGGAACTGACAACTCCTCAAAATTCAACTTCAGGGAAGACAACAAGACTTTTCAGGGTAAGTACAAGGTTAACTTATGTGGTCTCCGTGCAGGTCAGCTATCAAGCACAGACATTTTCTGGGATCAACCATTTCCATGCAGTTTAAAAGGCAGCTCCAACAGAAATCCAAGGAGGAAAAGCCACTAAACACATTGTCCCCTCTTTTGGAAACTCCTGGTATTCACTTGTCTTCAATGCTGTAGGGTTAAGACAACATCATTTCAACTTCACTAAGGGACTGCTATTCAAGGAGTTTGGTCACTTTTCACAACTGCCTTCTGAAAAGAGGCCTTTTTAACTTCTATTTCATACCTCTTCAAGGCAGAAATGATACTATCATAAGCTATCTCTGAGTAAAGAATTCCAGGAACATACAGCTCCTTAGGGCCATGAATCCCTACCTATGGGCAATGTTCTCGCCATTTAGTAGAGGTTCATAATGAGACAGGGATGAGGATGGCAATTATCCTTCAAAAGTTTAACAGGTAGCATGATATCATGGGTAGTGATCAAGAGTCTTTTGTTGGTCAAACTGCAAGGCCTCCGAGCCTTCTGGGAGGCCCCCTCTATACTTCCTTACAAAGCACAACTTTAGTAAACAACCCTGTGAAGTTCATTTTGCAAAAACCTCCCACACACTTGACAGCCGATTATTTTCAACATCTGATGAGGTTCTTCCACCATCTCCCAGGTGATGTCTGATATTCCCAGCTGGTCCTTAGCGTGAATCCTGTCAGTTTGGCCAGCAAACCCCATTCTCTGAAGTTTCTCTGGGTAGTTTTCCATCCACTGACCCCATACTTTCTTGACTATAAATTTCTATTTGCCCACACTGTACTTTAACAGGTGACAAGGCAGCCAAAATTGTATTTAAAATACACTTTGTAAAAGTTTTAGAGATGAGATTCCCTTTGACTATTTGAGGGCAGTAATCCATCATGAAATTATGAATTCTTCCACTCTATTAATCTTGTATTGTTACAGTGAAAACCAAGCCTGTGTCATTGTCACACTACATGAGATTCTCCAGGACAAGGTGAGGTCATCTTACTGATGGGTCCCAGGTGCTCCACATCTGCAGAAAACAGTGAGGACCAGCTCTGTCCTCCTGTGCCTAACAGAACTCTGAACACACTCAACTATGACATGGGAGTTCTTTTGAAAGAACTCAGCTTCTGCCTGAAATGTTCTCTTTAAGGAAGCTACAAACCTGTTATGTGTTTCCTAATCTTGGGGTTTTCCAATTGACAGACTACTTTATTCTGGGACAAAAGCATGTTTGGTGAAAGAATTTTAGGAAACCTGCGTAAGAGTGTGGGTGAGAGTGGTAAGTGGGGACTGGGAATAAGCTCCCTTCTCTCCCATCCTTCTGTTAAAGAACAAATTGTTTTTCTTAACTCCCTCTAGTTTTAGACAAGAAACAGAAGCCGTTGTTTTCCAGTGAGTGGAAGGCAGGAACAGTTAAAACCTTACAGTTGATGTTGACACTAAAACCTCCGCCATGCCAAAAGAACAGTTTCCATTCGAAAGTATCAATTTCAAGGTAACCAATCATTAGGAATAGGATCGACCAACAAGGGATAATGACAAACATGAAATATTAAGAATGAATTCTCTGGACATATTCCCTTCCTTGGGCAAGTAAAGATGACCTACCAGAAAAAAACTCAAAACTAAAAGTAGTTCCCACCTATGGGCCTATCACGGGGAGGGGGGAGGGGGGAGGGATTGCATTGGGAGTTATACCTGATGTAAACGACGAGTTGATGGGTGCAGCACGCCAACATGGCACAGGTATACATATGTAACAAACCTGCACGTTATCCACATGTACCCTAGAACTTAAAGTATAATAAAAATAAAAATAAAAATAAAAAAACTTGGAAGAAAGGCCTTAGATAATCTATAAGCTATGCAATCAGCTTATTAAATATCCTTGTCTCTTTGCAAGGCAGGAATTGAGAATTGAATTATTGTGTTTTTATCAATAAATTATAGTTAGGCTCATAAAAAAAAAAAACTAAAAGCACCCGATTTCATGTTAAACTGGACACCATTCCTTAGAGCTGTCATATGGCAAGATCTCATTGTTACAGCCTGTAGTTTACCCAGACTCACTTTGCTTTCTATGAAAGAAGGTAAAATTTGGAAGGTACATAAGGAAGCAATTATGAGCTCAGAAGTCTGTTCCCATGACAATGACTAGCAACTTAAACTCCCCTTCAGCAAAGCTAATGAGTCTGAATTGACCATACCCAGCAGTAAAGGTAAACAGGACAGAGCACCCCAGATTCTTACAGATTCATGCTCGAAGACTAAAAAGAGACACCCAAGCCATTGAATTCTCATTGGCTTTACTAGAAGACAGTTCATTCTGAACTGAAAATTGCCAGGTGTGATTCAGCTTCTGCATGCAACCTCCAATACTATATGGAGATGGTGATATGGCAGAGAAAACTCAGAACACAGGGACCAAGAACCACGTGAACAGCCAGCAGACAGAAGGCACACACCTGCACTGACCTCATCTACTCACAAGAGAGCCCTGGGCATGAATGAAGGCCTGGTCCTACTCCACCAAGGCCATCAGTGGGGATCGGAGCCTGGTCCAGAGCTCTGTGATGGAGGCTATCTGGGGATTAGTCCTTCCTAGAGGCAGTGGTATTGTCAGAAGATGTCCTCTGGTGCAGAAACTGAAAAACTTTTGCATAAATGTCAGTATAGAGGCAAGGTACTTATTAGGACACCCAGATAGAGATGCTTTGGACACAGAAAGATCAATAAAGCTCAACATGTCATTGCTGGGAAGAGATGGGAATTAGTTAAGAGCTTATCAGTCTGGAGATCAGCTCCCCCCAGTAGACATTCCTGGTATGAGTCAAGAGGCTTGGGCTATCAGCCCACTGACCTTGCACATCCTGTTACATGGACATCCCCACCATAGAAGCACTAGAATATGACTCAGGAGGTGGACAGCAAAGCAGGTAATACCACAGTTATCTGGACAAAGCCTTTTCTGGTGGACAAAGTTACCAAAGTCAAGTTCCTTGATGCGATATAAAACCTGGTATACCAATAGCCATGTGCTCATCACTGAGGAATAGATAGGATCACCAAGTCTACTGGTTTAGTGTTACTCCCAAAGTAACTGTCACAGATATCACAGCTAGACAATAAAGTTCCTGTTTTTCACGATTGTCAGTGTGCAGGATCGAGGGTTCTGAACCTATTGGCAGCTCTACTGACCAACGGCTTGTTCATCACAAGAAGAGTCCTAGCATAACTTATTTCCCTTATTATAATTATTCCAAGACTTCTGAGCCACTCTCCAAGAAAGTAAATCAAGGGAAAAAAGCAAAACAGGGCTAAGGACTGGAAGACGTCACCAACAGCTACATTTTCCACTCAAACACATAGGCTCCATGTTTGAGCCAAAGGTCAGTTAATCTGACAGTGACACTGCAGACTGTAATGGCTTCAGAATTGTGCTGTCTCCTGACTGGCCCTGTCTATACTGAGGGGAAGATGCAATGTTGCTCATGACAAGTGTTCTTTCCACTTATTTAGGACATTGTGTCTAGTGGTACTAAAGGCATCTAGTGAAGACCTATCAATGTCCAGCTCCAACCTTCTGGCTTTTAGGTCTTCACTTTATGTAGAGGAAACTTAGGGGTAGCAACCCGATACACCACAGCTTTGGGGGACATCCAAGTACAAGATACCATGAGTCCACTGAGTATAGAGGGACATAATTTTAGTCAGAAATACAAAGTACTTCTCAGTAGCATCCCCACCAGTCTTTATGTTCAGGTAGGAGAGCTCCTACACAAACTCACAGGACAGAGAACACTCACTTACAGGGCACCATGGTTTTTAACACAATATTTGCAAAGAAGACTAAGATCAAGAAAGTAGGATACAGTTCATATCCTCAAAGATCAAGTGTCAGATAGTAGCATATCAAAGAATGAAGTCATGAAACAGGTTAAGACATGCCACACCACTTTAAATATAGTACTCTAAAATATGAGATCATTTACAAGAGAAGTAGGATACAATTTTCTGATACCCTGAATCACAAAATAAAAATGCTGCAATGCAGAACAAGAAGAAGTTGTATTTTAGTCACTCAAACTCTGTTCTCATTTTGGTCCCACAAGTGTAGCATAGAGAAAGACAATGCAAAAGGCATTTAGTTTCTGGATACTATCTATGGCACATGCCACGTGGTTCAAAAACATGAACTCTTCTGTTGGGATGGCTCACCTGTCAGAGGTATAGATCAACATAAGGAGTAGCATCTCATGATGCAACAGTAGCATAACAGACTCCAGAAAACGTCAATACTACCAGGAGGTAATGGCACTCTTATTTTCTGCATCATATTTAGAATATAATTTCTATATCATCCTTATTAATCAGAACATCAAGTCTCATCCAGAATTATTTTCGGTTCTAGACTTCCAAAGAGTTCTCTATTGTAACGGCTTGAAAAAAGCAGTCCATCCAGTGTTGAATTCCTGATCAAGTCAATCTTGAAGCATGCTAGACAACTCACAGTAATAGGAAATGTTAACGAACTTATTTCCAAGCAAACCTTTATTCCAGTACCACTGCACAATTAAGACTTTCACATGGAACTTCAAATAGAACCTTTTGGCAGCTTCGCAAGGCAGCATGTGTGGAAGAAACCCAGAGTTAGAATGATGTGCACCAACTGTCAGTCCCCAGTCCTGTGATTGCTGCCAGAAAATTATGCTGAAGGAATACTCTGTAGCCTTCTAAAGTATCAAAGTCTTTCTGATCGGACAAATCCCTCAATTCGTCAACCAATTCTTCACAACAGGGAAATTCAGAGGTGTTCCCTAAGAAGGAAAGCTGTCTCAACTTCCAGGAAACCATATTTGAAGCTCAACCTAAGACCAGCAGGGCACAGGAGACATGCTCACTTTGTCAGATGTAGGTTGTGCCAGTGCGTCAGCTCTGGACATAGCACAGAGGATGCTGGGCCCTTGGATTTAATCTTCACTATCCAAAGGGAGTCCATAGCAGAGAAGATGGAACACCTCAGATCTGAGAACCATAAATGTGTGGGCCAGAGAAGTGGGGAAAGACCATGGTGGCCCAGGCCCACAGTCAATATTACTTATGTAATCCACATCCAGGGGAACCTCCTGGGGTTAAAATGGATGATCCCTACAAGAACAGTTTCAGATGGTCCAGGTAAAGTGTCCCACTACCTAAATCTGGCTTTAAATGACCCTTTATATGGATGGAAGTAACAAGAGTCTTGGCTACTTGTGTCCATAGAAGGGCATCGAAATGACCTAGGTTGTATCCGCCAGTGGCTCACATGATGCGGATCAAATGACAAAAGTGGGTAAAGCCAAGCCAAATCCAAACATGTCTGGGAGCAGCTTTCCCCTAGAGGAAGCAGCTTGATTTTGAGCTCCCATGATTCAAGGGAGCCTAGCCAAACTGACTCAGAGGAGAATGGGTACTTTTCACCAGAAACAAGAGTATTAATCCTCCAAAGCGAGATGTACACTATTCTTACCGGCTCGAACGATGAAGAGGTTATTTATGCAAGTAAGGGATAATAGAGTATTTTAGATCCCTACACCTCCCTAAACACATAATGAGGATTGTGGCAATGAAAAGCAAAAGGTGATAGACATTACAACATTCACACACATTCACACATGTACCATGTGTGCATATTGTAATGAGATATCATTTGGTCAGATCAAAACCTGCTGACCTCCATGACCCTCAAAGAATGAGAAGTATTTCAGTCAGCTTAGAATAAATCATGGTATGTAAAGAAGATCTGACAAATGAGTCAGGTCTCATTCTAGAACCACAGGCACACCATCATATTCAGTTTTGTGAGAAAAAGCTCAAGATTTAGAACAACAAAACAAGTTACTCTTATGTTATTCACTCCCAATATTGCATTAATTATTTCCTATACCCCCAGAAGTGCTGAGCCCATTCTTCTGCAGAAAGAGACACTTCGGTGGTTTGCCATTTGATTAGAATCACTGGGCTCAGGGGCCGTGTTCTTACCCTTTGTTCACTTTTTTCCAAACAGAGCCACATTCCAGAAGCACAGGAGATAAGTGCCTCAGAAGGGGAGCACTATGATCATGGCAGGTAGAGGTGGGGCCAAAGATGCAGAGTCTTCTCTCTAAGGAGACACATTGTGAGATACATTCCACAGCTCCCCAGAGAGACCTAAGGATAACTGGGCCACTGTCCTGTCTACATGACCAAGTGACAACTACCCTTTCAGTGGCTTCTAATCATTCAGCAGTTCAGCTCCCCACTCTGGGCCTCCAGAGATCACGTCCAAAAAAGACCCGATGTAGGCAAATTGACGTCTTGATCCTAATAGAGTCTGAGGGTGTTATGAAACATGCCAGTGGCACATTTAGGGAACATACTGAAATATGGTTGAAACCCAGCTGAATGTATAATTTAGATATCATCCAGGAGGACTGTCATCAAAAAAAGGGACAGAAGTTCAGATGAGAGTCCAAGACAGATTTAAACATACATGCTATTTTGAGAGTCCCTAGTGTGAAAATAAGAGGCCACAAGAGAAGCAATGCAAGGGACCCCAAAAGGTAAGTCACAGAACCACTGTCCTCAGACCAACAAGATAGGAACCCAACCCCACCACCAACTTGACCTCATCCAAGGGACAGCCATTTCAAACTTGGAATACCCAAGTGTAAAATAAAATTTTAAGCCCTAAATTTGTTATTTGTTGGTGCTTTCATTTCAAAGAATGAAAACATATGTGTTCAAGTACCCTATTCTCTTTCAGGGTCTACTTTTCCAAAAGCCATACTGAGTCACTAACCTATCCTCATTATTTCAAAATGAGAAGCCTCAAATATTTTTCCTGGGAAGCCTAATCAAAAAAAGATAGCTGTCTATCCTTCTTGCCCTTACCATACGAAGAGGTTAAGATTATAAACATTGTTTAAATTTCAAACGACATGCATCAATGCTATAGAACTACTAAAATGTATACAAGAAGTCTGAAGTCATATTGATGAGTTTTCTATGAAAAAAATAGTATACAATTAAAAATCTTCCCATAGTGTCCCCTGGCCATAGAAACCTTCCTTATTGAAAGCTATGCTACCTACCCATTAACGAGGAAATACACGTATCAATTTCCATTTATTCCACACGCCATAGAAACCTGGGAAAACTCAGAATGCCCATCTTTCTGAAGAGTCAACCTTGCTGACCAAGAGTAATGGATACATTCCTCACCCCAGAGGGGCTAAACTGCCAAGAAGCCTCACACTTCAGGAGACCATAGTGTCCCTGCTTGGCAACCACCCAGGTCAACAAAACAGCAAGAAGAGACAGGCCATTTCTTGCCTTCACAGACACACAGCAAAGCCTTTTCCACAGGGAGCTCTGATCTCCGGACCCTCCTGGTGGCAGCCATTGTTCTGGTTCTGTGACCACCCCCGCAAGGAGATATATGTAAGTACAAACCTGAGAGGGGTTAGGCACTGGAGAGCAAGACTGGTAACTGCTTCCACATCACAGAAGAGCACTCTGGCTTACACTTCTATCCCAGAGGAGCCAGGAGGGCCTAGCAAGGAGACTATGGATTCTGAAATCCTTTCCATCACCTTCTTGAAGATTCCTGACCCCTTCTTCGTTCCCAGAGAAGCAGCTCCTATTGACTCTAGAGCTGGAAGTCTCTCCCCTCATTTGACACCTTTGGTACAAATAATGTTGCTCCAGAAAGTCTGGAAAGAATACTGATCCTTCTGTAATCAGTCCTTACTTTCTCAGGGTGAATTTCCAAAAGCTACACCAACCATTGCATTTTCAGTGAAGTTTTCAGAGGGGATTTAAGTCTGTTGCCCAACAGAAATACCTGCTCCTTGCAGGTTGGACTGATTCTGTGTCCTTCTCCCTAGACTGCTCAGCAGGACATGGACTCTCCTGGGTCAGAGACGCCTTCATCATAGTTACTGGACAGGGCTCAAGTTATTTCTCCATTCTCAGTAACATGAGCTGAACAAGGCCAAAACAATGCTCTAAGTCACCAGAACCCACATCGCCAACAGGGTCCCACACGGCCAAGGCACCACAGAGCCAAGCCACAGAAAACCCCTCTTGGCTCCCCATATGTTCCAGGCAGTACACAGCAAAGATAAGCCATGCTAAGGAACGGGCAGGACCTACAGTGTAATTGTAGGTGTCCCAGCGCAGGGTCTCTCCCATAAACTATATCCCTGATGGACTGTGCCAGAAGTTCAGGGCGCAGCTGGGAAACAAAGGCATTGAGGCATACTAACCCAAGCAGAGGTACGAACTCAAAACAGGTCTACACACCCCTATTTCTTCACGCAGTGAAACCCCTATAAAGAAGCTGCAGACCCAGTCATGGATGTAGACAAAAGGTCCTTTTACCTATGGGCTGTATAGCATCGAGACGAGGTCAAGAGCAGGCGTGCCATCTACTCAGTCATGAATCATGCACCATCTCTCAATACACAAACACAAAGAGCCCTGGAAACCTACAGAGGTTTGAGCTTCCACACAGCAGCATACAAAGCCTTGCTCCCCTTCTCCACATACTTCCGAGTCCAACTTGTCACCAACTTAAAGCTCAGCACATTAAAGGAAATGGACAGGACACATCTTGTCTCAGCTCACCAAGCCCATCTTACCTTCCTAGCATGCAGCTTTGAAAGCTAAGAAAACTTCTGTTTATTCCAGGTCCCCCTGAGATACCAGGATGCTTACTCACACTCCCATCTAGATCTTCCTGATTATATAAGCCTACCTAGAGATATGTGTTGATCTTGACTCAGGTCTCCAGATACGGTACAGTGAGTTTAAACACAGGTAACATCGTCACAGCTAGAAAGCAGCACAAACCTAAAAGAGCCTCTCTTCAGGTAAGAGGAAGATATCCCACCGAAGGACCCAGCCTCCAAGACAATGCCAGGTAGCAGTGCTCAGCCGAGTGCATCCATCTGAAAAGCTGTGATCAAGTAAGAAATAATCTCATCCCTTGCTGACAACTGGCCTTGCTTCGTGGAGATTATGCCTAAGGTCAGCAACCTTATGACCTTCTTGGAATACATGTAAGTTATATGCAGACTGATTCTTAGGGCAGTCTATTCACTCTAAGGCACTCCCAGCAGAAACAACCAGAAGCAGTGGTCGTGAAAAAAAATCCAAGAGTCTCTTCGACCCAAGAGAGCTAAAACATGCTCCCCAGAAAATCATCAACATGAACCAGACAGGGTTAAAACCCAGAGGGCATGAGCCACAGTAACACCCTCAACCCAGAGAGATCATTGCCTCATGCTTTTCATCTCACTCAGTGAAGTCTACAAGGTGACACTGGTGACTGCAACATATTCAAAAATCCCCTATGTAACCTCCAGACAGGGGCCTGGCTGCCCAGAGAACCTACCACTGCTGACCATGATGTACACTGTCCTCAGCCTGTCTGGGCCGTCTCATCTCTGATGTTTCCAAAGGCAACAAGAAAAGGTCAGAGGCAGCTGGCTTCCACCTGCCTTCATTTCTGCACTTTCCATTTGAAAGTTCAAGCAGCAACATGCAAACAGACAGACCATACATCTGCTGGGGAATGGTAAGGACAATTAACGCGGGGGATACCCCTTCAAGGATCAGGATTTGATACATTTCTGGGAGAAGCAATCCTCAGCAAACTAACACAAGAACAGAAAACCAAACACTGCACGTTCTCATTCATAAGTGGTAGTTGAACAATGAGAACATGTGGACACAGGGAGGGGAACATCACACACTAGGGCCTCTTGGGTGGGGCGCTAGGGGAGGGAGAGCATTAGGACAAACACCTAATGCACGCGAGGCTTAAAACCTAGAGAACAGGTTGATACGTGCAGCAAACGACTATGGCACATGTATACCCATGTAGCAAACCTGCAGATTCTGCACATGTATCCCAGAAGTTAAAAGTAAAATTAAAGAAAAACGTATTCTCAGGCAGAGGGCCTAAAAGCAGTAAAATACCCTACAGGTTAGATATGGCTGTGTCTGCAGTTATGACCATGAAGGCACTAAATTCATTACTCATGAAGGCAATGATTGGATAATCCAGTGGCCACAAAACCTAGATCTGAGAGCCCAGGTTGTCCTAGCCTTGCGAATAAAGCCAGGCTCACAAGGAACACTGCCCACGGAGTTGATACTCTAAAGACATTTCCAGAGAAAATACTGAAGCTGAAAATTCTTCCAGGGAATCAGGATGGTGAACAAACAATCCCGAGTGCATTCTAATGAGAATAAGTCCATTTGGGAATGTAAAGATTAAGAGCACCAGAGAGACAAATTGGCAGCATTTATAATCTCATCCGAAGCTGGCAGGATGAGGTCACGCAAAACCCACCTAGACTTGTGTGTGTGTGTAAGACAGCGTCAAAGCCTGTCTTCGTCCATCAGAGCAGAGTACACTCCTGCACCTCTGATTAGACCTGGAGGTAGGTCACTGCTTCGGATACACCCTGTGCTTCTGTTTCAATTTGCAGAGGATCCAGCAGGGAGGTGGCATTTATCCTTCAGGCATCGCTATAATACATGAGCCTGAAGGTTTAATATTCAGGACAGATGAAGCATATTCTTCATGTAAGAAATGTTTAATTCTCACTTGAGTATGAGAAATTAGACAGAAGTTTAAAAACCGCTTGCAAAACCAAAATGGTAATAAGATAAATTTAAATTCTCTTCCCCCTAAAAACAGGGTCAAGCACATTGCTGGAAATGCATTCACTGAACAGTGAATAACCACATGAACAGAAAACCAAGACCTCAGCATCCATTCCAATATGATGTGGGCCACGGTGATTTCTCCAGATGTTTTTCCTATTTCTGAGTATTTTGTGACAGCAGAATGAAACAAGCATGCCTCAAAGAAAGCTTTCCTCAGAGTGGGGCGATACTGCGTAGCTGAAAACCAATACTGGGACACTTCAGGATCACAAGAGAACAGAGCAGTCCACCCTGCACCTGTCTGGGGGAAAGACTAGAGCTCTCCCTCCCTCGCCCTGATGAGGCTCTATGCTGGCTCACTGTGCCACCTTCTATCCCACCTGTAAGGCAGGTGCCTAATTAACCACACCCCCTGGGCTGGTGCAAATGGGTCATCTTTAGAAACCACAGAACTCAACTATTAACACCTACTGACAGGACCTTGAACAGCAGGTGACAGTCCCGTTTCCTGACAACTCTGAACCTTGTCTCTCAAGGACAACTCAGGGCCTGTGAATGGGACAGCAGCTCACTAATGGATGTCCTGGCCTACCGGACACCTCTGAATGTACAGCAAGAAAAGCACTGAAGGAAAATGCCTGTGCTTCTCCAATTCCTCTGGAGGGTCTCTCTTGGCCTCTCTGAATAACAGTCACAAAGGGAGAGGAAGTGGAGGCTGCCCCTCAAAGGGGCCTGTTCTTGAATGTCAGACACGAACACCTGCTTATACCCTATGGCCAGGAAAAACTGTAGTCACACATGATGTAACTAAAAATATCCACATCCTTTATTAATAACCTGGCACATTTTGGACCTATTCAGGTACACCTTAGAGCAGTTCACTATCTTCAGGTACAAAGCCTCCTTGGACCAATTCACAGGTCAAGGCATGGATGAACTGAAGTTCACCAAGGCCAAGAGCAACACGAATGAATGACCTGGTCTGAGTACCAAGTATCAGAGCAAGGAAGGAGGAGAGAGTCTGAAGTGTGAGACAGGGGGCAGTGGCCTAGGGCCTGTTACTGGGGGAGGGTGAAACAGTATCAATTCTTTATTCACCAACAGTGTGTTCTATTGATGTCTGCGTGTGCACTCGCTATTCCTCCTATGTATTCTAACCTCTATTAAAGCATTTTCAGACTGTGTGGGAACCAACAAAAGGCCATCCCAATCCCAGGCTTGAAAGTGTCCCCGATATGGACACACAATGTCCAGCAGACCAGGGTCAGAGGATGACGTAGGTGGTATCCAGCATGGGGATCCAACATATACTACGGAAGTGGACAAAGCCAAGCCAAACACGTCTGGCAGCAGCTTCCACTCGACGAAGCCATGTGACGTTGGCAAGGCTCCCTCCCATTATGGGAGTTCAAGGAAGTGATAGAGGGGAGAAGTCCTTTCAATAGAAGCAGCATTAATGGTCCAATTAAAATGAGATGCACACCCTTCCCTATGAGCTCAGAGGATGGAGAGAAGCATCCCTCACTCAACTACATGTGCACAAAATATTTCACATACCACTTCCCCTAACATGTAGTGAGGTGTGTGCAAATGACAAGCAATAGGTGATGAACACTACAATACTCATGAGCATCTGAGAGCCGTTCACAAGGATCTGAGCAATTGAGTGCTATTTTCAGGTACAAGACCTACCCACACTGGTAGACAGGTAAGGGCATGGGTGAAATGAAGTTCACCGAGGCCAAGAGTAAGGGGAATCAATTGCTAGACTAACAGTATGAAGAACAGGAGAATGCCAGGTGCAGAGACCAAAACTTTCTAACTTCCATGGTGCTCAAAGGAAGAGTGACAGTTGTGAATATCTTCCAGTCATTTCAGAACTATCCATAACACAAAAGGGAGATCTGGCAAATGACGTAGTAAGCCTATTGTAGATACTTCAGTACACAGTCTCCCCTGTTTTGGGGTGAGAAAGCAAGACTTCATATAATGAAACCTTCAGTTCAAGTTAGCCTCAGTTGACTATTGACTTACTCAGTTATCGCCTTCATTATTCTCAAGGCTTTAGTAAGCATTGATGAGCCCATCCTTCCCCTAAAGGGACATCCAGGTGTTATGATACCTGATTGGAACAAATGGGCTGCCCCGGGCCATGTCTTCACCCTTATGGTTGTTTTTCAGGCAGCCACATCTCAGCAGGAAGCAATTAGCTCATCTGGAGGAGAAAAATTCCAGTGACCCGGCTTCTAGAGGTAGAGAGGATGCTCAGACTCTTGTACTCACAAATACCTCAGCATTCTTCCTATTCTCAGCTCTCTGCTTCTATGATCAGAAACTCATTGCTAAGTATCACAGAAGGTGATTGTACTGGCCTTTGTAACATCTTTTCACATACCCAGTGTTTCATAGGCATCAGTTCCACATGCGTGAATGCTTTTAGGAGCCATCTCTTACCCATTTGAAACAAACTCACACCTATAAGACCAAGGAAAAAGCAATGAGTCATTGGCAAATATTTAAACCAGTCATCCAGGAAAGGAAATCAAAACGCTCCGGAATATTCCATTCGATGTATACAAGAGATATGGTAGAGATTTCACCCAGAATAGTTTGACTTCATATTCCATTGTTTTCATCATAACCAAGAAACCAAGATGCCTCCCAGGTAACCTTGATCAGAGTGCCAAGATCTTAGTTAAAAGGCAGCAATCAAGCAGCTACAGCATTGCAGGAAAGAGAAAGTGACACACCGTCTGGGCAGGCATAGATGCCACTCACAGGTGAGGTTGTTTTCCAGCCAACTGAGCCGCCTTCCATTCCTTCGGCATGGAAGATGTCGGAAGGCTGTGCAACCGTGTATGAGGGAATGGGTACTCTGTAGGAACATGCAGACGCACTGAATCATCCTCGATCTGAGGCCTACAGACCCATTTACCAAGCCCAGGCCTACTTTCATGGGAGAGTCCTCTTTGCTGGAATGGCATACCCCACCAGTACTTCTATCTTACACAGGTGCCTTCACGGAGGTCATACGTCACATTCCTCCTCTGACGTCCTACTATACCCAGAGAGGGGGGACTCGGTCATAAAGACAGTGGAGAAGAAGAGGAGGGTCACCTCTTAAGGGTGTGATCCCAAGTTCACATGTCACTTTCACTTATGACCTAGGGGACAGAATGAAATTAGGTAACTACAGCTAAGTGAAGGAAACCAGACCGATGTTTCTCAGGATTCAACTTGAGTAGACAGAGCTACCGTGACCGACTTCAGGGTAAGTTCAAGAGCAGTCTCCTCTGCGACTCCTTCTGAAGATCAGCTATCAGATCAGGACCGACATTGTCTGGATCCGGTATCCCCGGTTTAATAAAAAGGCAGTTTGAGCAGAACTCTGAGGATGGACACACCCCCAACACCTGCCATCCCTCCTTGTGGACCTCCTGATATTGAGTACATTACCCAGAGCCGGGCTGCAGTGCTTTGTGGGTAAAGCTCATAACCATCATTTCAGCCTGAGGGATTTCCTGTGTTTTTAAAGAGGTACTTGTGTTCTGATTAGACCTGCAGGTAGGTCAGCGCTTCAGACACATCCTGTGCTGCTGTTTCAATTTGCCAAGGATCCAGTGGGGAGGTGGTGTTTCTGTCAGGCTTCACACCACCATCCATGAGCTTGAAGGTTTGTAATATTGAGGACAGATTAAGCCTATTCTTTACACAAGAAATGTTTAATTCTCACTTAGAGTATGAGAAATGTAGACAGAAGTTTAAAAACAGCTTACAAAAACAAAACGGAAATCGGATAACTTTAAATCCTCTTCCCCCTAAACACAGACAAGTGCTGTTGGAAACGCATTCACTGACATGAAAATAATCACATGCATGGAAAACCAAGACCTCAGAAATTCATTCCACTCTGATGTGGGCCACAGTGATTTCTCTGGATATTTTTCCTATTTCCCAGTGTTTTGTGACAGCAGAATGAAACAGACAAGCATGCCTCAAAGAAAGCTTCCCTCAGAGTGGGAAGGTCCTATTTAGCTGAGGGGCAACAACATGACAAAATTCAGGATCCCAGGCAAGGATAAAACAAGCCTCCCCGTACCTGCTTGGGGAAAGCCTAGAGCTCTCCCTCCCCACTCGCCCTGATGAGGCTTCTATGCTGGCACAGAGTGAGAGTGCCATCTTCCATCCCACCTGCAAAGCAGGTACCTGACAGCCACACCCCCTGGGGCTGGTGAGAATGGGTGACCTTCAGGGACCAGCAGACTTCTCCATTGATGGATCCTTGACAGAAGATTCAGATTCCCTCCCTCCTTCAACTTCTGACCATTCTCTCCCCTCAAATGTAGCTCAGGGCCCACGAGTGGCAGGGCAGCTCCTTAGTGACATGCTCTAGGTTAATGGTCACCTCTGAGAATGTGTAGCAACCAGAAGGTTCAAGGACCACAGTGCTACAACTTTCTCTGCCATGCCTCTAAGGGGTCACTCTTGGCCTCAGTGAACAGTAGCTACAAAGGAAAACAGGGGCCGGCCGCATCCTTCTGAAAGGCATTGCTCTTGAAGGTCAGACACCGTGCCTGCTCAAACCCCATGGTCCGAAAATAGCCCATGATAGCTTACTCAACACGGCAGACAAGTCATCTGTACCGATGTCGTCCCATGATGAACTAACACCCCTGTCAAAGTTACAGGAATGGCTCCCTCCTCTCCTCCTCTGCTGCCCACTCCTTAGGTCAGGCGCACCCAGATCCTCCCATATGAGGAATCAGAGGCTGAGTCAAGAGGCAGTTCAAGAGAAATCCACCAGAGTGCAGGACACCACACACCCACCATTTCTTCGTGCAGACATGTCTCAACTGTAAGGTTTCACTCAAAACTACTGACTGCGGGTCATAACCCATTTCCACTTCAGTGGAGGATTGTGTCAGAGGGAACAGATCTCTTCAGAGGCTGTTCTCTTCCAACCTTTACGTTCATTTGGTTTGTGAACGCGGGCAAGTGGTTGTCATACCATCTCAGAGATTCTAGAATCAGATTTATGGCCACCAATATGGACCATATACATAAGTTTCACATGTCCTCTTTAGGGAAGACTCATGAGGCACTGGTATGGGCGTGGAGGTCATTTCAATCAGCCAGAACAAGAAGCCTGTAAGCAGGAATGAAAAAAAAAAACACATCGAAGCAAGCCCAACATGAGGTTCGTCACCAGTGCTACGTTCCACTTGCGTGACTGGTGAAGTCACTGTTGAGGTCCTCACTCAACAAGCTAAGATGATGGGAAGAAAGACACTCAAGTCCCATTGAGGATGTATGCTTCCAAAAATGATTCTCGTATTTTAACACCATGTGTAATCATTTAAACCACATACAGTCTACACATTGAGGTGAGCCAGGCAATGTGAAGTCCAAAGTAATGATGTTCTGTGCCTCCCCCAAAATTGGAGGTCAAGTGGGTCTTTTGTCCCACATTTGGGTTTGCTGTTTGGGCCCCTTTCCCCACAACACCTTCATGTGCCAAGATAACCTACTCAACAGGAACAGCACTGGAGTCAGGAGTAAGATCTTGAGGGCCAAAGCCACATGCTCCTACCTCAGCCCAGTAGGGGCTGAACTTGACTCATGTCCCTGCCGACTGACCGCAGGGCAGTCAGCTTCCCCAGGTTGAATCCTGAGGACTCATCTGCTTTTCAATACAGGATGGCAGGCTCCTCCCTGCCCCTCTTCCCTCCGGGCTCACAACCCCTATATCTCCTAGATCAAGCTGCACAGAGGAGGTTAACTAAAGGTAGCCAAACCAACCCAAATGCAGAACAAAATACCCATTTGGCATCCCATTTTGGGAGAGGCAAAAGACATCGTTGCTTTGGACCCCACATTGTATGTGAAATCTTCCACAAGGGCCCACCAAAGGAACCCAGCTGTGGTAGGCTATGGACGCTTGGTGGTAGGAAAGGGGAGAATGGAATGGTGCATGATGCTTCAATGTGGCATATCTGGAGGGTGCCACTCAGCAGTAGCACAAGCCATATGGCCAGATTTCAAAACACTTTCCCAAAGAGATGCAGGCAAGGCCCATTGCCTTAATTTAAACAAATGAAGAGATTCAAATCCATGTTGCCCTGCAGTGTATGCCAAGAGCATTTAATGAGCATCATTTGCAGCCCTGCCTCCATTGGAGCAAAGCCCCCATATTTCACTTCTACATGATGTAGACAATGAAAAGTTGCAGAGGCCCACTGTGGGAAAACTTGCAACTATGCCCAAAAGTAGAGATTTCTCATTCAACTGCTGTAGCTCTAGCATGGCCCCAGATTTCCACACAGTAATCCCCAGAATAGGCAAAGGTGACCATTTCAGCCTTGTGAGTTTTGATCAGGTCATTGCAATTCTGTAACTTTCCCATTTGTGCACCTCATCAACGATTTCTAATTGGCAGTAAAGTTGTCCGTTGTGGATTTAGGAGGGGATTGTTGTGCTTATGTGAAAAAGCTATTGGTCTCTTCCTAGACAGTTTCTGCAAAGACAGTTCTTCTCATATTCATGCAAAGTGGAGGAAGGGAAGGGGTCACAGGCTGTGTCTACCAAGGAAGATTCCATGAACAGACCACCAAGAAGGAAGGGAATGCATACTCATCTTTAAGTCTCCTTTGGAGAAAGACAACGTGAGCAAGCAGGTCGACTTCCAAACACAAGCTTTTTGCCTCTTCCCCCTAGTCTCCAGATATTACACCTGGAAGCAAACTACAGAAGTCGTTTCCCTCAATCTTAAAATGGAGTCCATGTCTCTCCCTTTCCCACCATATACTTCTTTTGCATTTCACTATGTTCTAGTATCTAATTATGTGCTTACTTAGCAGTTCCAGGAGCTAATCTTTGGACAGACAGGCCAAGCCTGGAGGCCCAGCTTTAAGATTCGTGATGACCTCAAGGCAGCTACTCAGCAATCCCACCATTGAGATGATGCCAGCCCATGCTCCAGGTGGACTGAGACCTAAAAGAGCCACTGGAGTGAGACACAGAGAGCTTGCAGTCAGCACAACTCCTGCATGCCTTCCCTATCAAGCTCTCCCTTCATAAGCACTTACCTTCTCTCCAGAAAGGCCAAGTGGCTGCTTTGGATTGCCATCTGGCCAGTTCTCCATTACTAGTTTTGGTTAATAAAAAACCACTGTACCATACCTCAAAACTCTGACCACTGGCATCTGCAAATGTCGAGTGGCTGATCTGTGTTTGGTTACAATGAGAGAGCAGTAATGTCACCAAAATACCTTCAACAACCAAGAGCAGCTAGGATGAAAGTGGGTGGGAGCAGCTACACCAACACAACAAGGTGAAATATGAGTTGTCACTATTGCTTACTCATTGTAGGAGTGGTTTGAGCCTCGGTGAACGGTTCCTTGGAAGAAAAAAAAAAAAATCACATGGCAATGAGAGAATTCCTAAGTCTCACGAGAGGTTCATGCTTTGAAAACAGGTTGTAAATGAAAGACACTGACCTGGGGTGCTCATGTACCTAGATACCAAGTAACAGCCAATGGCAAGAGCCAAGAAACGGATAGGGCTTACACCCCTCAGGCCCCACCTACGTGTCTATGGGATGATCTAAAAGATGACAGCTCCTTGCTGCTCCCAGTAAACCTAGGTATCCTGATCCCATGAATGCTCACGTGCTGTGTGAGTGGAGGAAACTGAAGAGCAGGCAAGTTAACAGCGAACCCCACCGATTAGGGTGATCTGGACTGTCCATTGGCAAGAGTGACTCAATGCTTGTTCTTTCATGTATTTAGTCAGGACATCGTTGCTTTGATACGTGGGGAGAAAACCATAGGGAAGAAATCACTCATCTGTTTTGCATAACGGGCTCTGCTCTGCATTAAGAAGGTTATGAAGTTTTATGTTGAATGCTGTAGAAATTGGGCCATCGGTATTTTGGCAGAGAGCTGCCAAGATTTATAAACCACAGGCAATTTGAGACTATCATGAAATAGTAAAAGCACAGGAAGAAGGGAAGAATTGTTGACGTGTAGCACACATGGAAGGATATGGCCCAGTTCATTTTCAAAGATGTTTCAGAAAATGATTTCTTAGCTTCCACAGAACCGTCAAGTCCAAACATGAAGACACTAGAGACTAAGTCTACAATGAAAACCTCACCACAAAGTATCCGGATTTAGATTACTTTATTGAATGCTACCCACCAGCAAAGGGAGAAGCAATCATCCAAATTATTCTAGCCAATATAAGTAGAAATATTCTCAGACTGCCCCTTCCCTGAAGAACCAACTAAACTGCTCAAGACCCCAGACGCATTCTCAACATCCTCCACTCAGAGGCTACACTGCCCCAACAAGACTCTCGTTTCAGAGAGGACCAGGAGGTTCCTGATCAGGAGTTGTAGTCGACACAGCTGCCAGCAGAGGCAGCACACTAGTCACCTGCACACAACACACACACACACATTTTTCACGAGCAGCTGTGAACCTCCTTCACCCTGCTCTAGGGACAGCCACTGTTCTGGAAGTGGTCGGCGCCAAGAGAAGACACCTGCATGTAGCATTCTGAAGTGGGCTGAGACCTGGAAAGCCAGACTAGCAGCTGCTTCCACATCACAGGAGTAAGCCCTGGCTGATCCTTTTGCCCCAGAGGGGCCAGGCAGGCCCAGAACTCAGACAATATGGGGACAGGAATGCTTTCAGAATTGTGCCCTTTAAATCCTGAGCCCTTCCTGCCTAGAGAAGGTGCCATTACTGACCGTGGAGCTGGACGCTTCCTCCTCTTACCTTTGGAACAAATGAAACATTTCAGAAGCCTAGGGAATACTGACCACATATTCTACATTCGGTCCTTTATTCTCTCATGGTGCATTCCCCAAAGCACTGCCCTAAACGTCACATTTGTGGAAAAGTTTCCATAGCAAACTGTGACCGAGAAGAGATGCCTGCTTCTTATAAGGTTATCCTGTGACTCAGAAGAGGTCATGCTCTCCAACAGTCCAGATGGAAAAGAACAGAGATAGAGCCTTTCACAGATGTTCTAAAGGACATTGCCCTTGTCCTTTTCCCCACTAAGACTTACGAGATGAACAAAGCCAATAGACTTATCAATTTTACCAGAACCCATTCTCCAGGAAGCAGCACAACCAATACAGCACATCAGAGCCAAGCTGGGGAACTTCACGGTGGGCTCCACAGACATTCCAGGCAAGAACTAGAAGACCAAACCATGTGTATCTCTTCAAACATGTCTAGTGCAGAGCCTCTCCTAGTGCAGTACCTCATCCCTCATGGACTGCGCCAGAGTGAGACTGGGGACACAAAGGTTCTGGGGTATATCAGAGGAGAGATAGGAACCTGAGGCCAATCTAGATACACAATTCTTTCACCCAAGGAGGCCCCTAGAAAGCAGCAGCCCACACACACACAAACAAAAACAAAAAACAAAAAAACAAAAAACAAAACAAAACAAGAAATGACATTGACATTGGGTTCATAGGTTTTATGAGACAGAGACAAGGTCTAGAGCAGGTATAATGTATGTGATTAGCCAAGGATGGGCCCAAGCTCTGTCTCTTGGGTGGGGGTGGGGCACACAAAAAGATGAGAGCTCTGGAAACCCTCTGTGATCCAGAGACTTGAGCTTCCACACAGCAGCAAACGAGGCCTGGATACCTCCCCTGAAACCCTGAGTTGACCTTGTCACCAACTTGAAGATTAGCATGCCCCCAATTTCGAGAAATTGGGCACAACACGAGCTAAACGTGTCATACCCCACTTCTCACCATTTTTTCCCAGGGCATAGCCGTGGGAGATTTAAATATTCCACATGGTCACATTTCTCTTGGTCCCCCACTGGAGCACAGAAGTCCATATTCACTCCTACCTAGATCTTCCAAGCTCAACCCATCACTAAACACACGGCAATCTTGACTCAGATGATCTCCAGGTACAGTGAGGTGAGCATTTTACATGCAGGCCATGTTTTCACAGGTGAGTAGACTCACACTACTAAATTGGACTAAAGGGAACTGGAAGATTTCACACCAGGAGCCACTGCAAGACAATGCCCAGGTACCAATCCAAGTGAGTGCCTCTACCTGAAAAGGAGGTGATGGTCAGTCAAGAATTCATCTCATCCCTTGGTGACACTTTACTGTGCTCTCTGGACATATGATATGCAAGGTCAAAAACCTCAGGCCCTTCTTACAGGATGATCATTTTTTGTGCACACTTGAAAAATAAATAGAACGCTGTAAAATGAAATGATCTCTGCAGAATCAAGGACCAGAGTCATTAGTGGAAAGTTGCACAGGTGGCAAAGCTGAACAGAACATCCCCACTATTGTTTGATCAGTTGAGATCCAAGGTTGGTATAAGAAACAGCCTGCAATTAAAGTCGAGTTGACCCAGCCGACTACAATGTTAAGAGCTGTATTTACATGAAATATTGTCACAGCCTACGTTAAAACAGCTCTGCATGCAGAGGAATGTGAATTTAGGAAAAACACTTTTGTATCTGGGAAAGTATTTCCATGCATCCAACAACAACTGTAACTTCCCCAGAATAAGACTTGAAGCTGAAAACATCAGACTCCCTTTTCAATCCAGTGTTGAACATAGCACTCTGGGCTCATTTCTCTAAGGAGGGTAGACTCCCACAGCTTAGTTTCATGCTCACCAACTTTCCAGCCAGAACAAGTGGGGCTTGAGTGGAGTTCTGACATTCAGAGCTGCCAGTGAGGTGCCTGCCTCACACCAGACTGAACGGCAGTGGAGCCACCCTGAGAGATAGGCCCCTTCTCTCTCTCCATGCACATCAAATTTGTCTCATACAGAGCCTGAGCAATTTGTTTTCTCTGCCATCACTCTGCCATCTGTGAAACATGCTCCCCAGAACAGCACAAAACAGGAGCTAGGAGTTAAGACCAGGAAGGCGGGAAGAAGAGTTTCCACCATGCTAACACCCCTGCACTCCTGCCCTTACCTGATAGGGTCGGTGAATCTCTGCAGGGTGACACAGAGACTGGAATAGATTCAAAGTTCTGCTCCAGTCTCCAAACAGGCCCTCTCTGCCCAGAGACCGTGCTGCTGCTGGCCATGCTGTGTACTGTCCCCACCCTGTCTGCAGCTGTCACATCTCTAGGAGGTACCTAAGGTGTCAATCAGGAAAGCTCAGGGGGCAGCTCACTGCAACCTACCTGCCTTCAGCCTTGCACTTCCTATTTGAAGGTTCAAGCAGCAAAATGCCCCCAAAGGTAGGAAACCATCCATCTGGCCGGGCACTACGGATAACGGCCAACCCAGGTGGATGCCCTTTCATCCAGGACCAGGATCTGATACACTCTGGGCAGAGCACATACTCCTCAGATGTATTCTCAGACAAACCTTAAACCCGTCAGACAAAACCCACAGATCAACAAGTGTCCTGAAGCTACCACTATCTAAAGATACTCGTCCCATGACTCATGAAGACAAGTTTTGGAAGACGATCCCTGCAGACTAAAAATCATGGGAGAGCCCAGGTGGTGCTGGCCTTGGGGGAAGATCCAGGCTTACAAGGAACACTGTCCATGGAGTCACCCACTCAAAAGATGTTTCCAGAAATAAACAAGCTTGAATTTCAAGAAAATCTGGATGGTGGAAGACAGATGATCCCAAAATGCTTTCTAGTAGAAATCAGCCCATTTTGGCAAAGAAAGAGTAAGAGCATCAGGGAGCCAAGATGGAAGACAACCTCCTCTCCTTGCCATTACAGGCTGGTGGGAAGAGGACCGCAAAACTCATGTACACCTCCAAGAGTAAAAGACAGCCTGGAAATCTTTCCCTTGGAAGGTCAGTGCAGTGTCCAGTCCAACCCTGTCCCTCCGATTCGACTTGTAGTGAACACAGGTAGACGGTTTCAGACGCATCCCAAGCTTCCAACTGAATCCATACAAGATCCAATGGGAAGCCCGTCAGGCTTCACTACAATCCACGGCTGAAGGAAGACTTGGCATATTGAGGACAGATTAATCATTTTTACACAACATTCACACACTCGAGTAAGAGTAAGCCAGTTTTTAGACACTTAGGAGAAAGGTAGCTGTTAAGAAATTGTTCCATTTACATTATCCTCCCACTGGAAAGTGCAGGGATGAGCATAGTGTTGGAAATGTCAACTGACATTACAACAGTCACATGAACAGAAACCTAAGACCTCAGCATTTATTTCACCCTAATGTAGGCAGGAGAGGCTTATTCCTCCTGTTTCCATTGTATTTCCCACCACTTTCAGCACGGTGGGATGAAACAGACAAACGTGCCTGAAAGGAAGCTTTCCTCAGAGTGGGGAGATACTGTGTAGCTGAAAACCAATATTGGACACTTCAGCATCACAAGAGAACAGAGCAGTCCACCCTGCACCTGTCTGGGGAAAGCCTAGAGCTCTCCCTCGCCTTGATGAGGCTCTATGCTGATTCACTCTGTGCCACCTTCTATCCCACCTGTAAGACAGGTGCCTGATGACCACACCCCCCCGGGCTGGTGCAAATGGGTCGTCTTCAGCAACCACAGAACTATTAACACCTACTGACAGGACCTTGAACAGCAGGTGACAGTCCTGTTTCCTGACACCTCTGAACCATCTCTCTCAAGGACAACTCAGGGCCTGTGAATGGGACAGCAGCTCACTAATGGATGTCTTGGCCTACCGGACACCTCTAAGAACGTACAGCAAGAAAAGCACTTAAGTAAAAAGCCTGTGCTTTTCCTCAAATTCCTCTGGAGGGTCTCTCTTGGCCTCTCTGAATCACAGTCAAAGGGAGAGGAAGAGGAGGCTGCCCTTCAAAGGGGCCTGTTCTTGAGTGTCAGACATGAACACCTGCTTATACCCTATGGCCAGGAAAAACTGTAATCACACGTGATATCAATAAAGGCCGTGGACATTTTTAGTAACAACGTCACACATTTTGGAGCTGTTCAGGTACACCTTAGAGCAGTTCACTATTTTCAGGTACAAAGCCTTCTTGGACCAATACATATGTCAGGGCATGGATGAGCGAGAATTCACAGAGGCTGAGAGCAACACGAATGAATGACCTGGTATCTGAGTACCAACAAGTACCAGAATGCCACAGCCAAGGAAGGAGGAGAGAGTTTGAAGTGTGAGACAGGGGGCAGTGGCCTAGGGCCTGTTACTGGGAGAGGGTGAAACAGTATCAATTCTTTATTCACCGACAGTGTGTTCTATGATGTCTGCGTGTGCACTCGCTATTCCTCCTATGTATTCTAACCTCTATTAAAGCATTTTCAGACTGTGTGGGAACCAGCAAAAGGCCAGCCCAATCCCAGGCTTGGAAGTGTCCCCGATATGGACACACAATGTCCAGCAGACCAGGGCCAGAGGATGACGTAGGTGGTATCCAGCACGGGGGTCCAACATATACCACGGAAGTGGGCAAAGCCAAGCCAAACACGTCTGGCAGCAGCTTCCATTCGACGAAGCCATGTGACGTTGGCAAGGCTCCCTCCCATTATGGGAGTTCAAGGAAGTGACAGAGGGGAGAAGTCCTTCTTTCAATAGAAGCAGCATTAATGGTCCAATTAAAATGAGATGCACACCCTTCCCTATGAGCTCAGAGGATGGAGAGAAGCATCCTTCACTCAACTACATGTGCACAAAATATTTCACATACCACTTCCCCTAACATGTAGTGAGGTGTGTGCAAATGACAAGCAATAGGTGATGAACACTACAATACTCATGAGCATCTGAGAGCTGTTCACAAGGATCTAAGCAATTTGAGTGCTATTTTCAGGTACAAGACCTACCCACACTGGTAGACAGGTAAGGGCATGGGTGAAATGAAGTTCACCAAGGCCAAGAGCAATGGGAATCAATTGCTAGACTAACAGTATGAAGAACAGGAGAATGCCAGGTGCAGAGACCAAAACTTTCTAACTTCCAGTAACACATTGGTTATCATTAAGTCAGATGCTGGTATTGAGGAAACGCAGAAATAATTCCTGCCCTCTGGATTCTGTCAAATTTGCGAAGAAATTTTTTCCAAAGGAAAAGAACCCATCCCAGTAAGGCAGTACAAGAACCTGCAAAACAAAATACATCTGAGGCCCACCATGGGAAGGAATCTTCTGAAAATGATGTCAAAATGGGAGTTGCTCCAATTTCCCGGTACTTGAGTGAAGAACATGTAGGTGGGTCTGGAGGCTCAAACTTATAGAAACTGTTGACATTCAGGGATGTAGCCATAGAATTCTCTGGAGGAGTAGAAACACCTGAACCCTTCTCAGCACACTTTGCATAGTCAAGCAATGATAGAGGACTACAAAAACATGGTCTCTAGGTCTTGCTGTCTCCAAGCTGGACCTGGTGACCTTTTTGGAGGAAAAGGAAAGAGCCCTGGAACATGAAAGAGTGAGGAGACAGTAGCCATACAGCCAGTTCTGGGATGCATGTGCAGGTTTGTTCCATGGTGAACGCATGCCATAGTAGTCTGCTGCACCTATCTGCCTATTGCCTAGGTGTTGGGCCCCATATGCATTAGTTATTTGTCCTAATGCTCTTTCCCTCAAATCTCTGATGGTGAACCAGGGCCCCCATCAATAACACCCATATAATCTACACCAATATGTCTTCCCTAGGGGTAAGATTGAACAGGTCCACCAGAACTATCAAGTGATGAGAAACCTCATCTGGATCATCCCAAACTCTGACTTTCAGTATGATCCCCATGTGGACATGCAAGCAACAAACACACTGGGCAAGCAAGACTCAGAATGACCTGGGTCATATCCAGCAGTGGCCCAGATCATGGGAATTACCAAGCCACAGAAATGGGCAAAGCCAAAGCCAAGGATACCTGGCAGCAGCTTCCACTAGAACTAGCCCTGGTATGGGCGAGGCTGGGGTGGGTGGTGCTATCACCAACTCTTACAAGAAGGTTCTAAAGCATGTGTATCTCTTAGGGCCAGCAGCCTGGACTACCTGCATAAAATTCTCCATGTCCTAGTTAGGGGAGGATTCTCGTAAGACACATGTCGGGTGCCAAGGCCATTTCAGTAACATACCACAGGGAGCCTGTAACTAGAGGCATGAGCAAGCAACTCCATCAAAATAGGAAAGAAAATGTAAGCCTCATCCTGAATGCTGACTGACAAGTTTGACCCAAAGAGGAGGTCCTCCAGTAATCTAAGATGAGGGAGAGAAAACTAGTTCCACTCAGGCAGGAATCATGCTTTAAAATAGTTTTGGTAGAAATTCATGGTTATCTTTCCAACTAGAGGATGACATCTATACACTGACATGAACTATGATGTGTACAGTGTTCCCCACAAGGGACCATTCACTTTCCAACCTGAGTGTCAAAATATGTTGACCAGTCATAGCAGCAGTGTCAAGGCCAAGATCCTGAAGATGAAATGCCACTCAAGACTCTACCTCACATCCCAAAGCAGAACTTCTGTCCCCAGTGTACTGACCACAAGGCAATCAGCTTTCTCAGGTTGAATCATGAAAACTCATCCGTACCCAAGTTGCAGGAATTCGAGCTCCTCTCTGCCATACCTCTTCAGCATGGACAGCTCCAGTCTTCTCCTGGAGCAAACTGCACTAGGAAGGTTAACTAAAGACAGCTAGAAAAATCCAAGTAGAAAACAGTAGATGCGTATCTATCATGTTTTTGGTGTATGCACACAATCCTCATTATGTTACCACACCCTTGGATGTCTCACATACAACTTGAAGTGCAAAGGGAAAACTGCATTGGCCTAGAGCTGGCTGGTAGCAGGCAAGGGGAGAGTGGAGCAGTGCATGATTTATGCAGTAATTCTGCAAGGTGGCACCCAGCAGTGGTGCAGGCCATATCTGGCAAATTCTAACAAAACCTTTCAAAAGAGATGCAGTCAAGGTCCATACCTTCAATGGCCAAACGATGAGATTCCAGCCAGTGTCATCATACAGTATATGCCAAGAACATTTTGTCAGTACCATTTATAAACCTTTACTTGAACAATGCCCCCAACTCCCAACGTCTACACTAAATAGACAATGGGAAACTGCGAAGGCCCTAGGGCTGCAGCTCCAGCTGCTTTGTGCCTAGGAGGGAACACAGCACATACATGGGCTCCTGCCCCAAGCTGAGCATGCCTCAACTGCCAGCTCAGACAGAGCCTCATTCTAGGAAAATTTACCAATAGACTCAGGAGCAGAGGGTTTCTTATTTGTTAGAGGTTAATGGTGGCCTCAAAAGATTTTACATAGTAATCCCCAGAACAGGCAGAGGTAAGGATTTAAGCCTCAAGAACTTGACTCACTCATGTTTGCTATTTTTCTTATTAGCACTATCCAGTTGTCAGTCAACTTCTTAGCTGTGAGATTCAGGGTAGAATTGTTATGCCAACGTGAAGGAGATACTGGTCTCCTTCACAATACTGTTCTACAAAAAACTATCTTCTCATTTTACTCATAGAACATGGAAAAGTAAAGTGTTCAACATGAAGTGTGTCTGAAGATTCCACAAACAGAATGGCTAAGTCATATATCCCTAAGTCCTATTTAGTGGAAGATCCCAGTAAGACAGTGGTAACATCACCAAAGCACTTCAATAACTAAGTCGTGGAAAAGTGAGTTAGAGCAGCTAATGAATAATCACTAGTGCTAACTTGTCATTGTAGGAGTGGTTTAGGCCACAAGAAAGGGCTCCTTGAATAGTCTGAAAAGAGTGAGAAATGAAGTCTCAAGAGCAGCTCATGCTTTAAGAGGTATAGTTGGTACACCAGCACTTTGGGCGTTCACCTCCCTAGTTGCTAAGCAACAGCCAATGGTAAGATCCAGAAAACGGACAGTTTAGGCTGAGGCCTCAATGATGGGTTTATGGGATGATCCAGAACAAAGCACTCTCATGAGTCCCCAGATGCTACGTGAGTGGAGGTAACAGGACCAGCAATGCTCTGAGGCCAGCAGCAGTCTGCTCCCACAACAAACTCTTTGATTGGGATAATGGATGTTTTTGGAAAAGTGACTTAGCACTTTATCCTAGAAACCTTCTCTAGGATAAATTAGAATATGTGATCAGGACATCTTGGCTTTAGTACAAGGGGAGGGAACCTTAGCGGAGAAAACATCTGTTTAGCAATCTCTGTAACGGGTTCTGCAAATGGAGTGCTGTGATTGAAAACGTTTAGGAAGATCAAAGTTTTTTGTAGAAAAATGTAGAAATTTGAGGATCGATATTATGAAAGTTGTCAGGACTTAGGAATCACAGGATATTCAAGACTATCATAGAACAGCAAAGCAAAACACTGGAAGAGTCAGCTGTCATGAAGCACATAGACGATGTCGTCTTGCTCCTTCTCAGATTTCAGAAAATGCTTTGACCATAACCTCCACAGAACTGCCAAGTACACACATGAAGGCATTAGGAACTGAGTGTACAACTGAAATCTGCAAGGTATTTTCTGGGCCCAGACTGTTTACTTGGTTTCTATCCACGAAAAGATAGAAATACAATCATATCCAAATTATTCCAGCCAACAAAGATGGGAACACTCACAATTATCACCTTCCACGAAGAGTCCATTGCATTGACCCAGGCCACTAGAAGCATTTGCAACATCCTCATTCCAGACCAGTGATGCTGCTTCACGCTTCACAGGGGACCATGAAGTCCCTGACTCTCATGAGCTGTGGTCAGCACAGATGCAAGAGGCAGGACATTTCTCACCTGCACATACCCCCAAGTCAAGCCTTTCCACAGACGACTCAATCTCAACCCTCCCCCTAGTGGCAGCCATTGTTCTGCTTTCTGACCACCTCCACCAGAAAACATCTGCAAGTACAAATCTGAAAGGCTAAGGACCTGGGAAGCAAGATCAGCAGCTTCTTCCATGTCACAGCTCTGGTTCACGTGGCTTTTGCCGTGGAGTGATCAGGCAGACCTAACATTCAGACAACATGGTGATGAAAAGGATTTTAGTATCATGCCCCTCAGACTGAATATTGAGCACCTTCTGCCCAGAGAAGCTGCTTGTTGACTATGGAGCTAGGAGCATCTCTTCTTTTTGGATACTTATGGTAATAATGTAATGTCCTATCATGAAGTCTGGGGCGATTACTAGTCATTCATTCTGGAAACATTCCTCTCATCTTTAGGAGAAGTTTCTAAGCCAAGGCATTGTCCAAGAAGTATTCAGGGAAGTTCCCAGAGCAGATTTAATCTGTCACTATGTGAAAATACCCACCCATTACAAGGTGTACTAAGACTTTAGTCCATGTTCTGAACAGACCAAAGGGACAGCAAGATTCATTCACTGCAGTGCCTACCAGAATGCGCAAGTTATTTCCCTACTCTGGAGTTTACCAATTCAACAAGGCCAGAAGCATGATTAAACTCACCAGAACCCATCTACAGACAGGACCTAATACACTACACCACATTCCCAGCCAGGTAGGAGATTTGAGAGATTCACTTTGGGCTCTGAAGACATTCTAGGCAGTGGCCAGCATCAGCAGACAAGACATTAACAAGGAGTTGGAGACACAAACCATGTGCATCAGACTTCACAGGCCCATTCCGGGGAACCAAGCCAACTCAGTTTACAGTTTGCCTTCTCACCAGCTTTACTAGATGATTCATCCAAGAGGAAATCTCAAACTGTGATTCACCTTCTCTAACCAAACTTCTATTACCAAAAGGAGATGCTAATAAGGTTGAGAACAATCAGGACACTGAAATGAAGAACCACCTGTAGAGCTGGGAGAAAGAAGGTACACACTGCACTGACCTCATCAACTCCCCATAGATGCCAGGCATAAAAACGTGACCTTCCCACACCTTCACTGTCAAAGACCAGATCTCATGCAAGAGCCCCATTCTGAAAGCTAGGGGGAGAGTGACTCTTCCCAGATGCATGGTCTTGTCACACAATGTCCTCCTGTGTTGAAACTGAAAAAAAATGTGCACACATATGAGCAGAGAAGCAAGGTCACTCACCAGGACTTTAAACAGGACATGTCAGATGCTTTGGCAGTGAAAAGCAAGTCAATGAAGCCCAGAATGTCATCACTGGGAATTGGCAGGAGATAGTCATGAGGTGATGAATGTGCACATCAGATCCCCACACATCTAACAGGCCTTCTTAAGTACAACCTGAGTAGTTGTGGGCAATCGGCCTGCTGCCACAGAGGCATTAACCAATTCTCAGGAGGTGGATCCTGACATATGTCGCATCAGTCACATTGACAGCCTCATCTGTTAGACAAAGGTACCGAAGACAAACTTGCTTTCACTGTGGTACGAAATTTTATATCACCTAAAGGTATAAACTACAATGGACTCATTACTGAGGACAAAGTAGCCCCGCCAAGTCTCAGGATTGAATCCTCACCAGCTTTACCCCTAAGAGAAACTAAGATATGCAAGTCCTCAGGCTTCACAGCTGGCCAGTGAGGTCTGATTGTCATGTAGTTTGTTGTAAGTGCAGGATGAAGGGTTTGCACCTTCTGCCAACTCTACTGACCAACAGTAAGTTCGTCACAAAAGTAGCCCAAATTTTCTCATTATAGCCATACCCCAGGACTTAAGCCTTTCTCCCCAGAAAAACAAAAAGAGGCTAATGACTGGACAATATGAATAGCTGCTTGTCCCACCTAGGACACTTCACTGGCTCAAAGTTTGGGCCAAAGGTTAGCTCATCTGACGGTGTCACTGCAGACTGATGGTTTCAGAATTGTGCCCCATGTCTCCAGCCTCCACCTGTCTGCCCACAGAAGGTGCACTGTTGCCCATGGGAGCACTCTCTGCCTATTTCTAGTGGTGCCCAAGCCTTCCAATGAAGATGTAAAGAAGTGGGGATCCAGCTCTAGTCTAGCATTAGGTCTTAGCATCCTCAGGACAATTTTATTTCTTTGAGACGGAGTCTCACTCTGTCACCCAGGCTGGAGTGCAGTGGTGCGATCTTGGCTCACTGCAAGCTCTGTCTCCTGGGTTCACGCAATTCTCCTGCCTCAGCCTCCCAAGTGGCTGGGACTACAGGTGCCTGCCACCACACCCGGCTATTTTTTTGTATTTTTAGTTGAGATGGGGTTTCACTGTGTTAGCCAGGATGGTCTCGGCCTCCCGAAGTGCTGGGATTACAGGTGTGAGCCACTGGGCCCGGCCCCCTCAGGGCAATTTTAAGAGTAACAGATGTCACAGCTTCAGAGGACATCCAGATTCAGTACATAATGACCTTTGACACAGATGGAGGTTACTTCAGCCAGTTAGGAAAAACAAGTGTTTCTCAATAGAACCCTTCTATCAGTTTATAAGCTCAGGCAAGAAAGTCACTACAAGAACTCACAGGATAAGGTAGTCACTTAAGATACACAATCACTTTCAGAAAACCAAACTTATAGAGCAAGAAGGAAATTAAGTTCAAGATAGAGTTGATAACCTCAAAGACAAAGCAGCAGATGGTGGCCGAACAAGAACATGAAGTCAAAACATCCATGAAAGCATTCAGCTTGATATGGTACTCATTAAAATATGAGATAAATGGGTTAAAAATAGCTGAAAGATAAAGTTCCTACACCCAAAAGCACAGAAGGGAGGCTAACATATGGAGGAACAAGGGGCTAATGGGTTCACTCATTCCTCTCATTTTAGCACTTAAGTGCACTATTGAAGAAGAAAGATTCTCAGGCATTTTGATTCAGGATACCACCACCCATGGTCATGGACATGTGGTTCACAGAGACTCTTCCACTGGAACAGCTCATGTTTCTGACTTGTAAGAAACATAATGGGACCTACTGATGCCACAGTAGGTCTGACTCCAGAAATCAGTAAGGCTTGCAGAAGGCAATGGAACAGTTCTTTCCTGTTATTTTTAAAATAACTTCCATTAGTATAATCCATCATCCCTACTAACTGGAATGTAGACATTGATCCAGAATTCTTTGAAGTTCAGGACTTCGTAGAAGTTCTGAGGACTAACACAGACCAGAAATGTCCAGTGTTTAATTCCTGAGTCAATCTTGAAGCAACTTCAGACACTTGCAATGACAAGCAGTGTTCAATGTTATTTTCATTTGTAGACAAATCTTTCATCCAGCAGGGCTTAGGGATTAAGACTCAAGTATAACAATTTCGGATGGAACCCATAGCTTCCAAAGAAGAGGGGTAGCACATATGGCAACTACCCACTCATGAAAGTTAGAATGACAAGCAACATCTGTCATAGTCACGTGTCCTGTGATTGTCAGGAAACTAGAAGGCTATACTCCATCCTTCTGCAGAATAAAGTATCAAGGAGTTTTCCTAGTTGAACAAATCCCCCAATTCAACAAAATTCACCACAGGAAGGAAAAGCAGGGATGTTCCCTAAAGAGGATAAATTTATGTCAATCTTCTGGAAACCATGTTTGAAGCTCAACCTATGATCAGGGCAGAGGGGAAATGCTTTTGTCAGATATTGGAACTGCCAGTGGGTCAGATATATACACAGTATTCATGTTACCAAGTCCTTGACCTTAGGTTTTCACCACTCAAAAGGGAGCCCACAGAGAAGACCGAAATCTTGAGGTCTGAGAACCATGGATGTGGGAGCCAGAGGAAAAGACCATGGTAACCCAAGTCCACCATCTATGGTACTCATGCTATGAAATCTCCCTTGGGGTAAAAATCTCCACCAGAACACGTAGGTGGTGACAAATCTCACTGGACTATCCTAATCTCTGGATTTAAAATGACCTCCATATGCATCCATAAGTAATGAGTCTGTCAAAGATCAAAAGGTGACCTAGTTTGTATCCATCAGTGGCCCAGATGGCAGTGATCAAATGGCAGAAGTAGGCAAAGCCCAGGCTACCGTGATTGGCACCTGCTTCCACTAGACGAAGCAGTGTGACATTAGCTAAGCTCCCTCAAATCATAAACAGGACATTAATGGTCCAAGTAAGACAAGGTACACATACTTCTTACCAGCTCAGAGACTAGCGAGGAGCATCCCTTAGACAACTACCTATAAGAAAATATTTCAAGTCCCATTTCTCCGTAATGGAAGAGTGGGGCACGTGGCAATGAAAAGCAAGAGGCAGTGGGTATCACTCACAGGAGTGAGGATCAGAAGCTTCTAGCCTCAGGGAAGACGACGGGAAGTATGAGGAAAGTTTCTTCACTAAGCTCAAGGTCGGGAAGTCAGTTGGCTGGGCCTTAGGTCCTGCGCCCTGAGGCAGGGAGCTCCAGTATCGAGATACTGGGGTTGCTTAGGGGCCTGTCCTCTGGGCTTGGAACCAAATCTAACTGCCTCCTGCTCCCCCAATATGGTGGAGAGAAGGAATGGAGGAAAAGCTGCCCTCAGGGAACAGGACACTGGCATAGCCCGGCTCCTTCAGGTTTAATGGTTTCAACAGCATCAATGGAGCACACATGGAGCTTGAAGCAGCAGCAAGGGTTTTGTATTCTAAGCTTTGGAGTTTTTTTTTTTTTAATTTATTATTATTATACTTTAAGTTCTAGGGTACATGTGCATATGATGGGGCAGCTTTGGAGTTTTATGGCTCTAGCTACATCTGCCTTACAATAGCTCAGCCATTTGTCTATCAGCAACCAGGCATCAGAGGACGGCAAATTCACATTCTTCTAAGGAAGGCAGCACTGTTTTCTCGCCAACAAGCAAAGAACAGGGGTCAGTGTGCAAAGCGGAAGAAGCGCATGTGGCTGCCTTGTGAAAGCACTCAAGGTGAGAGGCTGCAACCACAGTGCTGTGTTCAGACTTAATGGACACGAGGGTAAAAGGGCATTTATATTGGAATACTGATGCTGCCTGATGGGGGAAGAGTTTCAGGGAGATTTCCTGAGTCATGCTTCCCTTACAACACACAACTTTGCTCAGAAGACACTCCTGAAGTTTACCTTTTGTAACATCAGAAATTCCTGAGTGGATTTCAGCATCATGCTCTTGGCTACAAGTTTCATGAGCACGATAGCACCAAAACACCCACTATGCATGTGGGCTGGAGTAGTATCAGACAATTCATTTCCAAACTGGCTACAGTGAGGTCCCAGCACTACCTTCTCTGATAATCTATCATATGTGATTCTTTCCTGGATGCCTGTTAGTTCCCAACATAGACATTCTATACCTCATGCTTTCATGTTCAATTCTTTCAGCCCCTCTGAAGGTTTACTCCTCTCCCAGAGAGAGGTCAACATCCATGCTTCATGTCCATGTGATCACCTGTGGACAGGAGGATGATTGAGGATGCAACACCAAGTCACAGTCAATCTGCCTTCCCTTCACAGCCCTACCCAGCAGTTCCAGCCACCTTAGACCAATAACCTGGTCCACAACCCAAACCCCTGTGCCAGCACACAAGGAAAGTCACTGAGATCTGGGACCCAGGAGGAAAAAATGTTAGATGTCATGGACAGATTCATGCTCTTCCTGGAAAATACAAGCCCATATAGTGGCACACTCTGCTTAGATCAGGTCAGGCTCCGTCAGAACTGTTTCAGGATAAGTGGTAGAGGCATTTCAGTCAAGATCCTCCAAGGTTGTCAACCTGACCCCCAGAGAAGTTCCAGGCCTTCAGAGATAAGGTGGCTGTCCTGAGCAGTGTAGGACATGTGGACATTCTGCTCTTGTTGGGGTTCATGACAGAACAACCCAGCATTGTGACTCAGTGGTGTGAAGGCAGCTTCTACAACTACCTGCATGTCCAGGGGACCAAGTTTCAGACATTCCAGCTAATTGACATTGCCTGGCAGGCAGCTCAGCCAAGAGACTAGTTGTATGCAGAGATCATCCAGAGACAAAATTCAACCTATTTCTCCATGAAGGCCTAATGGTGCAAACTGGAGACACTTTGGTTTGGCAACAGTGAAGTCACACTGGAGAGATTCTCAGCAGGTTGAGGCTAACCCACAGGCAATGGCCCCAGAGGTGATCCGAATGTAGGGTAAAAACCCACTCAGCTTCCAGTCCCATGTCAATCAATGCCAATGGCATCTCATTTTATGAGCTGATGGGAGGGGTGCTTCCTTTCTCCCACATCAACGACCCAGATCATATCATCTTCTTGATAGGCTGAGGGTATCCCCCCCATTCCTAGATCTTAGCAAGATATACAAAAGAACTGCCCAAAAGCAATGAAGAGGCTGGTAGGTGACTAAAAAATGCCTCTGAAAAACACCAGCTTTTCCCGAGGAGCCAACTGCATTGACCAAGACCACTGCATGCATTCAACATCCTCAGCCCATAAAGGCTAGCTGTTGACAGGCCCCATGCTTCAGAGGGGACCACAAAGACTTGAGCTGAGATCTCATGAGCTGAGGTCAGCACAGTTGCCAGCAGAGAAAGACAATTTCTCACCTCCAGACACAGTAAGGTGTTTTCCCACAGACAGTTCCCACCTCAACCCTTCCCTAGCAGCACCCATTGTTCAAGTTTCCCGACCACCTCCACCAGAAAGTATTTCTAAGTATGAATCTGAAAGAAGCTAAACCTTGAAGCCCAAGACCAGCAGCTGCTTCCACATTACAAGAGTGCTCCAGCTCATGCTCTCACCCTACAGTAGCCAGGCAGGTCCAGCATTAAGACATGCTGATGGGAATGACTTCAGATTTCTGTTCCACGGATTGAAGAATCCTGAGCCTTTTCTGCCCAGAGAAGGAGCAATTGTTGTCCATAGAGCTGTAAGCTTATTTTTCAATGTTTGCTACGAATCAAACATTCTATCATAAAGTCTGGATAGTACTGATTATTCATATTATCATTTTCTTCATCAGGGTGAATTATGAAGCCTCTACTCCAACCACAGAGTTTCCCTGAAGTTTCCAGAACAGATTTAAGTCTTGCAACATGAAAACACCTACTTTACAAAGTATACTGACATTTAGGAGACTCAAAGCTCGAATAGTCCAGGAGAAAATAAACAGTTACAGAAAAAGAGCCTTTCACTGAGGTTACCAGGACTGTGCCTAAATAATTTCCCCGCTCAAGTTTAACAAATGAACATAGCCAGAACAGTAATCAAACTCACCAGATCCCACATGGAAACAGGACCTAACACAGCCAGTGCACCACATCTTCAGCTGAGCTAGAAGAAAGTCACTGCAAGCTCTACAGACATTCCAGACAGCCCAGTATCAGAAGATCAGCTGTGAACAGAGCAGGAAAGACAAATCACATGTTTCTGGCTTCAAGCACAGGTCCAATGCAGGGCCTCTTCCCTAAGGTACATCATCCTGATGGACTGTTCCAGAAACACAGGAATGGGACTGGAGAAAAGCAAATGTATCACAGTATATTCAGAGAAGCAGCAACCTCAGACAGGTCTGCATGTATTTGTTTACTCAAAGCTGCTGACCCACCCAGAGTATAGAAGAGAGGCCCTTGAACCTATAGATTGATGGATCAAGGCAAAGTCTAGAGCAGGTACAATGGGTTTTGGAAGCCACGGATTAGGACCAATCTCAGTCCATTGAGATACATGAATAAGAGTCCTAATACCCCTCTGGAGTACAGTTTTGAGCTTCTACACAGCAGCATAGCCTCTCCCTTTCCCCATATTCCCGAGTCCAACTCATCAGTGATTTGAAGCTAAGCACACTCACAGAAATGTGGAGAGCAGACTAGGAAAGTCCACATTTGAGAACCCAGTGTGTGAAAGCTATGGGAAGAAAATCTGTATGGCCTAAATTCACCTAAATTGTCTTATGAATATCTGCAGGGCAAATTGAAGCAGAAATTTCTTCCAGAGCATCAGGAAGGTACAAAACCTCCCTGGACAATATGAAATACTTTGACAGAAACGAACTCATTTCAACACAAAAAATAAGACCATCAGACACCCAAGCTAAAGGGCAACCTACTACACTTAGGTTCACAGAATGAGGAGCACAAAACCCACGTAGACCTCTGGGCATGGGAGACAGCCTTAGAAGCCTTCGTGGGTCAGTGCAGTGTCCAGTTCAATCCCACACCTCTGATTAGACCTGCAAGGCAACACGGATTATTTCAAATACATCTCATTTCCTTCCGATTCAGGCCTTGGAAGACCCCAAGGGGAAGTGGATCTCCTGGGTCACCATAATCCATGAGACTGAAGTTGAAATATAGAAGGCAGAATTAAAGTTACCATTTTTTTTAAGCATGAGCTATGGTTTTCAAAATTGTACAAGCTGTCAGTATCACCTGCACATGAGCAATTTAGTCTTGCAGAGAAGTGAGAAATTTAGATCTTTTACCCTAAACAGTAAGATAGTGAAGACTATTACTCATTAGTGTCAGTGTATTAAATGATATTAAAATATTCACAAAGAAAACTAAGACCTCAGCATTCATTCCCCTCTGGTGTTGCTAGATAGATGGTCAATTTCTCCCCTACTAGGGATCAAGGTTCAGATCCTCCAACAATCTAAGATGGAGGAAGATAACACGTCCCATTGGAGTTATGCTCTGGAAAAATGGTTCCAGCAGAAATTAACTTTTCAAAATAGAGGATGACCTCTACCCACTGACATGAACCAGGAAATGTACAGGGTTTCCTGCAAGAGACAATTCACTCTTCATCTTCAGTGTACAAAAGTAAGTTGAGCAGTCATAAGCAGTACATCTGGAACAAGATCTTGAAGGTCAATTTTAACTTAAACTTACACCTTATAAAAGTAACAGGGAGGGGAGGCCTCACCCATTTAAAGGCATGACCCTGAAAGGTCAGACATGACTTCTGCATTTACTTCATCAAGAAGTAATGTGACCATAGCTTATCTGAATAGCAGACAAATAATATATCATTGAATTAACCTACAAGGAATTGTGACCCTGTTAGTGGAAGCTTCAGAAATGCTGGCTTCCTCTCTGCTGCCCACTTCACAGGTCACTGACCCTCTACACCCTCTCTCCTGTACAAGGCAGTAGAGGCCAGATGAGCAAAGAGGCGTCTTAGGACACCACCCATTCATCATCCTTCTTGCAGTCATGGCTGAATTTTAAGGATTCACTTAGATTACTCTGCTATGATTTCAAGCATGTACCACCTAATATTGTTCGGCTGTGTCTCCACCAAAACCTCATCTTGAATTTTAATCCCCAGGTGTTGAGGGAAAGACTTGGTGGGAGGCGATTGGATCATGGGGGTGGTTTCCCTCATGCTGTTCTTCTGATAGTTCTCACGAGATCTGATAGTTTTATAAGGGACTCTTCCCCTTCTCTCATGCTTCTCTCGCCTGCCACCAGGTGAATGTGGTTCTTCGCTTCTCCTTCCACCATGATTCTAAGTTTCCTGAGGCCTTCCCAGCCATGCTGAACTGTAATTAATCTTTTATAAGTTATCCATTTTCAGGCATTTCTTTATAGCAGTATGAAAATGAACACACCATTCATTTTTCACTTTAGTGGGGGATTGCTGTGTGTGTGGACAGAACAGTTCTCTTCACAAATACTGCCTTCTAAAAAGACTCTTCTCTTTTTGTCTACATTATTTTTCATTCAGTTTGGGAGGCAGGGTGTGTGGTGGTATCAGATGATGTCTCTGACAGGAAGGAATTCTAGAACATCCAGCCATTAGGGCCAGCCACCTGGACTATCAACAAAATCTTCCATGTCCTATTGAGGGGATGATCTTCATGAGACATTGGTATGGTGTCAGGTCTTTTACAATACAGAAAGAGCATCTATAACCAGAGCGGAAGAGCAGCTACATCAAAAGGGAAAACAAAATGAGGCTCATCACCAGCACTAACTACTTAGTTGTACAACTAGTTGAGGTGAAAATTCAGGTCGTCCTTAAAAAAAAAAAAATCTAAGATGGTGAGACAGAACAACCCATTGGAGAGTCATACTTTCAAAGATGGTTGGGGGAAAACAAGCCACACACAGTATATTGTGTTATAGACTAGAGGATGTTCTCTACACACCAACATGCACCAGAAACTGTACACGGTTCTCTGCAAAGGAGCACTAGCTTTTCTTCCCAAGTTCACCAGGACATCCCATTGACCAGTCACAGCAGTAGAGTCAGGGAACGAGATCCTGAAAGCTGGTGCCATTTCATCTGGACCTCAGTGTATAGAACTTACGTCCCCAGCTTACTGACCATGGGGCAATCAATTTTCAGACTGAATCATGAGGACTCGTCTATCCTTACATTATAGGAACGCAGTCTCCTCTCTGCCATTCCTTCTCAGGACTGGCAACTGTGTTCTAGTCTTCTAGAACACAATGCACAGGGAGATACACTAGAAGTGTTCAAAACAAATCCAAGTGTGGGTAAAAACATCACATGACCACTGGTCATAGTGAGAGGAAATTAATGCCCATTTCAAGCTTTCTCAAGGTTTTACATTCAGAAAAAGTCAGACTATGTCATAGAGGTTTAGTTTACATTTCAAATATTGGGCCTCCTAGTCTGAGTAATTCTAATCATGAAAAAAAAAACTAGCAAATAGTGGTTTCTCTACTTAGCATCCCAACAGAGAGGTTAAAGAGTGTTGAGTCTGTTTTCAAATGTGTAGTGAGAAATGCCATGGAATACTCAGTTTGCAACTTAAGCAGGATGTATAGAACATTCAGAAATTTTCTAAGTATACAATTAAAAACCTTTCCCAAAAATATTCTGGTTTTACCACTAATTCAGATAAAGGCATACCAATCATATGCACAAGCAATGCAATCGACTCAGAACTGGACACATTCATTGCTTTTCTACAACTCACAGTGGAGCACTGGGGCTGCTCATGAGCTGCAGGTCAACATCACTCCCCGATGAGGCAAAACGACAGCACTCTTCCTGACAAACAGCTCTGAACATTCTCTACCCTACTGGCTCTTAATGACCTCCTCAAATTAAACAAGTGGGGAAGTACAAGTGTCAAGGGGCTCAGACCTGGAAAGCACAAGATCAACACCTGCTTCCATCTCACAGAAGAGCCCCAGCTCATATCTGTGCCCAGGGGCACCCGGCAGGCTGTGCACTCCGAACCGTGGCAAAGGCTAGGATTTCAGAGTCCTGCTCTGCATTGGAGACTGACCCCTTCTTGCCCAGAGGTGGTGCTGTGTAGCCATGAGTGCTGCCACCAGGTCTTCTATAGGGCAAGAACCATGGGTGGTACCCCCAAGGCATCAAAATAAAAGCAGAAGCTTCCAGCACCATGCTTTAATTCAGTTTATCACCACCTCTGGGTGGGTTTCCAAGGAGCTGTACCAACCTGAGAAACTGCCAGAAAAGATTTAACTGTCACTGAGGAACTACTGGATCTTTATAGGTGAAAGGTGATTTAGAAGAGTTCAAGATCTAACAATCCAAGAGGAAGAGTGACAAGCTCCATGGGGATACAGGTTACAGTTAATATTGAGGATACATCACTTCTCAGACAATTAGGGAGTGGTCTCCTCCTCCTGTGGGGTCTACTAAGAAATAATGTTTCCTCGGTGCTCCTTAGCCTTCTATACCCACAGTAAGCAGGGGTTCCTCAAGGCAGCTCCTTCTGGTCTAGTCAGAGGAGGGGTTTTGTTTTCAGCTCTCTTCATGCACAAGTACCTCAAGTCTGACAGAATTGAACGTCAGAGGATGGATTGAATACAGGACTCAGCGCAGGCGGCCTGCAAGAACAGGGAGTTCAGTCAACAACAAATTCAATTTCCAACGTGGGTGGTCAGAAATTAGCCTATGACAGGCAATGGGATCATCCTGCACATCTGAAGCAAGGCAAAGAGGAGACTCTTCCATGGCTAAAATCTTCAGCACCTGATCATCCACCACCAGGGTGGAAGGAACCACATCTTCAGCCACATCCCTTTGATCATCCAGTTATTTCATCCTTATAGCTAGCAGCTGCAAAAGGGCAGGCTGCAGCTCCTGCAAATGCAATACCACATGTAGGTGCATAACCCCTCCAGGACACCTCTGGCTCCTGGAGGACCAGAGACAACCAACAGGTTGAAGTTCCTGGAGGAGCTGCTTGTATGGCTGGTCCAGGCCCAGCACCAGCTGACCAATGTTTAACACCAGTTTAACAATTTGGCAACAAATGCCCAAATTGACAAATAGGATCTAAATTAAAGAGCTTCTGCACAGCAAAAGAAACAGTGAACAGCTGAAATCTCCTCCATAAATTGGGCCCTTTGTCAAGCACCAACCACATCTTCACAGCATGTCCCAGGGAGAAGAGGGTCCACTATTTCCTGGATTAAAGAATCAGTAGTGCAGTAGACACCTCAGTGCTTAGTATTGAGACTTTCTAGTCAGTCTGTGCTTATCCATTAGTCCATGAGGACTTAGTGTTATCAAATTGCTACCACAGCTTGTTACTAAGACTAACCCCTACCCTCAGAAGCACATAATAGATGGAATGATGCCATTTTCTACCGTCAGAGTTGTTCTCTGAACTCCTCCGTTGTCTATCAGAAACCAATTAACTTCTAAGCATCATAGAAGCATGACTTTATGGTTTTTGTAAAGTCTCTTCACAAACCCAATGTTTAACACCAGTATCATATGTAATGATTGGAAACCATATTTCATTTGCATGAAATAAACTTGTCTCTACCCAAAAATGCACAAGTGGAACATTAAAACCTCTGCGTATATTGCACTAAATGTAGCAAAGGGACATCATCTTGTCCCACCACATTTTGCCTTGATATTTCCCATCATTTATGGTAAGAAACAAAGATATGCCCTTCTAAGAAACTTGGCTCAGTGCCTAGATCTTAGTTAAAAGATATGAGAACTTCAGCATCACAGGAAAGATAAGATGCCCCTTATGTCTCATCTATGGAAGTCTAGAAACCTCCCTTGCAAGTGAGGCTGAGTCACCTTCCATTCCTTCTGGGTGGTAGATGTCTGAAGAACTACAATTGAGCACATGGGGATGTGTCCTCTAGGTAGACCATCATGCATACCCACTGAGATGGCTTCCATCTAGAGAGTTACAGACCCAAGTTACCCACCCCTTTTTCAATTCCACTACCATTTTCTTCCTTCATTGGTGGATCAGGGCAATGAATGGAGGAGTATCCCTTTGCTGGATGTGCCACCCCCACTGGATGCTTATAAAATGAGCTATCAAGAATCTTAAAATCTTTCATCCATCTTGAGTTATTTTTTGTATAAGGAATCCTAGGCAATACCATTAAAGACATAAGCATGGGCAAAAACTGCATGACTACAACACCAAAAGCAATGGCAGCAAATGCCCCAATTGACAAATGGGATCTAATTAAACTAATAGAGCTTCTGCACAGCAAAAGAAACTATCAGAGTGAACAGGAAATGTACAGAATGGGGGAAAATTTTTGCAATCTATCCATCTGACAAAGAGCTAATATCCAGAATCTACAAAGAACTTAAGTTTATAAGAAAACAACCCCATCAAAAAGCGGGCAAAGGATATGAACACTTCTCAATAGACATTTATGCAGCCAACAAACATGAAAAAAAGCTCATCACTGGGTCGCTAGAGAAATGCAAATCAAAACCACAATGAGATACCATCTCACGCCAGTTAGAATGGCAATCATTAGAAAGTCAGGAAGCAACAGGTGCTGGAGAGGATGTGGAGAAATAGGAACACTTTTAACCCTGTTGGTGGGAGTGTAAATTAGTTCAACCATTGTAGGAGACAGTATGGCAATTCCTCAAGGATCTAGAACCAGGAATAACCATTTGACCCAGCAATCCCATTACTGGGTACATACCTAAAGGATTATAAATCATTCTATAAAGACACATGTACATATATGTTTATCGCAGCACTGTTCACAGTAGCAAAAGCTTGGAACCAACCCAAATGTCTATCAATGATAGGCTAAAGGAAATGTGGCACATATACATCACAAAATACTATGCAGCAATAAAAACTGAATTCGTTTCCTTTGCTGGAACATGGGTGAAGCTGGAAACCATCATTCTCAGCAAACAAATACAAGAACAGAAACCAAACACTGCATGTTCTCACTCATAAGTGGGAGTTGAACAAAGAACACATGGACACAGGGAGGGGAACATCATACACTGGGGCCTGTCGGGGGTGTGGGGCTAGGGGAGGGATACCTAATGTAGATGACTGGTTGATAGATGCAGCAAACCACCATGGTACATGTATACCTATGTTACAAACTTATACATTCTGCATTTGTACCCCAAAATTTGAAGTAATTTAAAGAAAAACCTTAAAATCATACTCCTCCCCTTTTGTTCTAACATTCCCAGATAGGTGGGGGGAGGGGGTTCTTGGTCCCATCACGAAGATGACAGAGGGAAGAAAAGTTACCTCTCCTTTTTAATTAAGAGCATGAACCTGGAGATCACATATCAATTCCACTTACAAACCTATGGGGCAGAATAAAATGCATGACTGTAGCCAAGTGAAAGCACACAGATGACTCTTCATCATTCAACTTGAATAAAGACATGACCCTTTGAGATAAGTCCAGGAATGGTCTCTTCTGCAGTCCCTACTAAGTCAAATCTAGATATCAATGCAGACTTTATGCATGAACTTCTATTAAACTGCTTAGGGATGCCTGATCCCTAGGCAGGGATATACGTGTTTAATATAAGAGGCAGCTCGAATCCAAGGAGGGATATTGAATACCTTTCTGAATGCCAGTCCGCAAGGTTCTGGGGGTAAGGGTTATAACCACTTCAGCTTCAGTGAGGGACTGCTATGCTTATTTAAAAGGAGCTGGTCTCTTCCCCAAACTGCTTTCAGCTAACAGGTAATGTACCTTCTCCTGATTTTCTACCTTGGATGGGTTGAAGGTGAAGTGGAACCATCAAAAGTTATCTCTGAATCAGGAGGACTTCTAAGAACACACAGCTGCTTAAGGCACCAAGTCAAATCTAAAGACAAAGTTCTCCACATCTCATCTAGTAGAGGTTCTCAGACACAATAGTCCCATTGAGTTTGAGCCAACATAGAAATTGACCCTTCTGGTCTTAAAGCTTGAAAGTTACATTTACCTGAGGTTCCTTCCTCATGAAGGGACCCCTCAGGCTTCAAGTAGTATCAAGGAACTGAAAATTACCAGATCCCTGCATCCCAACAATGAGATATGCAGGAGCCCTAATTAGCCATGAGTGCTTCCTTCTCCCAAGTTCCTGTTTTACCCAGTTACTAGGTTTACATAGCAATGAGGAAATGTTTTAGTCAGGGAGATGAATTTGAGATTTATCTCCCATCTCAGCTGCAGCATCTGGAATAAGTCTGCCTTTCTTGACAATACCGTCTCAATGATTGGATTTCTGTGCTGCAAGCAGCAGGAGCTAGACCAAACCCCTGGTGTTTTGGTAGCAGTTATGTATGAGAAGGGGGTAATAATGTCAATATCTCTCCAAAAATTTAACTGTGAAGTTATGGATAGCGATCAAGATCCTTGGACTTGACCAAACTGGAGTCAAGCTTCTGAACCTTTTTAGGCCCATTGGTGTAGTTTCTTATATTGTTTTAGCAAAGAACTAAGTTCCTTCAGCAGGAAGTCCCCACATTTGATACCTGTTCATGTTCCTCATCATCTTCCATCCCCCTCAAATGATGTCTCATTTTTCTGGCTGGTCTTTAGCAATGCTTTTGGATCTGTGAAGCCAGAATTCCCTTTGCCTCCAAGGATTCCTGTTGGTAAGTTTTCATCCATTGACCCCACACTGCTTCTCAGCTGTAAGTTCCCACAGGCACATGCTGTGTTCAAAGCTGAGCCTGATTTCTCCCCTCATGAGACACCCTGCACTAGTCCCAACATCCATCATGATCAAGTCCTCCTTATGCACTAATGAGTATCACTGAATATTGTTTAACAGTGACAGTTATTATCATAGTGGTAAATGTTTTGAGGATACTTTCTAGTAGTTTGACAAACAAAAGATTGTCTCATTGTGGGAGTGGTTGAGGTGGAGATAAATATAAAAAGATTCAGAGGGATGAGAACTCTAATCTTATGACAGAGTAATACTCTAAAAATGGCTGTAGTTAAAATTATAGCCTGAATCATCATGTGGCAGGCCAGTTCTCCCTGTCACACAAACAGGCCCACATAGCACCCCAACTACACAGATGAATTTCCATGGCACTGCCTTAACATTAAGCTGATCATTAAAGCCAGGGAAGTTGATACCCAGGCATCAAAGCCAGAAATGAAACATTTTACTCAGGCTTCTCCCAAACCTAGAGCAAGTCAAGATAATGGAGACAGCTTTATATTCTTTGTGCCAGGACCCACCCTCAGGTCAATGAAATCTGAGGAGTCAAGGTAACAGAGGCAACTGTGTGAATAGATTTATTGGAGAGTCTAAGGCAGATCTCTGGATGAAATCATAAGTGAGATAGAAAGGATCACTTTTTTAGGATCTCTTTAGTACCACACTCTTCACTAATTAAAATTTAGGATACAGGCCTTGATGGCACTGAAGCCCTCATAAGATTTATTAGACTCGGAGACTTTTTTGGCCTCTGACTTAGTTAAAACAGAATTAGTTACCTGTAGACTGAGGCGAATACAAATACTGCACGTAGGCACATAACCCCAACCTATGTAAGCACTGAGAAAATGTTAACACTTTGAGTTGGTCTAGTGAAACTATCTCCAACCTTCTTCCCGTATCTAATTACAGCAATAAATTCCCTTCTCTGTCTGCCTCTCGTTATTGGGTCATGAAGAGATGCAGTCAGACCCAGCTTGTTCCAGGAACAGTTATACTACACAGTAACCTCTACCTAGGGAGAAGTACCAGAAGTGTACACAGGTCCAATTCTGGCACCATGTCAACCCATGGGATTGTCCAGGGCAGGCAGAGGTCACCTCAGTATTCATGGGTCCCGGTACTCAGTAATTATAGAAAACTGAGCATCAGCCCCGTCCTTAGTGCACCCGAGAGAGACAACCTAAAGTCAGTAGAGGGGAAAGGCTTCCTCCGTTACACTGGAACTGAAACCGCCTTTGTGAAGTTATGACTGACAGTAAAAGATCTGACTCCATCTTGCTTCTGAACTGCAAGCTGTCTTGGAGGCTACACGATTCTGACCCTCCCTAAACTGCTCCTAAAATCAGTGCTTGAGATATTTTGCAGACCCTGCACTTGATGGATCAGCCGGCACCACCCAGATCAATAAACTGGCTCATCTGATCTTGTGGTCCCTACCCAGGAACTGACTCAGCACAAAATGACAGCTTTGGCTCCCTGTGATTTCATCTCTGACCAATCAGCACTTCTGGCTCACTGGCTTCCCCCCACCTACCAAGTTATCCTTAAAAACTCTGCTCCCCGCATGCTTGGGGAGACAGACTTGAGTAATAAAACTCCAGTCTCCCGCACAGCCTGCTGTGTGGATTACTCTTTCTCTATTGCAATTCCCCTGTCTTGATTAATCAGGTCTAGGCAGCGGGCAAGGTGAATCCCTTGGGTGGCTTCAGAACTACCAATGGGTCATGTCTACCCACAGCATTGATGTTGCTAAGTCCTTAACCTCAGCTACTTAAAGAATTATACAGAGAAGACTGAACACTTGACAATACTGTGGATATGGGAGCCAGTGGGGAAAGACGATGGCCGGGAGCCAGGCCCACAGTAAGTACTGCCCATATCATTCACACCCACCGGAACCTCCCTGGTGATAAAATGGAGTATCTCTATCAGAAGCCCATAGGTAGCAGGAAACCTCACCTGGATCATCGCAAGCTCTGGCATGAAAATGAACCCCACAGGGACACAAACAATGTCTGTCAGATAAGGGTCAAACTGATTTAGGTTGTATCCAGCACTGTCCCAATGTGATGCAGCTCAAACCCCCCAGAAGCTGGCAAAGCTTCCACTAGAGGAAGCAACGTGACATTGGCTAGGCTCCCTCAAGTCACAGGAACTCAGGAAAATGTCAGAAGGGAGAATGGATGCCCATCACCAAAAATTTCAGGTTGCATTAGTAACCGGAAATTAGATACATACTCTTCTTACCAGCTCAAAGAAGAGAACGGCATCTCTTTCACAGGCAAGTGTGAAAAAAGTATCTTCGATCCCATTTCTAAAATAGTGAGGTATGTAGCAATGAAATGCAAGAGGACACACATGGCAGTACTTAAATTTGGAGATCCAAACCTCCTAAACCTCTACTGTACTCCGGAGTGCGGATTGTCATTATCTTCAACAGTCACCTTAGAACAACTCATGACATGTAAGGAAGATTTGGCAGATAAGGTAGGTCTCATTTTAGATCCTTGGACTACGTTGGGAAAAAGGATCAGATATAAAGTAACAGGTCATCTGTGGATAGAGCTATTCTCCATGTTGTTATCCATTCCCAACTGTTGCATTGGTCATCTCACTGCCTTTGTGGGCACAGAGCCCATACTTCCATGGAAGTGAGTGTCTTGGTGGTTACATTCCAGTGATTAGGCTGCTCTGGGCCCCCATCCTCATCTTGGGTCAACTTTTTCATGCAAAGTTGCATCTCAGGAGCACAAGGGATCAATGCCTCAGAAGTAGGACAAAGCTATAATGATCATGGCAGACAAGTAGAACAAAATGAGACTCTTGGCCCCAGAATCCAACTGTGTGATACACATTATGTGCTTCCTGAGACCCCAGTACCATTGAGTGCCCAACACTCTCATCAGTGAAAACTAGTTCCAACCGCTTCAGTGGCGGCTCTCTACCTTGTCATCAGATCCTCCTCTGGGCTTTGAGACCATTTCTAAAAAAGGACTAGGTGGAGGCAGATGAATAATCTCCCAAAATATATTTGTTGTAATGTTTAGGACCTGTAAACATGTTATGCGAATGTCTAAGGAGACAAGGAAATGCATTGAAGTAAGGTTGCACAGCCCTGAATTTAAGATTCCAGGTCTCGTCAAGGGGGATCCACTGTCAGAACAATTATAGACAAAGAAGCAGAAGTATAGGTGATAGATTTAAAATGTACACTGTTTTGACATGAAAGAGGGCCCTGAAATTGCACATGAATGAAGAGCCCACAAGTCAAGCAATGGAAGGGACCTATAAACATGGGTAGGTCCAGAATCCCATGGTTCTCAGAGCAACAAGACAGAACAAACCCTGCCCTCACCATGATCTTACCCCAATGAGAGCTGTGTCAAACTTGTGAAAAGATAAAGTAGATTTGATTAAAACTTGGTGGTCATTTGTTAGAGCAGGAACAGAATTGTACAGATACTCTGTTCTGTCAGTCTTTTCAGAAAGATCCAGTAAGCCACTTTAGTTTCATATGAGAAGCCTCAGAGGTATTCTTTCCCTGGGAAGCATGATCAAGGAAAATAGCTGCGTTATCTTCTTGCCCTTACCAAATAAAGATGCTGGTATTATCCAGCGTTCAATCTAAGTTTCCAATGAATACTAAAGCATGAATTATTAAACCTTACACAAGTAGGTCTTTACTTCAATTTTCTGTGGAAGAAATTAGGTATACAATGAGAAACCTTCCTGTGGTATCCTCAGTACCCTGGAAACTCCCTTACTAATTATATACCTATTAAGGTAGAAGTACACCAATTATATCCAAATTATCCTATAGCAAGACTAATACTCATATGTTGACAATGACCACTGCCACTATCTCCCGATGTCCTGGGACAAGAACATTCAGTTGGTACCAAATCCATGAAGAGGTAAAGGCGGAAGCTCCCAGCACTCTGCATTCAGTGCGTTCAATGCATTCTGCATTCAGTCTTTTACCTCTGGGTGAGCTGATGATACTGCATTGACCTGAGAATCTGCAAGAGCAGATTTAAGTGTCAGAAGGAGGAGATACCTGCTCCTTCCAAGGTGAGTAGCAGTTCAACAGAATTTGTTCTGCTCAGCAGTCTAGAGGGACAGAAACGGAGCCCCACGTGAATTCAGGTTACATAATTAACACTGAAGACACATCAGTTCCTAAGCATCAGTGAGGAATGTCCTCAGTCTTGATGTCTTCGGGCAAACACAGACACTTTCCTTTAGTACTCTTTAGCTTTGGATAGTCCCAATGAGCAGAGGTCATATAGAGGATTGGGGCCAGTGTACCAGGCTTAATGATACTGTGATGGTTAAAACTGAGTGTCAACATGAAGGATTCAAAGTATTGTTCCCTGGGTGTGTCTGTAAGGGTGTTGCCAAAAACATTGACATTTGAGTCAGTAGACTGGGAGAGGCAGACGCACCCTCAGTCTGGAAAGGCACCCTCTGATCAACTGCCAGCATGGCCAGGATATAAAGCAGGCAGAAGAATGTGGAGAGATTAGACTGGCTTAGCCTCCCACCTTACATCTTTCTCCTGTGCTGGATGCTCCCTCCCCTCAAACATCAGACTCCAAGTTCTTCAGCTTGGGGACTCCAAGTTCTTCAGCTTGGGGACTTGGATTGGCTTCCTTGCTCCTCAGCTTGCAGAGGGCCTATTGTGGGACCTTGTAATCGTGGGAGGTAATGCTCCTTAATAAACTCCCCTTTATATATACATCTATTCTATTAGTTCTGTCCCTCTAGTGAACCCTAATACAGATAGCAACAAGGCAGCTGTTCCTTATCTAGTCATAGAAGGGTTTGTTCAGCTCTCCTCATGCACAGGTACTTTGCCAAATCCTGGTAGTATCAATCAGGGGGTGGGGTTGGGTACAAGTCTCTACCTAAGCTATGTAGGTAAGCTATGTGAAAGGAAAGTAAAAACCCAGGGCCCCAATTTACTATGCCCCCACCAAAAAAATAAACAAACCGATAGCCGAGTCATGCATGATTCTGTGGCAGGCCATTTCTCCCTGACTGCCACACAGACAGGCCTGTGTAACACTCCAGTTAAAAATTTCCACAGCACTGCCTTAATATAAAGCTAATTAAACCCAGGGAAATGGATGCCCATGCATTAAAGCCAAAAATGAAACATATGCCCTACAAAAGCTTCTCCCAAACCTGAAGCAAGTCAAAGTAACGGAGACAGCCTTACATTTCTTGGGGAGGACCTGTCTCGGGGTTGATGAAATCAGACGAGCAAGTTAACAGACAGCTGTGTGAATAGATGTATTGGAGAGTCTAAGGCAGCTCTCAGGACCAAACTGCAAATGAGATAAGATAGAAATAATCACTCCGGTACCACGGTCCTCATTAGATAGAATTTAGGGAGACAGGCCGTGAAGGTACCAGGGCCCTCGCAGCTTCATCAGACTTGAAAGCATTTTTTTGGCCTCTGACCTTCTAGTTGAAGAAATTAGTTACCCAGAGAATTGGGTGAATGCCATACCCGCAGGAAGGCAGATAACCCCAGCCTATACAAGCACTGAGAAAATTATAACACTGAGTTGATCTGGTGGAATTATCTCCAACATTCTCCCTGTAGCCACTTACAGCAATAAATTCCAGTCTTTCCCAGTCTGCTCATTGGGCCATGAGAAAACGCAGCTGAACCCAGCTTGGTTCCAGAAACAAAACTGCCTTTTCCTTTTATCCCTAAAAGCAGATAGCTAGAGATAACAAGGTAAATCTCGACACAGGTACCTATTCTATATTCACCTTGTCATATGTAAAGTGCCAATTTACTGAGCCCAAGAAGGATATACCATTGACTATCCCCTTACCTGCTCCTTTTCTCTTGTAAGGTATTGATTACTAATATCTCCCCCTTTTTCCCTCCAGCCCGCTTTTCCTCTTTACAGAATGGCACAGACCAGAGACTATGAGTCCATTTCTTCCTCCTGGGCATGTCTTTAACCTTGGCAAAATGAAGTTGATTGAGAATTGTCTCATACTTTTTGGTTTATAACTGCAAGGAGTGGAAGCTTTAGTTGATTCAGTCTCAAACTGGGCTGCCGAACCTAGCCTGCTGCAGGTGGAGTTATCCTGCATGTCTGGAGCAATGTGAAGCAGTGGCAACATTAAGGATGCCTTGAGCACATACCCTTTCACTGCTGAGCTGCTCACTGGAAGCCGAGGAGTACTCTGCACCAGGAGGCTCCTAGTACCAAGGACTCATCTGGACCTAATGAGATGCTGATGTATGTTACCACTGGTTTCCGAGTGAACAGGTGTTTGAGCCACCATATTCTTGCAGTAACTTTATATAGAAGGGCATTGAAGCATAGCATCAGGAATTCAACAACTGAAATTCCAAGGTCCAGGGACCCACATATGGCAAGCATCTTCTATGTCATCCCATGGCAGAAGGGAGAGAGCATGTGCAAAAGGAGGGCAAGAGAAAGAGGGTTCATTCTGAAGTGCAAGTCAAAAAACATCCAGCTTCTGCATCCAACCACCCATTACTACATGGAGATGTGAACGTGACAAAAGTCAGGGCATGGGACCAAGAACAACACAGTCAATGCGAGGAGAAGAGGCACATCATGCATTGACCTAACTATGCGGACTCTGGGTGTGGAGCAGGACTTGGTCCTACCTACTCATCATTGGGAACCAGATGTCAGGCAAGAGCTCTGTGCTGGAAGTGCTGTGAGGACTTACCTTTCTCAGAGGCAGTGGCATTGCCACAAGATGTCCTCTGGTGCTGAAGCTAAGGAAGTGTGTGCATGAAGATTACTACAGAGGCAAAGCGAGTCACTAGGACTTTGAGATCAACATTTTAGATGCTTTGGAGGTAGAAAGAAATCAAAGCCCAGAACACCTTGTCATCACTGGAGAAGGGATGATAGGAAGGATCCGTTGTTCAAATGCGCAAGACATGGACTGTTCTTAGAGTTCAGTTTCTGGAGGAAATAATTAAGTTTAACAAATTACAGACTTCAGATCATTTTCCCCTAAACTGTATGGAGGTACACAGTAGTAAGATTCAGTAGTTGCTATATATTAAAATATTCACACAAGTGTGAAAAGTCACCTCCTTGTAGAGTGTCAGTGGTAGGTAGGCAGATTCTTGACACAGACACCCTTGTCTTAATCCTTAGAACCTATGAAGATGTAAAGGGACATGTCAAGGGGGAATTAAAGGAACCTATGAGAACAGTTTGCTAATCAACTGACTGGTATTCAGGTGTCATCCAGAGGGTTCTACTGTCATCAGAAGGGCAATTGATGACAAAGGAGAAGAGGAAGGTGCAAATGCAGGAGACAGATTTAAATCCTCCCACATTCAGTTCTGCACTTCTTACACATCCTTTCCTGTAGATGTGTACCTAAGACAGCAGAGCTTAAGAGCATCCAGCATCAGCTTCAAGTGTTGGATATTCAACCAAGGTGAACGACCCTTTAGACAGGTTTGAAAACTGGCTAAATATATATATTTAAGGTACATCTCTGAAAAACATTTTCTAACCAAGCAACCAGAACCAATGGAATAAAGAGCAAAGCAGACAATTCCAGAAGGTGTCAACCACATTAAGATACTGAGCCCATGGTTCATGAAGACCATCACTGGTGGATCTTCCCATAGAAAAGCAGAATGAAGTTTGAGATCTGAGAGCCTTGGAAAGACGACCTTAGTGGTCCAGGCCCACTATCCTGGGGACATATGCAAGTATAAGTTGGAGCGCATGTCTCTTCCAGGACATCCACGAGGTGAAATATCACTAAGCTATCTCAAATACTTGCAGATGGAAATGAGGCATTTGAATGAGTATCTCAGACAAGTCAGGATGATTTAGGCTGTCACCATCAAGGGCAGGCAAGATGAGGATCACATACGTCAGACTTGTGGCCAGAGTCAAAGCAAGATAGCCTTGGATACCATCCCCTTGGTGATGTTGTGTTGGGTCCACCCTGCACTAAGGGCTCATCACTGCCAGGAACACAGCTGAAAGGTTTCAAGTACATCTCATGCTGCCTTCTTATGACACACACAGACACCTTCATAAGAAGGGCATATCTTCTTATGACTGAGAGGATCAAATGAGAAGGCAGTATTTCCAGGCCTACAGATTGGAGGTCAGGATGGCAATAGACATCCCTCTACCAAGGCCTAAGTTACTCATACACAAGTGAGAATTAGACCATTCTTACAACTTAAGTGTTCTCAGAAGGAACACTTAGACAAAAGGAACGACATTATCAAGCAGATGAGGATGAAAGGACAACCTAAGTCATCCAGCAGGAGCTCAGATGGTGGCCACCACTGCTCCCCATGCTCACACCCTCATTTGGGAAAAAGTCTAAGCAAACTAGCTTTGGAAGCACTAGATCAGGACCATTTCTACAACACCACACCTGGGTGAGGCTCAACCCAAGGATTGCAAAGCAAGATAGAACTTAAGAACATGTCATTCTCTACTTTGAGTTAACCTTGGGGGGGCGGTTTCCATGGCAAAACAGCACGTTCCCAGCCACATGTCCCTAGGAGGAATGTGAGCCTAAGGATAGGGTGACACATCAAGAGAACTGTTCCCCCAAGAGCATGTAGATTGCTAAGAGGGAGGGGTATGCTATCAGAAGTGCAGTAACTGACATGAGTTATATAGTGATGGTGTCCATTGAGGGTTAACTTGAAGGATGTAAAGTATTGTTCCTAGGTGTGTCTGAGGGTGTTGCCAAAGGAGATTAACATTTGAGTCAGTGAAGTAGGAGAGGCAGACCCACCCTCAATTTGGGTGGGCACCATCTAATCAGTTGCTAGCATAAAAGCAGGCATGGAAAGGGCAGACCGGCTAAGTCTTCCAGCCTCCTCAGTCTTCCTCAGTCTTTCTCCCGTGGTGCATGCTTCCTGCCCTCAAACATCAGACTCAAAGTTCTTCAGTTTTTGGACTCTTGGACCTACACCAGTGGTTTGCCTTCAGCCACAGACTGAAGACTTCCCTGCTTTTGAGGTTTTGGGACTCGGACTGGCTTCCTTGCTTCTCAACTTGCAGACAGCCTATTGTGGTCATGATCACATGACCTTGTGATCACGTCAGTTAATTATCCTCAATAAAATGCCTTTCATATATACATCTATCCTATTAGTCCTGTCCCTCTAGAGAACCCTAATACAGTAGGGTGTAGAAACCCAAAACTTGGGCAGGCATTTTGTCCCAGTGAACAAATGAGTTGGGACTTCTTCCAGCATAGGACTTAAATCTCATGACATCTAAGGTAGACCTATTATAGATCTTTAAACACTCATCTTGTGGAGTTTTAAGAAATGAGACTTAAAGTAATTCAGTGAAAGTAGAATATTCTCCCATTATCAGTTTGGGGACACTTGATTCTGGCCAACATTTCTGGGAAGCAGAAATGGAGACAAAGCCAAACAGGATATGACATCTAAAAAAGTCTCTTCCCAGAAAAGCCTCCATCACAAGATTATGGAAGCTGGGAACTTGGCTGTGGCTTCTGGGTAGCCTTGCTGTAGTCGGTACAAAGCCTACCTCTTTCTCCTGAAAAGAACCCAGGAGGTCTGGCACTCCTCTGCAATGACTGGGCAAGCCTGGCAGAGGCAGGGCATGTCTCATGCCACATTCCCTGTGCCTACTCATTTTTCTGGCAGAGTTGCAAAGGACTGCACTGTGTCAGTTCCCTGCATCCCACTACAAGCTCCTTCCTTTAATCTGTTTATCAGCAACTTGAGCTTTCACCAAAGTCTCTGAAGGCTGCTCAGCCTCAGGCACAAAGCATGTCCCTCTGAACCAGCCTAGATTCCATTGATAGGAGCTGGAGGCAGAGAAAACAGCCCACCGTAGAAAACAGTTTATAGCTCTGATCTCTGAAAAAGATTGGGACTGAAGCACGAACCAAGTTCAACTTCTAATCTCATCCCATGGGACTAAACAGCAATCTCAATCCTTGAGAAAACCCATCCAGGCTCAATTCATCTGACTTTCTATGGGAGCAATCGGGAGCACATAGAGCACCCCAGATATACTGTGGTATCATTGCTGAGGACTAAGAAGATACACTAGATCCACTGGTTGCATTATCAATGACTATAGCTCTGGCTGATTCTGCCCCACTAAAAAGTCAGTTAAGCCCAGCTGTTGAGACCATAGTGATGGTTTTAGAATTGAGACTCGATCTGTTTCCCTGTCTCTCAGATGGGCCCCTCTTCCAGGAAGAGCTATCAGTGTTGACTATGGTAGGCCTGGTGCTCAGTCTGTCTGAAACATCTACCAACAGCATCCAGGAAAAACACAGACTTGCAAGAGACATCTGGTTCCAAGCTTTCGGCATTCAGTCCTTTACTTGCTCTGTTAATTATCGAGATCCTGCCTTTGAGAGTCTCCTCGGTGCAAGGACCAGATTTAAGGGAACCTTGGGGAGATGACTTTGGCGACCCACTCCCTATGTTGTCAACATTTAGTGTTTATTATCTGAAGCTAAATTGGAGTATTTGTCTTTTCCAGGGCTGCTGTATGGAGTAATACCTTGACAATACCAAGTATTTTGGGGTGACAAAAAAACCCATCTAGACAGACAGGAATGTGAGGCAGATGAGAAAACATTTACCTAAGTCATATCCATATAGTCTTAGATGATGTGCATCTCACATACTCCAACATACACAGACCTGTGGTCACAAGTTAAGGTGGAAAAAACTTTGAAACAATTTCCCCTTATAAATGTTCACCCTATAGAACTTCCAGAATGGCAGCAGGAAACTCCAAAGTCTCTCCCTATACAAAAGCTATTAGCACACTGACGAGGTTGTCAAAAGTAAACTTTCAGTCCTCTGGAAATCAGTCAAGCACTTGCAACAATCTTAGGGCAGTAAGTTTGTGGCATTTTAACTTGTCTTGCTCCAATCTTACTCTCCCCCAGCTCTTTACCACCTTTGAAATCCCAAGTTTCACAACCATATTAGCTGTGATGACAAGCAGCTTACCAGCTACTGTTGGGGACAATTTGAACCTCCTTAAAGTCCTTCCTACCCACAAGAGCCTCCTGTTTCACTTGTCTGAAACCTTCCAGAAGCAAGCCCTGTTGTCAGGTTGTTTTTAGTTGACTTACCTTAGATCACACACTCATTGGGAACAGCCCAATTCCCCACTTTGTCAACAAAAATAAGTCAGCAGCAATTGTTTAACATCAGATGCTCGAGGCAGTATTACTATTACTAGGGGAAAATGAGAGGCTGACCAAACAGACCATGAAAGGAGATTTTCACAGGGAGCTCTGCCAAGTTCTAACATTTCTGGGACCTTCGAAGGCCACATACATGTGCATGGCTATGTGCACAGCTGTGTGCACACCCAGGAAAGACCTGAGAAGCTTCCAATCTCGCCTCCAGCTGAACTTGATCCACAGAAGAAAAAGGCTGAGGGAAAATTGAAGGTAAATCCCAACAGAGTCTTTTGGCCATAACTGAGACTTATTGGTTCAAAGTATTGGACCAAGAAGGAAACATCTACTAAATCATTGACTACCAAGATAACCATGCAGAGGCTTCAGTGGCCGCACATGAAGTGTAGAGACCATGGTATTAGAGAACTCACTTAACAGCCAGCAACAAGTCCTGGAAGTCGGGCGGGGGCGAGGGGGAGGGAATCTACTCGAGTTGTCAATTATTTCAGTTATACAGTGTAACAAAAAGTGAGGCATGAAAAGAAATGGCAAAGTATGGCCCATAACACAGGTTGTAAGTAGTTGATAAACCCTGTCCCTGAGCAAGCCAGGACTGCTGGACTTCCTAGACAAAACTCAGTTTTAAATACCTACCAAGTAAAGAAAACTGTCAAAACGAACTAAAGAAATGGAGAACATCTTAGTTTTTTTTTTAACCCCATATAAATTCTGGAATTTGAAGTGCTGTAACAGATTTAAAATTCACTAGAGGGGTTCAAGAGCAGATCACAGCTAAATGGAATCAAACTTGAAACTAAATGTGAGGGTTATTTACCACATGATATTCAATATGAAGGGTTTTAGTCTTCATGTAATTCTTTCAGTTACATATAAGCAATAAAGGACTGGTGGTTTTCACAACACGGTATCTAGGCTGGTAAGGTTTACTCTCTACAAAATAGAAGCCTTTCACTTGAAAGGGCTACTTTGAGGATCTACCAGACACAGGACATGTTCTACTAGGGACTTTTGTTGGTTCCCTTTCCTGTGAGAGCAGGAGTGGGAGGAGGACTGCTGATAAGTGCATCATTTTGTAGATATTAAGTATTACACATAAATATGACTGGGCAGTAACTCACCCCTTCTTAGGGCCCTCTATGGCCAGGATGAAAGTCAGTGTACCATAGTCCTGGAACACAAGGATGGATGAGAACATCTGTCCCATATGGGCTGGGGCAGTGGTAGGCTGAGATGTCTTAGACATACCCTTGATACAAACAGAATTATGACCAGCCACTCTGTTCTTCCCATGAGAGGCAAAAGGTAAATGGGCGAACAGCCAAACCTTCATTGTTTGTTGGCAGAAATTTGAGACTGTAAATGGAAAAGGACTGAAGAATAAAATCCAAGACAAAAAATAACAAGCCATTAGAATTCAGAGTGCCAGAACTCAGAGACTAGCAGTTGTAAACGCTCAAATGGGGCAGATGTTTTCATTGAACCCAAACTGAAATTCACGTAAAGCTCTAATGTTTTTAAGCATGCGTAAAAAGGGACATATTCTAGTTTTAAATCTATGTTCAGAACAATTTCACTGTATTAACGTGTTCTGGGGAGTAGGCTCAGTCTACGGACGTGTACCAGAACAAGAAGTCAGAAAGGTGAATTCTTGAGCCATGACATGCATTTTCTGCCTTTGAACATCGAAGATCCTGGTTCTTGAGCCCTCAGCCTCAGAGTGGCAGTTTCACTTTCAGCTCAGGCTTTCAGACTCAGGTGAATTATGCCACCACCTTTACAGGTACTCCAGCTTGTAAATGGCATGTCTCTGGACCTCTTGGCCCCCATAATTACATAGGTCAATGTTTATAATTCACATATTCTATTGGTTTGGTGTCACTGGAGAACCCTAACAGTTTTTCTGACTGAAACTTCTCACCATTCTAATGTAGACTTTGACCTATGGATCACCTTGAAAATCATGACCATAACCTATGTTCATGATGTCCTATAAAAACAGTTATTTCTGTATGAGCCACATGCTCCCAGGGGGCTGTTTTAACAGCAGCTTCTGAGTCCCAGTGTTTTGGTCTAAGTGTGAAATTCAGATGCTAGAACTTAACCCCAAATGGGATATTAAGGGATCCTTTAGGCTCTGCCCTCATGATGGGATTAGTGCCCATCAAAAGAGGCTTGAGAGAAGCTGTTTCTTCTACCAGGTAAGATACATATGCATATGAAGACCAACACGTGAGGACAGAGCAACAAGGCACCATCTTTAAAGAGAGCAAGCCCTTAGACACCAAGTCTGCAAGCACCTTCAATCTTGGACTTCCTGATCTCTGAAACTGAAAAATTTATCTTGCGAGTTACCCAGTCTAAGGTACTTTTGTAGCAGTGGCCTAAATGAAGTACAAGATAGTAAATGAACCATAAGATGGGCACAGAAATAAGAGTGGACAAGAGGCTATCCATTTCTCCTGCATCTAAGAGAGGTTTTGAAACAAAGGAGTTTTTCTACATAGAACATAAAGTTCATTCCAAAAGAAAAATTTGATGACATACTCCCAATAGAGCTGCATTTTTCCATTGCTTCTTTGAAAACTGTGCCCCTATGTGCTACAAGCTGCTCAATATTCTCCTTCAACAGCATCATCAGCACATTAAGGATGGAAGGTTCATAGAATAACAGCTCTGTCCTATAACCATCTCCAGAATCTTGTTTCAAATCTTGAGAGATTCAAGCTCTAACTCAGATCTACAAACTCAGCCGTCTAAATTAACTTGTTTACCCACAGTAACCCACGTTAGAATTCCTAGACAGGATGCTGGCAGCTGCTACCCCTTAGCATTTGACATCTGCTGAGGTGGTAAGACCTCAGGCTTGCACTGGGACGATGTTTCTGAATACGTTTTAACAGAATTTTTCAGAAGTTATAAAAATTAACTCAGATTCATATTACATAGGTTGCCAGATAAAGTATTTCTAAAAGGTAATAGAGATAGATCCAGTTCCATGGACACCAAAGCATAGGAAAATACTAGAAAAAAAAAAATCACCAGGAAGCCCAAATCTTGACATGCTAGCTTCTAGGAAGAGACATTCTAGCATTTTGAGATTCAGAAAAATCCCTTATCTGGTGTTCATCAATAACCTCTGAAACAAGCAATTTGGGACCAGCATTCAGATTCTCAGCTCCACAGCTAAGGTGTCTGCATGATTCTGCTACAGGAAGTCTAAGCTGCAGGTAGCCACTGCCTGCTGAAAAGCAGGACCAACAAGAAGCTCCCACTAAAGATGCCTGATCCTCCTCCTGAGGCAAGAGTAAACTCAGCAATAAGTTCTGCAGTTTGTAGCAATGGTGTTCCAATTCCCTCAGATCCCATTTTGCCGTGATGTATGTCAGGAAACCACTGGAAGTCAATGGAACTATTCAATGAGCATCAAGTTCCAGTTACATGTAAAGTTCTAGAGATCTGAACTTGTTACTATATAGTTAATTCCTATGGTGGACTTAGTTTGTTGATAGAGTAGAATAAGTGTTCTTACCACAACTTAAAAAGGGCAATGAAAGGAACCTACACATGTTGACCTCATATTGGATAGAACTTCATGTAGTTGGGTCCACTACATGTGTACCTAGACATTGACGTATTCATCCTTGCTAATGCGAAAGATAACACTGAGTTAGACATGTAGAGATGCCTATTCTACCTCCTAAATATGGCCAAGGAACATCAAAGTGAGAAATATTCTTAATCCTTTAAGACAATACTGACAAATCTTAACCTCACTCACCTGTTATAATCCAGGTGACAAGTTATAAGACAGAATAAGGTAAGGGACTATCAAGGGTTAGCTTGTGACATTCCTCAACATAGTTTGCTTTCACTTGGCATGACCAACAACACACCTTCAGTAAGTTCACGGTTATACCAACTGTCCTGCTCCATCACAATGGAGTCTGCAAATGTTTGTCTTGATATCCTAGGGCCTATACTGTTCTGTAACATTCAAGGCATTGTTTAGTTAAACTTGGACAGAAAAAGGCAAACACCCTAGGTGACAGCCAAATGTACTGCCATGAAGTTAGTACCACAAGTTAGGATATAAACTCCCCTTCAAAACTTTAGGCCTGCCTCAGTGGCCTGGGTACATCAGAACATCTCTTCTATATTATCTTGTACCTACTCACCAGGAAATAGGTGGCCCAATGCTTAATGCATATTTTAGACTTTGGAGGCAACAGATACCGTATTTGTGTACGAACCAGACCCACTTGCCAGGTTATATACAAGCTGTCAAGATGAAGTGGAGCTCAGAATAAGAGTGGGATTGACCACAGACGCAGCCTGTCCTACTAGGGCCTTATGGTGTAGTATGTTCAGAGATGCCGATGCTGTCTACAGTTATCTGCAGCCTTACACAGTCATGAAAGTCCTAGCTGGCTAGATTGTGGTTAAGTCCATGTCCTATTCTCCTGAAAACGTCTCTGGCTTGCTGCTGGGCTCTGCTAGAGACCGAAGCTGACTGTAGGAAACCACATGACAGATTTGGTGGCTCAAGTAAAGCCCAGTTTGTGGTAGACAGCTCAGATCACAGTATTAGGCATCACAATAATGCATCATAAAATAACAAAGACCAATTCTGAACTCCAGGAGGCACAGTGTATCTCATAAGCAAGTGGCTCAGAATCCCATGGTAAATTTTGTTGCTTTGCCAGCTCTCAACCCACCTGTTACCCTTCAGGGATGTTTCTGATTGACTGAAGAAGTATGCAAACCTGGGTACAGATGGATCCTGCAGAGTATGCTTGTAATAACAAATTGACAGTTACAGTCACAACCCCATACAACAGTGGGCCTGAAAGGGAATGGGAAGCCCTCCCAATGGGCAAGCGTTCAGACAGGATATTTGTCTACTTTGCATAAAAAATATGTGAATTATCACATCAATGTATGCATTTTCATGAGTGGTCACTAAGTATGCTGTTAGAGACATAAGCCAAGATTGAGGACATCAGAGCCTGACTCTCACAAGCCACCCCATGCTTGCTCACTGGAGGACCAAGGTGGCAGGAATGCAGGCTGCCACAGGGTAGGTTCCCTGTGAATCACGCTGAGATGGATATTCTCATGCAGCAAGTTTATTAGGCCATGCTTTCTGGATGACCACCTGTGGAGGGAGGGAAGGAAGCAAGACTGGGCAGAGGGAAGAGGTGAGCTAAGATGCAGTCTGAGGGCCTCAGTCAACCCTGGAGAGCACTCTCAAGTAGTGTGACCTTTAAGGCTGTTCCAAGTTAGGGTGAAAGGGTCAGGCTGTCGTATTTCCACACTGAGTAGGAACTGGCTAATGGGTCATTGCCCATTTTTAACAGAGGCAAGCACAATAGAGGGTTAGCATCTGAGGCTGTCTGCTAAAAGCATTTCCAGAGGTGAAGGCAACAAGCCTTCCACTGTTGAGATAGGATCTAGGCAGCACATCACTGTGCCCACCACAAAACCTATTATGTGGGCCTCAACACAGCACATACTTCACCACTTCCATGCTAAGCTCTGTTGGGATTCATCGTCTCATGATGTTGCATGAGATATCAGAGTAGTCCCAGTGAGAAGATAAAGATCCAGTCTTGCGTTTGCAAGACTAGTCTACTATCTGGAGTATGACAAATATTGTGGGAGAATTCCAGAGACATTTATGTCACATTTCATGTTATTTATAAATTCATAACCAACAGCAGCATTATGTCCTACTCAGGTCTACACTGCAGGTCTCAAATATCCTGAGACTGCACCCTGTGGCACTACTAAATGACATTGTTAAAGAGGGTTTTAATCCTACTTTGAAACTTGTTACACCGTCTCTTAAAGTTCTTCCTATAACCTCAAACTCTTCAGCACTGCTAAAGCCAGGTGTCCTATCAATGCCTTGTTGTTTTACTTACTTGACCCCTTCCGTCTTTGCTTTGAAACCACTTTCTGGAGTTGATTTCTAGGGCATCACACCTCCTTACCACTTTCCTGTCATACTGACCACTGAGTCCTTTGTACTACTTGCATTTTTTTGCTCCAGACGTTTTAGTAGCCATAAGCATGAAATTCAGTCTCACTGAACAAAGACAAGTCTACTTGTGATCTGATCCCATATGAAGATAATTTTGATCTGATACTGAAGAGACTCATGCTCAAACTTTCACATCATGTGAGAATACCTGAAGTTGTTAAAATGGCCTATTTCATACAGAAACCCTATAATGGGATAGCTCACCATTAAGATTAGAGTTACATGCATGCATCTTCTAGAAACATTAAGATACAAGGTATTCTGTTTCATACTTTTGAAGTTTTGCATGGGCAAAAAGGCACTTTTGGAGAGCTACATATGGCATTGTCACTTTTTCACACTTTGTATAACATCTAAAAACTTCTACTGACCGACCAGTACCTTCAGAACTGCTCTATTGTTGGCCTTTTTTCCTAAGACTTCTATAGAACTGTCATTTCATTTGCAGCAAGACCATTTCTATTTTTGACTACTTGAGTTATAAGATGCAATGCATGGATGTAGCACTTGGCCAACTTTTAATGAAGACTAACAAGAAAAGATAAATGATACAGCCTCATCCAAATAAGTGTTAATCTTCTAAAGATTGCCACTTAAACGTGCTGAAGAGGCACTGCTGAGCAAGGGATGTTATGTATCTCTGCAATTATTGGCCAAACTAAACCACCCACCGACAGAATGGCCAAGTCATTTTAGCTAGGAAATGCTGAGCATTGGAATTACTTGCAAACAGCTCTTCGGAAGGTATTCAGTTCTCAAACACTTTTGAGATTTCTCATGGATAAAAAATACTGTCAAGGAACTAGATATAGTCTTCCTGTTACTTGCCACTGTAACTTTAAGAGTATTAAAATTCATCAGGAAATGGGAGGGATGACATCCTTACCAGGTTCAATGCTCACAGAACCTCCTGGTGAGGAGAAAGGCCCTTTAAAAGGCATTGCCCCTCTAAACAACTGGCTTCTGGCTAATACTGGAGGTGCCAGAATTCCTGAGTGTAGAGAAGAAAGTAATCCACTGCCAGTTGGAAGCTTCATTCTCCTGTACAACCAGACTTCATCTTGGCCCATCGAGTGCCTATATATCTAATAGTCAAATACACCCACAGCCTCTCTCACTTTGGTTGACCTTCACAGGAGTACATGACTTCATAATGATATATCCCCTTCCTCAAGTGGTTTTCTATGTCTTTTTCCTAATTTGTTCAAAAAAGGGTCAGTCTCTCATACTGTCCTCTCCAGGGGAGCCCTTTTCTATCTATAGCCATTTTCTTCTATGACAAGGCATAAAGTTGTAAGCAACCATCCCAGACCCTGAGGAACACAGATTTTTCCATCCAGGTCATCTCTTGTGGGGAACCTGCACCTGCAAAACCAATGAGGCCTGTAAGAATCTTAAGGTCTGCCCTCACTTCCATCATTATGGATGAGAATAATCCTGCTTCATCTGTTCATAAGCCCAGGAGCTGCAAAACAGGTGAAACAATTAACTCTTGTCTTCTATGTTCACAGATCAGACGGACCAATCTTGAAATTAAGGACACCATGACTGAAAGCTCACCAAGTAGTACAAGGGTAAATAAGTTCAGTTGTACATACCTCATGGATTGCCCCTTGAGGTGAACAGGAAATGTTTATACAGCTATGGACTCTGGTTTGGAAACTCGTGTGATGTTTTAGGGTACAGAATAAAAAGAAGTGATAGAACCTATCTGAGAAATCCAGACCTCACATCCTTTGCCAGAGTGATCTAGATCAGAGATCAGTGAACCCAGATTGCTCAGGACATGCATTTTTCTCTAGTTGAGATCCACCTGGGGAGACAGGACTTGTTTATCTTTGGGGAGTCTGGGCCTCAAGGACACCTGAAGACCACTGAGTATTAAAAGTCAACAGGCCTGGAAAACAAGGAGTCAATTCCTGACCTATATAATGAAATAATCATGATGTGTTTTAGTCAAGAAACTTCAATGGAGCTGACATTGTCATCTTAGTAAAGGGGTATTTCAAAGGGACCTCAGGAGGAAATCTTTCAGATGAAACCCCCTCAAAGAGAAGTCCCCCATCCCCCCACCCCCGGCCCTGCTCAGGCAAGAAGCAAATAAAGGACGTAGGCATTGGCCTCCAAAGGAGTTCTATGGCCAACATTGGCCTCTGCTGCAGGTGTGCCTTAGGGAAATGACCTCCTTGGTCTTCCGGTAACTGAAGAGGAGGGCCTTTGTGCAACAGTGCTCACTTCTGGTGCCAAGAAAAAGGGAAAAAAATTCATGACAGGCACTCCTCAGGACAATACTTCCAGGTATTTTCAGATGACAGTTGAGAGGTACAAGAGCCATCCAGTGATATGTCTAGCCTGGACACACCAAGAAGGATCTTTCTTGTGCCATCCTCAGAGAGGCATCACTAGATTATAGCGCTCTCAAATCAGACTAGAGCAGGAAGAACCCATCTTTTGACTGAGGTGAAGATGACAGGAGTCTTGGCGAGAAGTACTGGCATCCAATGCTCATAATCTTACCCCCATATATCTAGTGTAGGGAGGAACTGACCAGGATTTAGAGCTACAGCCATTCCAGGACACAGAACATGTGAAGTCTCCAACTTGTTCTGGGAGGGTGAAGAAAGTCAAGCCATATAGAAGAGATGAACAAGACTTAGCATTAGTGCAGCCCTCAATAGACTCAGTGTTGGCTGTGATTAAATTCCATTAAGAACCTGGTCACATTTGGTGCTGGTCAGATGGCTTTAAGACAATCGATGGGTCTAACAACTGGAAGTTCTTATAAGTCACAGAAATTGGAATGTCAAGTCCCAATCATGAACTCCTTACCATATAGCAAATCAAGAGAATAAACATGCTACAAATAAACATGCTACAAAAGTCAGATTCTTTTGCTTTAGAAGCTCCTACCACATAATTTTACAAACAGAATGAGTCTTGAGTTTCAGTATTAAGTCATTCCTCCAGAGGAAGTGTGGCTACAGAGAGGCCGTAGCTTTCGACAGTTTCAAAAAGAAGCCCTTGGCCACTCCTGCTAACAGGAAGCTCACCCTAGACAGTCCTTGGCCCTCAGGTAGGTGGAAGCAGAGATAGCTGGTCCAAGTTCTCAGGGGATTAGGAAGCCTTGGAAGCTGCCTCATTTGAGGAAGGATGTTAGAGAGGAAGAAAGGCGTTACAGAAAATTTCCAGCAGAAATGACGGCCTAGTAAGGTGAATCAGGTGGCTTATGTCTTGTGATATGAGAAAATTCATACCAAATTAGGAAGCTCTGTTTCACACTTAACGTTAAAAACAGCTTTTAAAGGAAAAAAGAGTAGCTAAAGACAATGGCAACTACCTAAGTCTGTGTCTCCCAATATTTCCTCCAAAGTCAACATGGAACTAGAACACATTAGAATCATAATAACTCAGAAAAATGTCCCAATTTTTGCTCTTGGTTTTTAAAGTGTCCAATGCCAGAAACCTGTCTCATGCTACTACACCTACTGGCAAGCCTCTATAGTGAGCAAGCATGGGCTCAGAGAAACAGAAGTGGTAAGTCAGGGGGGTAAGTCAAGAGCTAGTAACAGGCCCAGGGTTGATGTAAAGCCACCACCAAAAAGCTTAGGTCTACCTAAAGTATCATTAGACTTAAAAGTGGCCTGGTAGATCACAGCATAGTCTACAGTACATGACTTAAAGGGTCATTCTTCAAGATGTCCAGCTCTTAAAGGAAAAAGGGGCACCTTTCAGCAACTGAGTGACAGAAAAACAGCACTATGTACAGTAGTGAGAAGGTATTTTACCGTGTCACCTCCAGATTTCCCATGGACTTGGGTGTAAAAACTGACCACTGTACAAGTTTTCTGGGCTTACTTTCCTCCTCTGTGGGTAGGCTCAGCCCTATTGTTTTTGGACATACTGCCCCAGGGTACACAGACTCCACCACTTCATTAGCCAGGTCACCCATGATCCAAAGACTTCTGTTCTTAGGCTCCTGGTGTCACAAATGTATATACCTTTGTGAAGAATATCAAGGTTAATATAGATATAGAAGTTGTCAATTCAAACTGAAGGAAGAGAATCTCTAGAAAGCAGCCCTGTTCTCGCACTAGAGAAAAAGAACTCAAGTAACATCTTCCCTCCGGAACAAGACAGCTAGAAAAAAATTCTGAACTTTCACATCCAAACTTCTATCCCTGGTTCAGTCATTTGCAGGTATGATTTTTCACTGGTGGCTTCAGTTATAGAAGACAGTTACAGGAAGAGGGTCAGCATAAGGTGAATAAGAGGGAATCAGAGGATGTCGGGCACAGGGGGCAGTATAACAAGTTCCGATCATGGTTGGTAAAACAGGCATTATCAGATCCTACTCCTAAGGAAGGACTTTAGTGTCCCAGCTGCTGGGAGTGCCACCTACAGGTCTTCAGTCATCAACTCTTCCAGGTATTTCTTTGCAGAAAGCTGTTTTACCCCAAGGTCACTCCCTCTGGGGATAGATCCTGTCCAGCACCCTATCAGTGCAGGTATATAAAAGCCATGCCCTCTCAGCCTGAACATCTACTCAGGCAATTTAAACTCCAGAACTCCCCCTCTGGGATCATCTAAAGCTTGGGCCATACAACCCATCAGATTGTGATATTAGGGTTATCAGTAGTTAAATAAAAATGCCCTGTGGACACTACGAAATACCCCAACTGGAAAAAAAACACACACAGTCCACACACATTTCTGGGGCTCATAGAGCATGACCAGAAAGAGTTACCTTTTGTAAAAATAATGCCTAACATGCAACTGGGCCTTGATAGAGGGAGAATGCTCAACCACAAAGCAAATGATAATGCAGCCACAGCTTTTCATCTCCTGGGTTCCACCAGACCCACCAAGACAAGGTTGGATGAGCCTAGCAACCTATTATCCTTTGGAAATGGCCCACATGGGACTAGCATGAGCAGGACCAGACACATTTAAGCTGTACCACATGTCTGTTATACTACCTCATGCCCAGGAATGGAATCCATTAAAGATCGCTAGAGGAGGTAAAAGGAACTGAATTTCCAACTAGTACAAGCCTAAAAAGGGGGGCCTACTGCCCAAGAGCTTCAGTCAAGGGTAGCTTGGAAAGACAATGACAAAGATCTTCCCAATGGGCTGCACTTCCACAATTGTCTTGGTCATCTACTTTGTGTGGAAAGCTGTGTGTCCCAAGGTCAGAATATATATGCATTCATGGGCAGTGGCAAATACCCTGGCCAGCTGGGCAGGGATGCAAAAGGAAAAAGATTGGAAGACAGGGCAAGGAGGTCTGAGGTGGAAGATCAGCAGACACATGTGTTGGCACAAAATAGGAAAATCTTTATCACACATTAAGGCCCAGAGCACATCTACTGCTGATGTCCTCGTAAACAATGAAGTAGATAAACTAACATTTATCTACTTATCTACCAAATGGCATCATTCAGCCTTTGTTCATGTATCCATGCCAACAGCACAGGGTGGCTGAGGACACAAGGGCCATGGTTGCAGTTGAAGGTCGTGCATGGTCACAACTGCAAGGGTTCTTGCTAGTGCTGATCTAGCTGCTACTGTTTCTGTATCACTTGCCAGCAAGTGGGATCGATGCTTAGTCTTCATGGCAGCCAACCAACTGGCCACTCAGTAAGTTCACTCTAGTAGGGTCTTGTCATCTTAGAAGGGCCAGTGACTGGTTTTAAATAGGGGAAACATTCCCAGTACAAGAATTTTCTGCCCACAGGGCCTTAGCCAGCACTTCCATCTGAGGTATTAGAGCATTCCATCCACCAATGATACTCCACAGAATACTACCATCAGACCAAGACATCCACTTCAGTGATTAAGGTACAGGCATGGCCTATAACCACAGAATCCACCATTTCTGTCATGTATCTGGTCAGTGGATGGCCCAGTAGAGTTAAAATGATCTTTAAACTGTCTTTAGAGGCCCAACTCAGAATGCTCTATGGATGGAATGCCATCCTGTAGATTACAACATATATTTTGAGTCAACTAATTTTATATGGCACTGTCACTAATCAGAATACTTGGTACCAAGAGGCACAACACAGACCACTTGCCATCACTCCCAGTGGTCCACCTGAAGACTACTTTCTTTTCACAGCTTTGGGGATCAGGAGCTCTAACCTCACAAAGCCCAAAAGAGTAGTACTTGTGCCAGGGAACACCGAGTTCTTTGTGACCAGGGATGAGCAGGCAGAAAGTGAAATCACCATTTTGTCATAAGTATTTGACTCTGGTTAGGAGAATCTAGGGATACCGAGCCATGATTGGGACAGGGAGAAGTGTTTGCACAGATAACCCTGTTGGGCACTTCTTCCCTAGTCATGATGGTAAATGAGTAAGGGCAGCAAGCAACCTCTTCCTGAAAAGGACATGGGGGCCAGCAGCGCAGACTTTCCAGAGATTTGAGTCTAAATTATCCCACCAGGTAAGTTAACCAGATCAACAGAAGTGCTAGCCAAGGGGATGGGAATTGAGACAGGATGGTGGTGGTAAGCAAAGAGTCATCATGATCAAGAGACAGAAATAGTGGCAGCAACCTTGAGACCAGCTAGAAAATACTAGTTTCCCTAACTATGCTCCTGAGTTTTCCCTCAGGAAGGGGAATCCATCCAAATCACAGAGGAACCTCATTGAAAGTATCCGAAGTAGATCAGACATGGCCCAAATAGTGGATTTTAGTAGACAAGGAGATACACCACCCAGATCCCCTTTATGGATTTGAGTGACTTGTCTCCACATGTGGGCATGTAGTCAGCCATTTGGCAGGGCCTCAGCTAGAGAACCACCTCAATTCTAGGTCATGCCTTTCCAGCAGAAGCCCATATCCAACAACTGACGGAGGCAGGAGTATCAAAAAGGCATGGTTTTGGCCCAGTTCATCACAACTCAAACCACTTTCTCCAGAGTTCCCCTGTGGGGATATCTGAGGCTATCAGAGCTTCCCTGCAGCTCAAGTTCCTCTATCCAGTCCTGCTTTACAGGATATAGGTCCAAGGACACCCCCAATAAACATCCTGCATATTACACTCAGTCTACTTCCTGGAGAGCTCCAATAAATGCCAAGGACTGAGGAACATACTACATCCTTAAATCATTGTCCTCCAGATCTCCAAACAAATACATGGAATACATCTAAGAAACTTTCCCTTATGTTATTGAATCTCACTTTATAAGGGTGACCCAGGAAATATTTAATATGACAGAGGGGTCTATCAATGTAGCCACAGCAATGGCAGTATTCAGATAAACCCAGAACTATCCCAAGACACACGTTTGCCTCAATTCACATATACTTGCTATATCGTCGTGCTTTGTAGACACTTTGTTGGACATTTGAGAATATCTAAACTCCAGTGCAAAGAATCCAGTACATCCCTCGATGACCACCTAATCCACCCAGACATTCTGTGCTTAGTTCATAATCCCATTGTCCCCTGAGAAGTTACCTAGGGGCTTCAAGTCTTGTTGGCCCAGTTTTTCCATTAGGAAAAAACCATGCCATTCAGAATCATCTGTCCCCCTAAACCACAAACTCACTCTCTTAGATGCTAAGACATGAAAGGGCAGTCAATCTGTTTATCATCCATCTCTATTGGGTCTATTTTAGCCAGATCCATCCCCAGACTATGAGGCATATCCTGGTATCTGGCAAGACCTGTCTGGCCTACTGGGAAAATCTCTTCCTAGCTCCAGGAGGAGTGGGTCTCCATCAATTGTGCCTAGAACACCTTGTGATCAGCTCAGATTGTTGCAGAGTTGCCCTGGGCTGTAGCTGCTTAGGAGTAGAATTGGGGTTCTGCCCAGCCTCCTGGGGCTCCCTAAACCAGATACAAGCATCGGGCCTTCATAGAACAAAGCTTCAAGCGGTTCCCAGCTGAACAAGGTCTTGAAAGCATTCAACCAGGCAGCACAGCCTGGTGGTGTGGAAGAAGTCATCTGATAAAGGGTGCTATGGGAGTGTTCATCCCCCCAGGAATTGTATGAGGGGAGCTCTCATCTTCCTGATAGTGTTAGAAAATGAGGCCTTTGGAAGGTTGGTAGGTTATGAGAATATAACCACTTTGAGATTAGCACCTGTATGAGAAGGGACACCAGAGAGCTGGCTCCTGTCTCAAACCATATGGGGATATAAGAAAGCAGCTATTTACAAGCTAAGAAGGCAGCCTTGGACATCAGTCACGTGCAGCTGCACTGATCTTGGACTTCCCAGCCTCCCAGACTGAGAAATAACTTGTTTAAGCCACTAAATGTACAGTATTTTTGTCACAACAGCCTGCATAGACTGAGGGGCTTGACATCCAGGGTATGATGTGAGCCCTCCCCAGCTTATAAGCCCTAACCTTATATAGGCCCCGTGTTCCATGCTTCTTATGGGTCGCAGGCAGCAGCTTCCTTATTCCTGCTGTGCCATCCCAGTGGAGACTGGTTTTGTTCACTGCAATAGAAGGTATATAGCAATACAGCTAAGTTCCAGCTGGGGTCTTGTAGCTCTACACTTATGCCAAGGGTACCTAGAATCCATGACACTGACCTTGGTCAAGGTAAGGATTTAGGTAGTGTTTTTAATCTTTGAGACACCAGAAACCTCCTATGCCAGTTTGCCTATGCTGTATCGAGAATGCATAGATCAGTCCACACCTCCTTTTCCTGGTTACTCAAGCTGTTGGTCATGTGAACAGTAGGGTATAAAAGACTCCAGTCATAACTTGTGCCTCACTTCCCTGAGGTCAAGATGTTTTATGCACGCTAGTTGCTGGGGATACAGAAACAAAGCACATCTATGCCACGAAGGACCTAGGAGTCTACATCTGTGTCCTTTCTCCCCTCAAAATTAGCATTTGTGAGGTCACTGCAGTTTCTTATGGGTCATGACAAGCAGGTGTTCTATAGTCACACCTAGAGAGTCAGTCATTAATCTGTGACTTAGATTTTAGCCACTTAGATTTTAAACAGGCTACAGAGTAGGTATTAAGACTTCTGAAAACATCCAAATCACCCCTCTCTCAGGTTCAGGGACTCCCAGTTTGACTGGAACCTGCACCAAGTTGAATAGGAAGCAGCTCTGTATGTATGCATACGGGAAAGCCTATGCCATTTCTCCAATGACCCACACTCAAGGCCATCGTACTGAGGGCTCTTCAGTAAGGAGTTAAGAAAAGGGAACAACCCAAACACTCAGAGTTATTGGTCAACTTAAGAGGGTATAAATAAATTGGTTAAATAACTCGATGTAAACCAAAACCAGGATCCAAGCTTTATAGCAGGAACTCTGCAGGCCTCACCAGCAACACAGGCACCAGACCTGTCAATCCTGGGCTGTGGGGTGGTGAGTGGCACCTGGACTACTTTCAGGTCTGCCACACAGTAGATTGTCAGACCCTTGTGGGATTCATCTGGGATACTGAAGCCAGATGTCTCCACCTCTGCACCACAATTCATCATGCCTGGAAGTTCCCTAGTAATTGATTAAACTGGGATAGGGAAGCAGATGGTTGGAGAACACTTTCAAGTCCAACCATTACAAAAGAACACAAATTGGCATGAGCACATGACCCCCGCCCCACCACTTGTTCTTCTCATGCCTGACTTGAATACTGTTGCCCACAGGAAAGTATTCACGTTGACAAAGGCAATAAAAAAGGAAACTTCTTTATTCTTACAGAAGATTAAAAACCAGCCTTTAGGTCTAATTGATAGATGTTATAGATTGTCATTTGAATCATTTTTTCTGATCAAGAGCAGATCAGAGCAGATCAAAAAGAATGAGAAACCCTAAGTCCTACCCAGTACACCCAAGACAACTCAAGTCCAAGGGCATTAAAGTCAAACTAAATGGCAAAGTCGTGAAAGCCAACCATCATGGAAGGTCCTTGAGGTTATGCCTGGTAGTGGAGAGGCTGAGGCTCAGCTGATATCCCTCCCTGTTCCTGGACAGAGACAAGGAGAACATCACTCCTGGCTAAAGTAAGTCATTCATAAGGACTTTCAGCAAACCAGGAATAAAGAATTTGTGGATAACGCACTTAACAGCTAACACCCACCAGTTAGAATGACAATCATTAACAAGTCAGGAAACAGATGCTGGAGAGGATATGGAGAAATAGAAATGCTTTTTACACTGTTGGTGGGAGTGGAAATTATTTCAACCATTGTGGAAGACTGTGTGGCAATTCAAGGATCTAGAAGTAGCATTTGACCCAGCGATCCCATTACTGAGTATACACACAAATGATTATAAATCATGCTACTATAGAGACATATGCACATGTGTGTTTATTGCAGCACTATTCACGATAGCAAAGACTTGGAAACAACCCAAATGCCCATCAATGACAGACTGGATAAAGAAAATGTGGCACACATATACCATGGAATACTATGCAGCCATAAAAAATGGATGCGTTCATGTCCTTTGCAGGGACATGAAGCTGGAAATCATTCTCAGCAAACTATCACAAGGACAGAAAACCAAACACCACATGTTCTCACTCATAAGTGGGAGCTGAACAATGAGAACACATGGACATGGAGGGGAACACACACCGGGGCCCTGTTGGGGAGTGGGGGACTGGGGGAGGGATAGTGTTAGGAGAAATACCTAATGTAAATGACGAGTTGATGGGTGCAGCAAACCACCATGGCACATGTATACCTATGTAACAAACCTACATGTTGTGCACATGTACACCCTAGAACTTAACGTATAACAAACAGCTAACATCCTCAATTGTGAGTGACTAGATGCTTTCCCCTAAGATTAGAAACAAAGCAAGTACGTCCCCCTTCTCACCATTCCTACTCAACATCACAATGGAAGTCCTAGCAAGTACAGTAAGGAGGAGAAGGCATACAAATTAGGAAAGAATTTGTCCACAGATAACATGATCATCTATGTAGAAGAATCATCAAGTAAGCATTGGTGGAAGGAGAGAAGTTTGCTGTAGATATGAGATCCTCTCCAACCTGGATAGCAGTAAAAGGAAGAACAATCCTCCTCCCTAGGGCTGGATAATGCTGGGAACATGGAACACTAAGTCTTCCATGCAGCACTGAATGCTGCCTTAGTTCTTGTTCTTGGTGGTTTGTGATCATTTGATGTTATTAGAGAATGTGTCTTATTTTTAGTAATATCACCATCACCCTAACAATCACTGCTGCTACCCTACTTGAAGCTGAGCTGTGGTGTGTTCAGACCATTTGTACAAGCTGGCACTCTACAGCTCGCTTGACCAGAGAAGGGAAGAGAACTTTCTAAGCTGACTCTGGGCCTCCAGTATCTTGGAATGGGATCCTTGAGGGTCTTCCAGACAAACTTGTCCGCGTACTGTGGATACTGGTTGTAGAGACTGAGTGAACTACTCGGATAACTTATGCAAGTATCCATGGTGAGGGTCTGTTAATAGACCTGTTTCTGATGCTGAGCCTAGACCTGCATGCCGCATTATGATTCCTGCCCAAAGCTGTCAGACAAATGTTTATATCCCATGAAGCATGCATGGCCTCCCTAACACATTCCTGACAGATAACTTGGGAACTCCTGAAGCCTTCTCAGGCTTGTCTGTTGACTTTATTACGTATCTGCCAACTCCAGCCATGGCCCTTGAAACTGGTGTCAGACGTTCAGCTTTCCAGGCTACTTGCAGTCTAAAGGTGATAAACCATTTTGGCAGAAGCTCTTCAACAGTGACCTGGCAGGCTAACTCCACTTATTTCCTCCTGGTCCACACTGCATAGTAAGGCTGTTAAATCAGTAAGTGCAGCCTCCTTCAGAGAGGGGCTATACCTCCTCTTGGGAGCTTACAGGACAATGATCAGAAGAGGGGTATGCTACTACACAGACCTTTAGGACTAAAAGTCAACCTGCTGTGAAAATTCAGGTTTCTGCCCAGCCCAGCCCTCGGAATGACACACTGAACTTTCTAGCAGCAACCCTAAGAGAACCTGGTTGATCTACCCTCTGGTTGGCAACCCGACCAAGGGCAGACCCAGAGGATTCAGACTTGATGTTGGTTAGGTTTTGTGAAAATGCTTTAGTTCCTTAGATCTGGCTCTTTAGTAGACAAATATTTGGGGCTACAGAGGGGGTGACTAAGATTTGAAGCTATACCTACTAGAATGAGACTCCCTGATTTTGTGGCAGTGGCTGGAAAGCAAAACCCCAGGAACCTGGGAAAGGAAGCACCTCAGACCCTGGGAGGAGTGGGGAAGGGCATTCTTCATCTTTCAGGACAGGCTGAGCTTTCTTCCTGCAGAAATGTGTCCCTACACTTCCCTGAAACTGCTGTAAACACTATGAACTTATACAACTGTTGAGTCTGCCATACACTGCCAGAAAGTCTGAACCACAAGACAGGATGCCCCTAGCTACTGAACCTTCCACAGATACCTCCAGATGCCACCCCAAATCCCATTCGCAGCCCTTCTGCAGGGCAGATGAAAAGGACTCGATTCAGTTACTCAGACTGTGGACCCTGGAGCTGACCAGCTGGTGACAGGCTAAGCTCTTGCTCCCCAATGTCTATCCCACAGGGAAGCCAGTCAGAGGGGTGGGTGTGCAACTAAACAATTGTTCCCAGGGACCTATGTATGTGATTCAGGATTGTACTCACATGAAAGTCAGGCTTTAGCTTCCTTCCTTCATGAAGACACCGATTTGCCCATTTGGGAGGTAGAGGATGGGTGGCAAAACTCATTGGCCCTTCCAGAGCTTGTCTCAATAGTCTGAGGGTGAAGAAAGTATAGCAATATGCTTCAAGTTAATTACTTCTTAGCTCTGTGCAGGAGATATCCACACAGTCCCATCCAGGGCAGCACAGTTGTGAGACCACAAGAATTAGAATTCCTGCAGAAGCTCAGGATTAGAGACAACTCACTAGGAAAACTGTGCTTAACAATTCAAAGATATGCTTTGGCCAATGAGGTAAGTTTAAGGGATGTGTCTGTAGAAGGGTAGGGGAACTATCTTGGATCACGGCATGATCTTGGGAATAGAAGCTCCTTATGGTGAACCAGAGAAAAGTCATGGTCTCCTTTACTGCAGAATGTTATACCAGCCTTCTCTCCAGATTTAAGTATGAGTAAGTTTTATCTTGCTTTTGACAAAAAGATGGTACCATAGAGTCCCATCAAGATTAAGAAAGTTGGTCTTTCCCATCCACCCTGAAGTTGGTAAGAAATGAAGATTTCTAGTAATCACTAGGGTGAGGAGTCTCAGAGGCAGTACAATGCCACGTGGAGGTACATAATTTGATGCACAAGGGACACCTCCAACAGCACAGGTAAGACCTTTAAGATTGGCATTTTCATGACATACAACAAGCACATCAAGATGAACAAGTCCTACACCTCATTGTTGGAGCTTGTTCTCAGAGCTAAGTCATCTTCCACCTCTCTGCAAAGTATCCCCAAAGAACTTTCTCACACATGCATTGCTGGTTAAGATTATATTCTTACAGTGAAGACAACTTGGCTTCTGTTTCTTCCCTCCGGGGACAGTTTTAATGATTTTAGAAAGCTAGGAATGGGAAAGGAATAAGCCGATCATTTTTTCCACTGAAAGTCAGACATGACCATTGGGTACAAGACTCAGACCCCAGGAACTATAGCTCTATGGTCCCATCCAGGTTCCTTTTCTGTGCTAAGCTCTGTTCACCATGCATTTTTTACTCGAATTAGAAGAACAGCCTGATGAAAGCCAAAGGAGTGAATTCAAACTAAACTTCAATAGACCAGGGCACCCATGAAAAAAGACTCAGATCTTAGTTTCAATTGCAATTAATTTAACTCCTTGCCCTTATAGAGGCCAAGCACACTGGGTCTAGGTACCCCTATGGCAGGAAACACCTCAGCTGTCCCCATGTGGCTGGTATCCTGCAAGTTTCATAGGCAAGCTCAGACTATTTTATAGCCAGCTAAGCTGGCTAGAAGGTGTGCACAACACAGCAGGATAATGGGGAAGAGCCCATCCTGTAGGGGAGTAACCACATAGCTCTGCAGGAGACTACCCCCCCCCACCAACCAAGCAAACCTGAACAAACTCCCTCCACCACTTATAGATTTCCCTTGCATAAGTATTTATTCTACCTAAAATACCATGAATACCTTTAGCAAAACCAGGCACATAGTGATGCTCAAGTATTTGACTAGAAGGAAGGAAACAGAAGAACCACAGCCTTAAGGGCAATGCTCACCATGGCCACGTCTTCCTGGAAGAGAAGACATTTATAAACCTTAGTTTGTCAAGGATATATCCTGATCAAATAGCTCAAATTTTAGCAGATCTATGACCAGCTTCCAAGCTGATACCTATATACAAAGCCAGCTTGGCCACCAGGGCTACCTCTCCCATAAGCAAGAATGGACAACTCCTAACCAGGGCTTAGGGTAGATGTACACTTGTTACTAGCAATCTCAGAATAAGAGCAACATCCCATAACAAGTACGGAAATTCCTGACCATGGCAAGGACAAGAAAGAGGTCTTAAGATATTTGTGTCCTCTTTTATTTCACTGAGCAGTGGTTTGTAGTTCTCCTTGAAGAGGTCCTTTACATCCCTTGTCAGTTGGATTCCTAGGTATTTTATTCTCTTTGAAGCAATTGTGAATGGAAGTTCATTCATGATTTGGCTCTCTGTTACTGGTGTATACGAATGCTTGTGATTTTTGCACATTAATTTTGCGGCACTATTCACAACAGCAAAGACTTGGAATCAACCCAAATGTCCATCAGTGACAGACTGGATTAAGAAAATGTGGCACATATACACCATGAAATACTATGCAGCCATAAAAAAAGGATGAGTTTGTGTCCTTTGTAGGGACATGGATGCAGCTGGAAACCATCATTCTTAGCAAACTATCACAAGGACAGAAAACCAAACACTGCATGTTCTCACTCATAGGTGGGAACTGAACAATGAGATCACTTGGACTCGGGAAGGGGGACATCCCACACCGGGGCCTATCATGAGGGGGGAGGGGGGAGGGGGGAGGGATTGCATTGGGAGTTATACCTGATGTAAATGACAAGTTGATGGGTGCAGCACAGCAACATGGCACAAGTATACATATGTAACAAACCTGCACGTTATGCACATGTACCCTAGAACTTAAAGTATAATAAAAAATAAAAAATAAATAAAAATAAAAAAAAGACATTTGTATCTGCAGATGAATTACTTGATTAGAGATAGGTCTATATAGTTCATTCTTATACCTTTAAACCCAAATGAAGGCCACTAAGCTCTGTTCAGAGAATACATGGGTTGTCAGAATTGATGAGCTGGATATGAGGGCATGCTGATTTTCCAGTTACATCAGCCATCTTCCAGACTACAAAGTATTCTAGGCACTTTCTTTGCAAGACAATATTAAGGATGAGAGTGTATCAGGCTACTGTAGAACACATGAGGCAGGAAGAGTAAATTTTCAGTTCTATGAACACTAGCTATTGTGGGATAGTCAAGAGAAAAAGCAATGTATGGTCAGCAGTTGTATGTCCCTTGGGTTTGGCTGATCCACTGGTTTACTACCAAGTTGCCTATATGTAATCACTTAAGAATGTGGCAGTAGGGGATTGGATTCACACACCTACGGAGTCCCCAGATAAAGATTAGGGCACAAAAGATTGAGAGTATCCATGGAAACAAGAGTTCCCAAGAATATCACTCAGGGGAACCCCTCAACACACCTCTTCAGTACAACCAGCTCCATTCCTGCCATCTGCGGTCCATCTCACACGGATGGCAGAACCAAGTCCACAGTCATATAAGGTTGGGCCTTTTTCCAAAGCTGCAGCTTATAAACTGAGTTTCCCTTGGGTAGGTATCTGTTATAGGAAGTCAGGGACCCCGAAAGGAGGGACCAGCTGGAGCTGCAGCAGAGGAATATAAATTGTGAAGATATCTTAATATGGACATGTATCAGTTCTCTAACACTTTTATAATTTCTTACGCCTGTCTTTAATCTCTTAATCCTGTTATCTTCGTAAGCTGAGGATGTACATTACCTCAGGACCACTGTGATAACTGTACAAATTGATTGTAAAACGTGTGAACAATATGAAATCAGTGCACCTTGAAAAAGAACAGAATAGTGATTTTTATGGAACAAGGGAAGACAACCATAAGGTCTGGACTGCCGGCAGGGTCAGACAGAAAGCCATATTTTTCTTCTTGCAGAGGGCCTATAAACGGATGTGCAAGTAGTAATCACTAAATTCTTTTCCCAGCAAGGATTATTAATACTCTGGGAAAAGAATGCGACCCTGGGAGAAGGGGTCTATGAACAGTCACTCTGGGAATGTCTGTCTTGTGCAGTTGAGATAAGGACTGAGATATGCCCTGGTCTCCTGCATAACCCCTCAGGCTTACTGGGGTTGGGAAAACTCAGTCTCTGCTCTCGAACCCTATTTTCTCTTAAGGTGTTTATCAAGACAATATGTGCACCGCTAAACAGACCCTTATTAGTGGTTCTGCTTTTGCCCTTTGATCTTTGTTAGACCCTTATCAGTGGTTCTGCTTTTTGCTCTTTGAAGCACGTGATCTTTGTACCTACTCTGTTCTTACACCCCCCTCCCCCTTTTGAAACCCTTAATAAAAACTTGCTGGTCTGAGACTCAGGCAGTCATCACAGTCCTACCAATATGTGATGTCACCCCTGGCGGCAAATTCCTCTTTGTACTGTATTTCTCAGCTGGCCTACACTTACAGAAAATAGAAAGAACCTATGTTGAAATATTGGGGGCAGGTTCTCCCAATAGGTATCTGTGGTACTGAAGTCAAGGAATTCAGTCTGCTGGGATGCAACAGAAACCTCAGATGATGATGACAACAGATCCCCAGGGAAAGGTCATGGCCAGAATTTTTCTGTTCCCAGAAAAACATAGGAAACACCTCCTTCCAGAGATGGGTGCCACACTATACCGCTGATGATGCCTGGACTAGAAGCTCCAAGACATGCCTCCTTCTCTGGGGATGGCTTTGTTCCAACGGAAGTTATTTCAGCCTATTTCATGCCCTTCCCTGGGGAAACCACATTCAAGACTTCAAGGAATAAAAACACCAGCCAGGCAGGTCAATTAATAGCTCTAGGAGGCCACCCTGGCTATAGAACTTCTTGTGGGTTGGTCAAAGCTACTGCAACAGTCCCACAAGTTCACCTCCCGCTCCCAACCATGCTTTCTTTTCCTTTCTCATGCAGGTCCCAAGCCCACTCATCAGTAAATCTAATGCCTGTGTCAGTCTCAAACACAAACTAAGACACTTAGTTTTTCACAAGCCCATTGTTTTATTCCGAGTTACAAGTGACACAGGAAATCAAAGATCCTTGATCCTAGAATATGAGAACTAGTATAAGTCCTAAGTTCACCAGGATGAACTAATGATTCAATTATTGGCAGCTAGAGATTATTCAGCTGATAAACACTAAACTGAGGAAGTTTCAGGGACTATACATAGCCCTCCCTATGAGACATCCTGTGTCATCCTGTGAGTTTCTTTGTACATTGAATGACTTATGTCCTTTAAGCCAGTGCAGTTAATCTAGAACATGTTATAAAATGAGTTCTTATCGTCATCCTGGGTCCTAGGTACTTTTGCTTGAAGGAAAGAGAAATTTCTATGTTGGCCTCAAGCAGAGGCTTTGTAATGTGGCCAGCACAAAGGATTGACCTCAAGCGACTAAGGCCTCATAGGCTGGAACTATTCTGAGAAGACATGTCGAAGCAGGAGTGGACAGCTAAGCTTCAGCGGCCAGCTGCCTCCACGTCCCAGGACTGAGGACACTGGGGGATGGTGCAGAAAGTTTCAGACATGGCATCCTTTTCTCCAACCCTAGCAGAAGACTGAAAGAGCTATCACTCAAATGATGCTGGTGATGGAGAACCAACCACCACTTTCTTTGGTCATCTGACCTTGGCATTAAGGTTGCTTGGAATGTTTCTAACACTGCTAAACCTGTGGGACTGAGGTTCCATCTCCTGTTCTTTGGTAAGCTTGTGTCATCCACGATATGAAAATCTCACCTTTGCCTCAATTCATGCTTGCCATCCAACTCAGAATTGACCTCACAAGGACCTTCATGCAATTTCATATGCTCCTTTACCAGATTACTAGAGTTTCAAGGAAACAGGAAGCAAGGAGTCATGAAGCACTACCACCACCACCACCGCGCCCCCCTCCCTGCCTGACCCCCGGACCCCAGCTCAGAAATCTATAGGAGAAAGGTCAACACTACGAATCTTGCATCTCACAGATGCTCTCTGCTCCGACCCCACAAGTCACTACATGAGGCTCTCCATTCTATTTTGCTTCAGGTTAACTCATTCCCAAGAATCCCATGGATGCACGGGAATGAAGTGATGTTAAAGCTCTGGACATAAGAGATGCCAGCATTTGTAGACTACTACAAGCACCAAGAGTTTATTGCTCTCCTGCGAAAAGCAGTCCTAGTTTCTACAGATGACTCCAGATATTCTGAAGAGTTGAAGTCAAACTGCAGTTGTTAGGGTGCCTTCTGATACCTACAGAAGACTCAAAATATACCTTTCATGGAGATTTCAGGTTCTAGGCTCAAGTTAATGTAAAGCAGATCCACTCAGTTTAAACAAGGATATATTCTTCAACTGCCCCAAGTCAGAATTGTGGCAGGCATTGGTGGGTCCCCCAAGATCAGCTTCCCAAGAATTGTTGGACCCTGGTAACAATATCAGATTACAGAGATTCAAGGAAGTTGGACATTCACCATGACGGTTTCACTGGCATTTCTCACTGACCTAATATCTTCTAATACCTAAAAATATATATATAGGGTATATGCTTCAATGTGAAAAAACAGAATCATCTACTGTGCGCTCTGTCACTGAGAAAAATGCAGCTGTGCTTAGAATAAATTCAAGTCTTTTACATTATACAGGGTCCCTTCGGCAACACTCAGATTCTGCTCTTAAGTTCCTGAAGATTTGGGGTTGTGTAGAGCTTAATGGCTAGAGAAAATGGGGTCAATGACCACCAGAAATATTTCTACACAAATGGGCATCTTCCCCATGATAAAAGTCCTCTTGGTTTTTTTGTGGCAGAAGACAGGAGCATTTGGACACTAACCAGGTTGAACAATATTTTCTACTTCTAGATGTCTGTTTAAGTCGTATACCTCATCTTAGACATGTGTAGGGAAGCAGCCTTCGCCTCTCAAGTCTGCCTATCACACCTACCAAATATGAGCTACAAAGCCACTGAAATAAGTACCCAGACCTTTCCTGGCAGTGAGTGTTCACACAAATGAAGGAAATGTTTGAGTCACATGTTTCCTGAAACAAAAGATTATCTGACAAAGGTCTCTTCTCCATGTCAGCACACAAGCTGGGATCTATCTCCCTCATCTTCAGGGTCTCAGCTTTCACAGCACCAATCCCATAATAACTAAACTATCATGTGTGACTCAACGCCAGTGGTATTTATGAAGGATGTAGGCTTAAATTCAGTTAGAATGATATTCCTCTAGCTACAAATAAGTCTCAACTCTCCAAGTTTAACACTCCCATCTACCCAGGGTTATGCCTGCCATCATCCCCCTGAAACTTCATGTTATGTTCCTCATGCTGAAGACTGCCTTTAAACTTCAGGAGAGCTGGCACACCCAAAGGTTTCAAAACCTTGAGTGAAAGCAGAAAAACATTTTATTGACAGATAAAAAGGTGGAGCATTCAAGGTCACTGTGGTCTAGGAAAAAGAGGAGACATTGCCAGGAAATGGAGTCATCAAGAGGCCTCACATGAGCAGAGGAAGATACCAAGCACAGGTTCTGGCCGCTACCATGCTTGCCTAGCAGACATTCTGGCACCCAGGGGACCCATTATACACATCATTTCCATTGTCAGAGGAAGCTGAAGACTTTTGGACCCAGCCTCCTGGGGGTGATGGGTTATCACCTCCAAGTGCATTCCTATCAAATGACTGTCTTCAGCTCAGAATGGCTGGGCTCTACATCGAGTTCACTCAGATCAATCATGAGAACCTTAGTCCCTGAAGGATCACAGGTCGTGAGAAATTAAGGCATCATTTATTTTTAAATGGAGGAATTTATACAACTTCTAGATCAAGGGACAGATCACAAAGGATAAGGACACCAAAAAAGCTAGAAGTCTATCAATGCCCTGCGAGTGTGACAAGCCCAGAAGTATCCCCTGGTCCTCTGACAATAGCCCACCATGGCAATAACAGCTTTGTGTCACAGGGCTCACCATGCACTATCACAACTCCTCAAAGATCGACAGTGGGGTCTATTTCCCAGTCTACATCCCTTATCTGTATTACTGTTCTTGGGGGCAAGTAGCTACCCAGACACCACTAACAGGTGAGCCTAGACCTTTTTCCCAAAATAGGCAGCTAACAGGAGGATTCTTGGGTTTCAACCATGGCTTAAGTCCAAGTAGTAAAGAGAACAGAAGACTTAAGATGCAAAGAGAAGTGGAAGTGTCATGATTCTCTTTAACATCATTCTATGACCAGAAAACCTATCACTATTGCACCTAATATTCAAGCTTTATTTGAAAAATAAAGTTGCCAACATGCGTTTTGATGATGAGACATTTGTCCAGTGATTTTAGTGATTCAGTCTTACCCACTGACAGGTTGGCCAAGGAAGGTCCCCTTCCCCATCCTGTCTCCCTTCACAAGTCTGAAGCATCTAATCGTGCAAGTAGACCTCACATCCCAATCCCCATCACTCCAGATCAGGTAGGACCCCCTTTGCTGCCCCATCTCACCCCCTCTTGCCCCTGTGCTCTGTTTGGGACTTTGCAGGACACTTAATGAACCCACAGCTAAGAGAACACATCTCTGCTGGTAGAAATCCAATGACCAGCTACCCCAAACACCACAGGACCTCTTTTTCCCATCCAGCCCAGCCTACCTAGGCTCTGTAATTAAGGTTAAATATGAAATAGGCAGAGAAGTTCTGTATCTTCCCATAGAGGGAAATTCACAAACCTTCCATTAAAAATCATTACTTTTGCCTCTAAGTTGGTTTTTCTGCTAGTAGTAGGGTTGCTTTAACTCAAGTATCAAAGCCACAAATCAGGTAAACTAAGGAGATACCAAGTCATGGAAGACAGCACTAGAACAGCAAGTGATATTGACACCATCCACATTTCCACAACTTCACACAGAATAGGGTAACACAAGGACCTTAATCAGGGAGTTAAGGAAGCCATTCTGTGGTATAACTCCCCATGGCAAACAGTTGCTCTTTAGAGAGCCTCACTAGCCTGTCTGCTCTGTAAAGCGCAAGGGCTGTTGGTAAGAACATGCTGCCTGCATCCTGAACCTCCCGAGCATCATACAATCCTACAGGTAGACTTGTGAACTTGATCTCCATTCCTATCTGCCACAGTCTGAGGAGGGACAGGTGTGAATGGAGCTTCAATGATTTCTGTGGCAGTCAACTTTATGATAAGGGACAGAAATTTAAGCAAGAGTCAAAGGCTGGAGTCTGCCACAGCTTCTGGGCATGAGTGTAGGTGACTTGGTACCTTGAAGATCTTATTGCATACCAGGGTATAATCAACACACCTGCAGATCATATTGGGGCAATACAAGTATCAGGTAACATCAAAGATTATAGAAGTTAAAAACATGAGTTTTCTCCCTGAAATTATCTTTTTCAAGCACTATGACAAGACTTGCATACACTGAGTGGTGGGGGCTTACTGAACCTAGGCTCTGGAGTGTTTTCATTCCGAGGCTCTGCCTTTTCCCTCCATCACCGACTTGAGCATTCTAAGTCATTCTAGCTATGAAGAACATGAAGACCAGCACAAGGACCTACTTTTGGCAAGACATTTCTCACAACTGGAGGTGGTGGACGGATATGGCATGTTCATGAAGCAACAGACCCAACAGAAGTCCTGCTGCTGCCATTGTCAACTCTCCCTGCAGTTGCTCCTGGCATCTCACAGGCCTGGGCAACGGTTAGGGACAAGCTAGTGGGTCACTTCTTGCCTGTTCATCTAGACAGCATCCTGGACTAGGACACCAGTTCTAGAGAAACTTGGATTTCTATGTGAAAGTTTTTGTACCAATAAAAATACCCTGCACCCCCAAAGTATTGGGACAGCTGCTCCAAGGGCTCAAAACAGTCCTAGAATGGTCCATCTGAAGCACTTGTTACTTGGACTTGGAGTCAAAAGAATGCCAAGCACAGAAAGCTTCACTGATCACTGACTCAAGCTGAGTAAAATCGGTGGGCAGGAATCTTTTTTCACATGCCTGTTCTTGAGTTTTAAGTATGGAAGGGATGTCATTCTGTATTTGACTGCATTTTTGAAATTGGTTTTTAATCTTTTGGAGTCCCATGTCAGATGGGAGTAAACTATGAAGTATTTATGGCTTTCATGCAACACGTGGTATAACTTGGTGAATAACTACCACTACTTCTGACATTTAGTACCGTTCTGGAAAGATACATTCTCTCAATTATCCTCATTGAGGGTCCACTATGAGTTTGCTTTTTCATGGGAAAAAGTATACATTCAGTCTCACTCAAGGTAACTCTCCTGATCTCTGCCCCAATGTCATTGGCAGAGATCTCAATTATGCTGACATTCCACAGAAGAGCCTGCTTAATCACTTGTTGGTATTACATAAGTCAGACCTGGGCAACAGGAAAGTAGGAAGTACCCTGGAGAACACCTATGTACCAGAGTCAGGGAGACTTATAAGTCCAGGGGCTTACTGACATCACTACTCTTTTTAGGCATCTAAGGAATGCAGGGGCATTACTTCCAACTTCCAAAATTATGGGAGAATTTCTTGCATCTTTTTCTCCTACCATGAAGTGCACTTTCAAACTAGGCAGGCTTTTTTAGATTTCACAGAAAGCATACGTCACACTTGACTACTCCAAACCATTTTTATGAGGCTCAAATGGCTACAAGTTCTGAGGGGGACTCCAAGCACATGAGGGCTCCACAGCTAGTTTTGGTCTAAGCTGCTGCCTTGTCTCTCATGGGGTTACATCCATGGTAGGAGAGGATGTCATGGGTGCTCTCTAGAAGATTCCATAGCAGAGATATATTGTACACCCCTAATATAATTAGTCTAAGTCTGCACCTTTTCCAGATTAGCCTTCTACTGGCTATCTCTAAGCATGTCACTGGGCCTTAGAAAGTGAGCTCCTGGCCATGAAACATCAGGTAACTGTTTATAACTGCTCAGTATGAGCTAGGTGCTATGAGTCCCATCCAGAAAAAAGCTTCAGTAGGCACAGAAACAATGTTATAAAGAAAAGTATTTGTACATAAAGGCCACATTTAAGTAAGAAAACCAGGTGGGCTCAGATTCCCGTCATCACCCACCTCACACTGGGCCCCTTGCTGTCTGGGACAGTGTAGGATACTCAATCCACAGTTAATGGCAGGTTTCTACAGACAGGATTCTAACCACCAACTGTGCAACACCATCCTCCTTCCCATGCAGGCCATTCCTACGTTAGCAAAGACTTCTGGGACAAAGACAGTTCTGGCCTTCGTGTTTACTGTATGCCGTAAGAAAAACATCTGGGTTCTAGACAATACGGGGATTTGAGAATGCCCACAGAAGCACCGGCATTGGGAGTTAGCAAAGATGTTCTTGATCAAGCTTCCCTTCCGACTATGGAGAAGCCAAGAGGCAAGGAGTGACCTCGAGAAGTCAAGGGAAAAACATGGAAATCCTGAATTTAAACAAGTCTCAGTAGAAACTGAAGAGGGACAGCAGGCCTCTAACTCCCAAGCACAACTGTGTAACCAAGAACATCAGCGAAGGGGACTAAGTCAGAACTGTCCCATGTGACGATGCTCTCTGCCAAAGGAATAGGGCAGAATGCAGTGACAGCTCAAAATCTAGGATACCAACTCCCCCATTACCCTTAAGACTGCCACCAGTTAACCTGCTTCACCAGGACATACTGCAGGCCCAGGGCCAACTCCTGGAGCTGAGCAGAGGCCAGAGAAATTAGGTGCGTAAGTGCCTGCTTGCCTTTACCCTAGCTAAATCAAGATGTATTCCCAGCAAAACTGAGAACAGAATCCAGAAGTCATTACGAAGAGTCAGGTGGACAACGGGTAGATGTCTGTAAGTTGATGAGATGGATCCTCAAGTGGCTTTTCTGAGTTGCCTACCCCGGAAAAGTTCAGTGCTCTCTCCTTGAGGGAGTTCATACAACTGTGGTGACAATGTCTACCCCAGAGGCTTTGCTGGCTTCTTGGGTCCATGGGAGAAGCCTTCCTGCAGACACATGTGGTTGGGTTCAACTTTAGTTTCATGGTGGACAAGCCTGGGTTCCAGAAAATCAGGAAGAAAGATCGAGTGTCCTCTCTTGCTTCCTGCCTGCAATTTTCTACCTCTACACCTTGAAGGCAACATTTTCCCAAGTGAGTTGACAGGAACAAGATCTTAAAAAACCTCCAGTGAAAATAGAACACCAGGACTAAGGGCACATGTGTGGGTACTTAATGGCAGAAAGGCTCTGTCAATTCTGTGGTGCCACTGACCACTGAGCTCTGGTCTCCACACTTGCTTACAGGCCATGTACACCAGTGGGTTGTGTATGTTAGCCTGAGACCCCCAACCAGTGCCCGCTGTTTCATGGGTTCAGGTACAGAGATTCATGTTTGAAAGTGGAAACATTTCAGTTACCATTAAATACCAGTGAACCCAAGTACCTACCCTTTAAAATAGAAGAGACTTCCACAGCTCACAAGGAAGCACTTCCTCAGCCGAGCATTGTGAATGAGTTGAAGAAACTGGTTCACTCCTGTGAAAAATTCTCTACCTGAATACTACTTTAGGAACAGCTGCATTCTAACTGTAGATTTCAAACAACAGGTCTTAAGTCAGAGGCTGTTCTCTACCTCCCCAAAACACGTGATTTAATGTTCAAATTTTCAAAGTTCTTAGTCCCTGAGACCTTTTATGGTTTGGCTAGGATAGAAAACAGGGTAACTGTGTGTTATTTCCATTTAGAGCTGTTTTGTATATTTTCACTGCTTAAAGTGTTAAAGGTTACTTCTCAAACATTGAGTTTAGAGTGTACATAAGAATTCATCTAGTGTATTTAGGGAGTCATTCGTTGAAGTGCAAGGATCATTCTCTTTTGCATGATTCATTTATTCTTTTAGTTGATGGTGTGGATTGGATTTTAAAAAACTGGGTGTGACCCAGATGCAAAAAGTTGCACATAAACTCAGTTGGATCATTCACCTTTTCGTGCACTTCCGAGATTTATAGTTCTGCAAAGTCTTGGAAGCAATCTATTTCACTCATCCTGGTTTTAACAAGTTTCTAATATTGTTTTGTTAGATTTGTTACTGATTTAATAAAGATAAAATAATGCATCAGGAGGATTGGTGGAGTCAGAAGGTCTGTAAAACATTTTTTGGAAAGAATCCTCAAACATGTTGAGGAAAGTTGAGAAGCAGGTGGTTTTCATGGTCTGTGTTGTTCACTCTTGCCCACCATTGGTTGTGGGTTTCCAGAATTTGTCTACCTGTATGTAACACCCTAAACTGTCACAAGGTACAGAAGTTTATCATTGAGTTGAAAGCTTTATTGCAAACTTCCTTAGGTTAGTTGAAAGTATGTGTTGTGTGTTTTATTTCCAAAGTAAATGTCTACCAACCATGAGCTGTATGATATGATTAAGCAGATTTCATGAAAAGGACCTTACCATATGCTTTAAAGTCTTAGTGGGAAAACTTACACTAGTGTGGGAGAGTCCTGGGGAAGAAACAAAGTTCATGGTGAGCAGGGGAGTGGTCCTGCAATGTGGCTAATCCAGGGAACCACTGCCCCACTTGATTTGATGGAATCACTTAGGACTTGGCAGTGCAGATAGGGGCTCATACAGCTACAGTTTCTAAATGAAGAGTGGGACGCCAAGAGAAAGATCAGTGGAAACAGATTCTGAAAACAGAGGAGCCCCTTAACATTCCCCTTCAGGACAACCAGCTCGTCTTCATCTGCTTCCATCAATTTCACAAGGAGGGTAGAACCAAAAGTCCAGGGTCACCCAGAAGCCTCATTTCTAACTTTGTCAATCATGTGAGCTTCCCTTAGTGGGGATCTGTGGTCCTGGAATTGAACTCAGATTGCTGCTGAGATGCCAAGGAAACCTCACCAGATGAGGGTGAGGACACTCAGGAAGAGTCTCATGGCCTGAATCTGTTTCTAAGAGGACAGGACACATCTTCCTGAAATGGGTGCTACACTACACCACTGACAACACCTACACTAGAAGCTCAGACACTCGCCCTCCTCTCTGCAGGTAGCCTTTGTCCCAATTCAAGTGTTTCAAGTTTATGTCCCATGTCTCTGGGAAAGCCACATGCAGAAGATTCTGTGAGGAGTAGAGGAGCCCAGCCAGGTCAATCCAGAGCTGTGAAGACCATCCTACTTACAGAACTCTTTGTGGGACTGGTCAAATCTGCTGCTGCAAGAGGCTCACAGTGCAACTTCCCCTGCCCAGCCATACTTTCCTTCCCTTCCTTTGCCAATGTGATTCCCAGGCCCACTCACCAGTACATCTAATGCCCATATAGTGTCCACCTGTCGGCCTGTTTGGGTGAACCCAAACTAAGACTCCATGAAAGCCTAGTTGTAATTTCAAGCAATAGATGACATAGGAGGTAAGAGATCCTTGTTCCTAGAGGAGTATGGCAACTACTATAAATCCCCTGGGTTTACCAGGACAAACTAAAATTGGCAACTAGAAAAAATTCAGCTGATAACACACTCAGCAGTTCCCAGGATCACCTGTAGTTTTCCCTGTGAGACACTGTATTTTCTTTGTACATTGCATGATTCATGTCCTTTAAACTGATGTGGTAAATCTAAACCATGTTACCAAATTTGACAGTTTCCACATTCATTGTTAGCCTATATCCTAAGTACTTTTGCTTAAAGGAGGACTGAGAAATTTCCATGTTGGCCTCAAATGGCTTTCTAATGCTGTCAGCACAAAAGATTGACCTCAAGGGACAAAGGACCCATAGGTTGAGACTCTTGTGAAGACATATTTGGAAGCAGAAGTGGATGGCCAAGTCTCAGTAGCAGGTTTCCTTTACGTTGCAGGACCCAGGATGCTCTGGTGGATGGAACAGCAAGTTTTCTATAAATGTGACATCCTTTTTCTAACCCTGGCAGATGAAGGAAGGGGAGGAGGGAAGGAAGACAGCCATTACTCAAACTATGCTGGTGGAGACAGAACCATCCACAACTTTGTATACACCCAACAATGGCACTAAAGCTGCTTGCAAAGTTTCCAGCATCACTAAGCCTGTGGGACTGAGGTCTCTTATCTCCTGGTCCTTTGGTAAGCTTATGTCATTGTCCAGAATGACATGGAAACCTCACATTCACCCCAATGTACGGTTGCCATCCAACTAAGAATTGACCACACAAGGACCTTCAGGCCATCTATTTCATATGCTCCTTTACCAGGTTAGGACAGAATATAAAGGAGACAGAAGCCAAGGAGTCACAAAGCAGCCCCAGCTCAGTCTGCAGGAAAGGTCAACATCTGTGATCTCAGATGCTCTGTACTGACCCAGCAAGTCACTACACATGAGACAATGTTCTCTTTTGCCTCAGAGGTTACCTCATTGTCCATAGAAAATTATATCCCAGAGCTTTACCATCACAAGGATGCCAGCATTTGTAGACTGCACTACAAGCACCAAGAGCTCATTGCTTTCCTGAGAAAAGCAGCCCTGGTTCCTACAGATGAGTCCAGATAAAGAATATTCTGAATTGCTGAAGTCAAAGTGCAGTTGTTAGGGTCCCTTCTGATACCTACAGAGGACCCAAGTAGACCTTTGTACCTAGAGATTCCAGGTTCTAACTCAAGTTAATAAAAAGCAGACCCACTCAGTTAAACAAGGATTTTTCAACTGCACCAAGTCAGAATCAACGGCAGGCATCCATGGGTCCCCCAAGAGCTTCCCAAGAATTGGACTATGGTAACCATGTCAGATTACTCCAGAGACTTAAGGAAACTAGATATCCACCATGACTATCACACATCTTCCACTGACATTTTCTGATACCTGAAGACATGCTTGAAAAGGCACAAAATGTACAAAACCAGCATCTGGTCTGAGCTCTGTCACTGAGAAAATGCACCTGTGCTTGGAACATATCCATGTCACTTATGCATGGTCCTTTAGGCCAACACCTATAGGCACTGATGCTGGTCTAACATGGCAGCAGAAATTCCTGAAGATCAGGTCAGACAGAGCTGAATGGCTAGAGAAAATGGAGCACCTGGTCACCACTAGAAAAACTATGCACAAATGCACATCCCCTTCCCTAACACACAAAGGTCCTCTCATCAGGCTCTTCAATATGGCAGGAAACAAGGACTTTTGGCACTACGACCAGGGTAATAATTTGGTTTCCACTCCAAAGGGTAGTCCAGATGCCTAAGGATGTACTTCATCTTACTCATGGGTAGGCCAGAAGCCTTCAAGTTGACCCCATACACCTGCCAACATTAATGACACAGTCATGACAACAAGTACCCAGAACCTTTTTGCAAATGTGACTGTCTGAATGACCAATGTCCTTTGAGTCATACATTTTGTAAGATGAAAGGTCAACTGTCAGGTCCATGTGAGCACAGAGCCATCTCATATTTGCCAGTACAGTCAGCTTTTATGTTGCGAGTGCCACTGACTACTCTGTATGTACCTCCACATAACTCTCCTGGTGTATGTAATGTCTGCTTGAATTCAGTTGGAATGAGATGCACCTCCAACTATGAGGTGATCTCAGCTGCAAGTCTGACATTCCCATCCATTTGGGATTATTTACATTTATGTCTCATTTCCTAAAACCTTAAGTTGGATTCCTCAAGCTAAAGGTTGCCTTTAAGCCTCTGAAGAACTGGGAAACTTGAGACTTGAAATCATTCTTGAGTTAGAGTAAAGAACTAGAATAAAAGGTAATGTAGTTTACTATCCAAGGTTATGGTAGTCTATGGAAGAAGTTGAGGCAGATGTTGACAAGGAACAGAGCCACCCAGAGGCCTCACAGGAAGGACACAAAGCAGGACACTTGTCCCAATGCATGCCTCAATGCATGTCCCAAGCAAACACCCACAGACTCCCATACATCCACTGTCAGTGAGAGCTGCCAACACTTGGAACCCAGCCACCTGGTGATGGGGTATCACTTCCAAGTGCACTGCTACCATATTATAGGCTCTGCAGCTCAGAACACCTGGTTCTAAAACAAACTCAGTCACTGAGCAGCAGTCATACATGAGCCTTGGTCCCTAAAGAACTGCCCATGGTGTGAGATTATAGTGCCAGTTACTTTTTATGAAGGGATTTGTGAAGGGACAAGTCATGAAGGATTCTAAAACCACAGAATCCAGAAGTATTCTCTTCAAGTGTTGCAGAAGCCCAAAGTATCCATGGCGATGACACATTCCAACCAAAAGGCTCATGCTGCATTACTGCAGTACCTCAAGCAGTTGAGTCATTTTCTCCTACATCTGTCCCTTATCTACATTCTTGTTCTTGGGCGTAAGTAGCTCCTTGGACATGCAATGAAGGAGTCATCAGGAGGCCTGGGCCTTCTTCAACACGGCACCTAAAAGATGCACTTAGTTTAAAACATGACCAAAAGGTACCCAAGAGGTAGACTGACCTGAAGAATAAAGGACTTAGAGCCAAGAAAATGTCATGATTCCCTTTTAAGGGATTCTATGACCAGAGAAAACCCTTCTGTGCTGCACCTAGTGTTTCAACTTTATTTTGGTCATGAGACATTTATCCAATGATTCTTTTGTTACTCAGGGCCTTGGGGCCCACTACTGACATGGGTTAGCCAAGGGTTGTCTTTCTTTTCTAGTTCTAGCAAAAGCCAGTGAAACCTCTAGTCTCACAAGTAGACCTCTCATCCCAGCCCCCACACCACTACAGATCAGCCAGGACCCAGATAGAATCCCATACTCAACCATACACACCTCACACTGGCCCCCCATTGCTGCTGGGGACACTGCAGGACACCCCATTGAGTCACAGCCTAGGAAACAACCCTGTTTGCAGGAATTTCTGATGACCAGCTGTCTTAGACTCCACAGGGCCCCAAATCCAGCCCTGCCTATGTAAGATCTATCATTAGGGTTAAATATCCAACAGACATTCTATATCTTCCCTTAAGTAAGAAGCAATTCACAAGCCTTTCATAAGTCCTTAGTTCCCTTTTTTTCCCTCAGTCTTTCTGCTAGTATTAGACTTCCCTCCAAATACCAAAGGTCAAGTGAACTAAGGAGAGAGCAAGTATTGGAGACAGCATCACTTGACTCAAGTGACATTAACACCATCCATATTGCCACAGATTTGCACAGATACAAGAAAGAACAATCAGAGGTTAGAATACAAGAAAATCAGAGCAGCTCCAAAAAAGCACTCCATGGCCTGGAGCCAGTCATCATGGAGGAGTTCAGTCAGCTCTCACTGCCTCATGACAAAGAGCTGCTCTTCAGAGACCCTTCATGAGCATGTCAGCTCTGAAGGGTGAGGGCTATTGCTTGATCAAAAGAACATGTCTGCATCCTGAACCTCCCAAGCATAATCCAAGTCTTCCTCCAGAACCTTTGCGAACTTGATCTTCCATCTATATGCCGCAGTCTGAGGAGGAACAGAAGTGTGAGTCGAGTGTTAGGGACTTTTGTGACCTTTATCTCCTTCATGGTCAAGGGACAAGTTTAAACAAGAGTTGAAGGCTGGAGTCTGGCACAGCTTCTGGGCACGAGACTAGGCGATTATACAATGGTATGCAGCAAACTCTTCCAATGTCAATTTTATCAATATTCCTGCAGATCATATGGGGCAGTTCTAAATCAGGCAACATTTAAGATCAGGTAAACTCATCTGAAGCTGAACTTCAAATACTGAAAAAGAGGTTTGGGTACACAGAGTAGAGGCAGCTCACTGAAGGTAAACTTCAGTCTGTTAATGCCCAGGCTCTACTACTCGTCCACTCCCCAACCCCAACTACTGGCTTGAGAGTTTCTAAGTCACCTTACAAAAACATGAAAACTTGCAGAAATTCACAACTTGAAGTGGTAGATGAATGTGGCATGTTCAGGAGGCAGCAGAGCCCACAGGCATCCAGCGCTTCACCCATAGAGACCCCATGGGAGAACTGCCAAGACACACTTGGGGGTTCCTTGAGGAACCCAGTTTGCTGTTCAACTGAGAGATTTCTCTTCCCAGGAACAGCATGACATGTCTAGAGATTTGTCAAAACTCCGGTGGTGCTAAGGGCATCTAATACAACAGGTAATCACGCTGCTAAACATTTTACAATTGGACAGGATAGCCACCCACAATGAAGTATCTATAAAAAACTCAGTACAAAGCTAAGAACTTTGACCTGGTTAGCAGCTTTGACACCAGTTGTATATGTAATTTGAAGCCTTTGGAGGCTTCTGTGAATACAAGTAAATGCTCAAGTTTAAGATTCTTCTGGCTGAAGCATAAAGCCTCACTGTGGCTGCTGGAACTCCTTGCCCAGAGCTGAGAAGTGAGCCACTTTCCACCTGTTCCCTCAGTCTCGTAAAACACTCCCCTACCCTTTGCCATACACTGTTGCCTACAAGGGTCTGTATATAGACATGAAGGCAAATGAGTTTGGTGTTACTGTTTCCCAACTGGGGGCACTCATACAGTGATCACATGGTGACATCTTGCTAACTATGGTTGGGAGACCAATCTGACCTCTCTTTTGACTTAGGGCCACACCTGATGTGTTGGGTGCTGGACTGAAACCCAGGAGCCAAAGTAGTACGACTTGGGTGAAGAATGTTTCCCATAGTCCAGGGCAGTCCAGGTGTGTACCCTGAGGATGTACTTCAGTCATGGGCAGGGGAGTAGCCTTCCTCTATCTTAAGTCTACCCTGCACACAAGCCAATAAGAACCAGTCATTACAGAAAGTACCAAGGCCTTTGCTGGCACTGGGTATGCACACAAATGTGTGATATCCCCAAGTCATACAACACTGACATGAAATCTAGAAGCCTCACAGGAGCCTAAGATAGAGTAGTTGAGGCACTATTGCCCTGGCTTCCCCATGCTTGCCTCAGACACTCTAGTCCAGAAGCTCCCAAATCGTACTTCTAACTCAGTGAAAGATAAGGATACTTGGGACCCAGCCACCTGATGGAGTGTCACCTCCAAGCACACTGCTACACTATGTTTGGCTCTGTCCCTAAAAACAGCTGGGTTCTAGATCCAGCTCTCTCAGCAGGTCAGACGGGAGATCAGTCTCCGAAGGACCTCAAGTGTCATGAAGTTAAGTGTTTTCATAGAGGAATTTGTATTTCTACATTAGGAACGGGAGACAAGGAAAGCAAAACAGTCAATACTGTATTCATTCCCTGCAAGTGTTGCAGGAGTCCAGAAGTAAAGCTGCTCCTGAGTGACAGACACTAAGCAGCTGCAGTTGAACCTTCTACCCACTGGGCTCCTGGCGGCATTGCCAGACTCTCAAACAGGTTCAGAGACACGTGTTTCCCATCTGGGTCCTTTGTCTAGATTCTTGGGCTTAAAGTAGCTACCCCCAACACCACCAAGTGGGAGACCTAGGACTTCTCCCCAAAGGAGGCACCTAACTTGAGCATGCTAACATTTAACTCATAGGCAAAGATGGCTAACTAGTAGGAGCTGAACACTAAAGAGTTTGGAGGATGAGAATTGTTATGACTTTCTATAAACCATTTTATGACCAAGGAAAAAGCCTTCTCCTGGGCTGCACTGAATATTAAAACATCATTTGAACAATTTTCCATGATGTTGCTAAGATCCATTTTGGTCAAGAAACGTTTATCCCAATGAGTTGCTTGTTATAGCCTGATCCATCACCGACATACTAGAAGGCAGTTGAGGGCCATCTCTACCATCTTGGCTCTGCGAAAAGCCTGCCAAGAGCCTACTCCCATGAGTAGACCACGTACTATCACAGCAGATCTGACAGCATTCTGGGCTGGGACCTCTTGCCTAGCCACACCCACCTCACAGCCACTGTGCTGAGACACTGCAAATTATGCTAACCCAGACCCAATGGCAGATTTCTCTAAGGCAGGACTCCAACCACCAGCTGTACAACACTGCCATCCTCTTTTCCATGAAAACCTTCCTGCAAGAGCAAAGACTTCAGAGACTAATACAGGTCTCATTAGGGTTTCTACCTCAGGTCATAAGAAAAGCACCCGGATGGTGGGTCAATACCTGGAGATTTAAGAATGCCTAAAGAAACACCAACCAGCATTAGGAGATAGAAAAGACTTTCTTGTTCAAGCTCTACTTTTGAGTATAGAGAAGACAGGAGACAAGTGGAACTCCAGAGGCATCGAGAGAATAAGCAAATCCCAGATTCAAACAAGTATTAGTAGAAACCAAAGAGGGTCAAAGCAAGCTTCTAAAATCCACCAAGCACAACTGCTGTACCAGGAACATCAGTGAAGGAGAACAAATGTCCAAGATAAAGCACTCTGCCCAAAAGCAGAAGGCAGTGACTACCCAAAACCTTAGTAGACTCCAATTCCCCCATTACCCTTAAAACTGCCAGTTAACCTGTTTCATCTGGACACTCCGACAGCCTGGTACTCACAATTAGAGCTGAGCATCAAAGTCCCGAAATTAGATGCATAGGCATCTGTTTGCCTTTGGCCACCCAAATCAAAAAGGATATTCCCAGCACAGAAGAGACACGAATCCAGCAGTCATTACAAAAGTCTGTTGCACAAGGAGGGAAGTGTATGAGAAGTTCAGAGGAGACAGATCCTCCTGAAGTGGCTCTTCTGAAAAGGGATGCCTGCCCTGGGAGAGTCTGCTGCTGTCCTTGAGGAAGTCTGTACAATTTCAGTGATGACTTCTGCCCCAGAGGTTTTTGCTGTCCTCCTGGGACAGAATCATAGCAAGGGCTGGGACAAAGACAGCGCGATCTCCAGAGGCAGCCTATGGAGTCAGAGTTTATGGTCTGCAGAAGTGTCCCTGCAGGCACAGGTGGTTGTGTTTACCTCCAGCTTCATGGTAGCAGAGCCTGGATCCAGAAAAGCATGAAGGACACATCAGTGTACTCTTCTTGCCTCCTGCTTGCAATTTTCCACCCCTATACCTTGAAGGTAACATCTAGTTCCCAGGAACAAGGTCTAATAAAGCTCCCCATGGAAACAGAACACCAGGACCAAGGGCACATGTATGGTACTTAATGGCAGAAAGGCTCCATCAATGCTCTGGTGCCACTGACCACTGACCTCTGGGTCATCTTCACCCTGCTTACAGGCCATGCATGCTGTGGGTTGCATATGTTAGCCTAGGGCCCACCCTCAGTCAGTGCCTGCTGCTTCGTGGGTTGAGACAGAGACTCAATGTTTGAAAATGGAAACATTTCAGTTACCATTAGTACCAGTGAACCCAAATGTCTACCCTTTTAAAATAGAAATGACTTCCACAGCTTTTAAAGTGGAACTTCCTCAGCTGAGCATTGTGAAGGAGTTGCATGAAAGAAACACGTTTGCTCCTGTGCTAATTTTCCCTAATACTGGCTGCTTTAGGGACTGCTCTATATTCCAGTTGTAAATTTCAAATAGTGAAATATTAAGGGAAAGAGGCTGTTCTCTCCCCCAAACACATAATTTTTAATATTCAAAATATTTTTCAAAGTTCTTAACCCGAGACCTTTATGGGTTAACTCTGGGATAGAAACAAGGCACTTTGTTTCCATTTAGAATTGTTTTGTGTATTTCTGCTGTTTCAAGTGTTTAAGGTTGCTTCCCAAATAGGATGTTAAGTATGTGTATGTAAAAGTTCAGCTAGTGTATATAGGGAACCCTTTTCATCATAAGCCTGATTTTTCACACAACCCATTTGTTTTACTTGGTGGTATGGATTGGTTCATTTGTCTTTAAAACTACTTCACTTAGGCATGACTGACCTAGAAAGCTCCATATTCAATGCATTCAACTGATTTTTTTGTGCACTTCCTAAATTTATAGTTCTACAAGTCTTGGAACACATTTGCCCCGTGTTTAGCCAATTTCCAACACTGTTCTGTGACAACTATGGGTTTTGTTTTGTTTTTTTTTTTTTTTTGCCTCTCTAAAAAGTAAGTAACATTGGAAGGGGTAGTGGAGTTAGAAGCTTTGTAATCATGATATAGACTTACTAGGTTGGGGGAAAAAATCTTCAGAAGTGTAAAGTGAGGAAAGTTTGGTGAAAAGCAGGACATTTTCACGGTCTCAGTGTTGTTGCCTCCTGGCTCATTGCTGGGTGGTCAGAATTTCAGTGTCACAATGAAATGCCATTTCTCAGAATGGCTAAATCAAAACAGAAGATGCTGGCGAGGATGCCAAGTAAAGGGAGAGCTCATCCACTGCTGGTGGGAGCGTCAGTTATTTCAGCCATTATGAAAAGCAGTGTGGTAAGTCCATAAAAACTCGTAACAGAATTGCCATTCAACCCAGCAATCCCATTGTCAGTTATACCAAGGAATACAAGTCATTCTGAGGTAGGAGAGGGGCCTCCAGTTCTGGAGGCAGAGCCCAGGCACACAGGAACTAATGGAGGACTAACAAACAGGGACATGGCTACCATGCCATGTCAGTTTATCATTGCCATGGCAACACCCAGCAGTGGCCATCCCTTTCCGTGACAACAGCCCAGCACTGAAAGGTAAGCCCCGCTCCACAAGGAGCTGTACCTCTCCTGCTGCTGTGCACTGCCGCGTCAATAACGTTGCCATCCACCACCACCAGCTCACCCTCTAATTCATTCCTAGAAGCTAGGAAACTTCCTGGGCTGTACCCTAAATTTGGGGGCTCATCTGCCCTGCACCATTTCTACCATAAGGACCCATGCGTGTACATGTTCATAGCTAAAGGAGTTAGCTTGCCTTAGGTAGATAGGGAAGGGAATGGTCCCCAGAGAGCCCTCAGCCTATGGGTCAGTGCCTCATCCCCACATAACAAAAAGCAGCCAGGGAAAAAACTCAAGCTGCAGGCACCAATAAGGGAACTAGCACAGGGTGTTGTGCCTGGAGACATGCCCACAGCTGCACAGAAACCTCTGGGCCCATTTGGATAAAAACTTTTAGGAACCCCCGGAATCACTCAGATAAATGAACAAGGCTTAGCATAGAAATACCTTTGTCCCATAGGCAAAATCATGACTAAAACACCAAAAGCAATGGCAACAAATGCCCAAATTGACAAATGGGATCTAATTAAACTAACGAGCTTCTGCACAGCAAAAGAAAGTATGAGTGAGCAATCTACAGAATGGGAGAAAATTTTTGCAGTCTAGCTATCTGACAAAGGGATAATATCCAGAATCTACACGGAACTTAAATTTACAAGAAAACCCCATTAAGTGGGTGAAAGATATTAACACATATTTCTCAAAAGACATTTATGCAGCCAACAAACATGAAAAAAAGCTCATCACTGGTCATTAGAGAAACGCAAATAAAAACCACAATGAGATACCATCTCACACCAGCTAGAATGGCAATCATTAAGTCAGGAAGCAACAAATGCTGGAGAGGATGTGGAGAAATAAGAATGCATTTACACTGTTGGGAGTGTAAATTAATTCAACCATTGTGGAAGACTGTATGGTGATTCCTCAAGATTCTAGAACCAGAAATACTATTTGACCAAGCAATCCCATTAGTGAGTATATACCCAAAGGATTATAAAAGTCCTTCTATAAAGACACATGCACACGTACGTTTATCGCAGCACTATTTACAATAGCAAAGACGTGGAACCAATCCAAATGCCCATCAATGATAGACTGGATAAAGAATGTGGCCCATATATGCCATGGAATACTATGCAACCATAAAAAGATGAGTTCATGTCCTTGGCAGGGAAATGAAGCTGGAAGCCATCATTCTCAGCAAACTAACAGAAGAACAGAAAACCAACCACCACTGTTCTACACTCTTAAGTGGGAGTTGAACAATGAGATCACACGGACACAGGGAGGGGAACATCACACACTGGGGCCTGTCAGGGGGTGGGGTGCTAGGGGAGGGATAGGAGAAATACCTAATGTAAATGACAGGTTGATGGATGCAGCAAACCACCATGGCACATGTATACCTATGTAACAAGCCTGCACTTTCTATACACGTATCCCAGAACTTAAAAATGCTTTTGTCCTTTGTATAGTCAGCGGGTTCCCAGGAAAGTTTTTGTAGGCACAGGCACAGTGGGCTCTGGTGGACACTCTACCTTCCTTTTTCTGGACCGTAAGGTCAACCTTTGAATCACTTCAGCTCCTGATAGGTCCTGGGCCAAGCTAAGCAGCCTCTGTGAATCATCACTTCAGCTCCTGATTGGTCTCTGACCAAACTTTGAGTGATCCCGGGCCAGGGTCCCAGGCCAAGCTAAGTCACAAGTTTTCTAAGACGGCTCATAGACTAAGCACATTCCTTCCCCTTTCTAGTCCATAAAAACCCTGGACCCCAGCTTTATTGGGGGCACGTTGTTCAGGACACCCCTCTGCTGGCAGAGAGCTTTCTTTCAACTTACGAAACTTTCACTCCAACCTCACCTTGTGTCCGGTGCTTCTTAATCTTCATGGAGGTAGGACAAAGAGCTCAGGGCCTTATTCTCAGACAAGACTCTTACACCTTGGTGCATGGCTGAGACTACAACAGCAGCACTGTCCACAGTAGCAGACACATGGAATCAACCTACATGCCATCAACGATATCAAGTATATTTTCAAGAAGGTTCTTAGCATGTAGTTTAGTCAGTGGAGAAATTGCTGTGTAAGCAAGTGAACCATTGTATGTAGCAAGTTTCTTGAAGACATGTTTGAAAGTGAAAAGCAAGCAGTCTGGTATAACAGCCATGCATGGGTCGGAGAGAGCAGGTACTCAGCCCCCCAGGGATTCACCTTCAAGCAGCATTGGCAGAATCTCACCAAGCGTCTACCCAGCTATGCAACACATATGATCTGATGGCATCCTACCTGAACACACGAAGACCATTCAGACCCATGCTGGGCTGTACCATATGAGGACATGACTGTGGTCCAAGTTCCAAGACTTAACAGGGGGAAAAAGATGTCCCTCAGTAATAAAAGGCAAGAAAGGACATACTCAGAAGCCCCAGGAGAGCTCAGTTTAGGAAACATGTTCTCAGAGGCAGGAAGGCCTGTTCTCCTGGCCTCTGATCCAAACTACTCTGACTCTCCACACTGAGAGCTGGAACCATTGCTTTGGCAGCATCCACACACATCTCCCCTATGGAGAAGCTCAAAGGCCTTCCAGTGCTCCTGGGAGAGATCCACAGAGATCCACTGAGCTCTCCCCACCACAGTGGGAATTTTGACCCTTCACAACCCAATCCCCGCCCCACTCTTTCTCGTAATGCAGGGAGACATTGTATGCAATATTGCCTCCTACCGACCTTGTTGGCTGTACTGGCACATGCCTTCCAGCCAGAACACAGGATGAACAGATACATCCTCACAATGCTAGAAGGCTTGTGGGGAGATGCCATGACACTGAGCATGCAAGGGTCCACCCTTGGCACAGACCATGACAATGGGTTATGCCATCTGGGTCCAGGGACTGCTGGATTAGACATGGACCTGCCTGTCTGGCTCACTTTCACACCTTGAGGCCCAAGGGAAGGTCACCAAGTTCTGTTCGAGGCATGTGCAGGTTCTCAGCATTAATTTGGGAGTGGGGTCAAACTGATTTCAGTTAAAGCGATTGTCTTCCAAATCACCTGGTCTTTAAGTGATGGTAGGCAACTATTCTAGAAACTTTTTCAAGGTAATTTTAAGATGAGAGTTCTGGGCCTGTATTCCGGAACCCATCAGATAGAATAAACTCTCCTGGGATGTGTCTGACCCATAGAATCACTGCATCACTGCCCAGTTGATTTTATGTAATCATGTAGGATGTGAATGACAGTAGGGGCTCAACACAGCTAACAGGAATCCCCAAGTGAGAAGTGGAACAACAAAGATTAGGCTATCTGGACGTAGGTTAGAGGTCTCAGTCAATTCAGGGGAGCCTCTCAACACATTCACCCCACATTCAGTATCACTAGCTTCTTCACAGCTAGATGCTTCTGTGAATCTCACAAAGATGGCAGAACCAAGGCCAGGAGCCTCGTGTTAGACTCTGTGGCTCATCACCGAACTTCCTTTGGTAGGGATCTGTGGTCTTGGAGTTAAGCAACTCGGCCCTGCTGGGATGCACAGGTAACCTCACATAACAGATCTTCAGGAAGAGATCCTCAACCAAGATCTGTCTGTTCCTAGGAGGATAGGTGACACCTTTTTCCTGAGATTAATGCTGCACAATAACACCAAAGTCTGTAATATGAACTGAGACCCTCATTCTTCTCTGGGGGTAGCTTTTGTCCCAACATAAGCCATTTCAGCCAAGGTTATGTCCCATCTCTGGGGAAACCATATCCAAAAGGATTTGTCAGGAGTACAAGAACCCAGCCAGATAGGTCAACTCATAGCCCTGGAGGCCACCCTAGCTACAGAGCTCTTTGACCCAGTCCCACAAAGCTTCAACTGTAAAAGGGCCCACAATTCACCTTCCCCTGCCCAACCATGTTTTTCCTCCCTTCCCAGTGTGATTCCCAAGCTCACTCACTAGTAAATTTTAATGCCTGTAAGTGTATCTTACAGTCTGCTTCTCTTCAACCCAAAGTGGGGCGCTGGGCTTCACAAACCCCTTTTTTAAATCACAAATTGTAGATAACATAGGAAATAGAAGATCCTTGATCCTAGAGTATAAGAACTGGTATAAACCTCTTAGTTTGCCAGGACTAACATACGATTCAATTATTGGCAAGTAAACACTCTTCAGCTGACTACAATAAACTGAGTGAGTGCCAGGGACTATCTACCACCTTCCCCAGGCAACACCCTGTGTCACCCTGTACACATGTCTTTTTACATTAGATGAGTTATGTCCTTTAAACCGATGCAGTAAATCTAAAGCCTGTTACCTAATTTAACAGTTTATATTGTCAAGCCTAGATCATACATACTTTTGCTTAAAGGAAGACTGAGAAATTTCTATACTGGGCTCAAGAAGACACTTTGTAATGCTGTCAGCATAAACGACTGACCTCAATTGGTAGAGACCCCATAGAGGCTGGGACCATTTCCTGAAGGCATGTCTGGAAGCAAGCCTAGATTTGATGAGCCTTAGAGGCCAGCTTCCTTGACATTCCGGACCCAGGATACTGGGAAATGGAGGATAAAGCTTTCTATAGGTATGGCATTCTTTCTCCAAACTCTGAAAGATGGAGAAACAAAAGAGGAAAGAGCCATCACTTGAAACTTGCCAGTGATAGACAATCTACAAATTTCTTTGGTCATTTGACAAAGATTAAGATCGCTTACAATGTTTCCAATAGTAAATTTGTGGGACTGTCTCCATCTCTTTTTGGTAAGCTTATGTGTAATGAGATGAAGCTCTCACTTTCATGCCAATGCATGCTTACCATCCAACTTGGAATTAATCTCAAGGACCAAATGGCCAAATTTGGTATGTTCCTGTACCAAGTTACTAAATAGAGAACTTAAAAGGAGACAAAAGTCCTGGAGTCAAAAAGTACCCCCCCAGCCCCCACCTTCTCAGATCTGCGGGGAAAATGTCAATATCCTTTGATTTGGGATCTCACTGATGCCCTCTGCAATGACCCCACAAGTCACTGCATGAAGCACTGTGTTCCATTTTGTTTGAGTGTAAGTTAGTGTCCATAGGAATGAGCTGGTGTTAGAGCCCTGGACAGAAGGGATGCCAGCATTTGCAGACTCTCCACTCACTGCAACCAGCAGCTCTGCACCATCGCTCTTAGGGAAGAGTTGAGTCCAGATAGAGAATATGCTGAATAGTTGAGGTCAAACTGCAGTTAGGCTGCCTTCCGATACCGATGTAGGACTGAAAACAGACCTTTGTAGGTCTGTTTTTGTAGACCTGGAGATTTCAGGTTCTACTTCAAGTTAATGAAAAGTAGATCCTTGCAGTTTAGAAATAAAGCCCTCTTCCAACTATACCAAGTTAGAGTCAGCGGCAGGCATCCTTGGGTCCCCTAAGGTCAGCTTCCTAAGAATTGTTGGCCTATGATAGAGATGTCAGATTATACCAGAGACTTCAGGAAATTGGATATCTACCATGACAGTTACATTCCATCTCCCACTGACCTGTATAATGCCAAAATACACCTACACAATATGCTCAGAAGTGATCAGACATACAGATTCATCTGCTCTGAGCTCTGTCACTGAGAAAAATGCCACTGTGCTTGGAGTACATCCAAGGCTCTTATATTGTAGCAGGTCCTTTGAGCAACACTCACCAATTGCTCAACACAGGAGCAGAAAAGTTTCTGAAGATGTTGGGTTGTGTAGAGCTTAATGGCTAGGGAAAATGGGGTCCTTAGTGACCACTAGAAAAACTGTCTACACAAACAGCTCTTCCCCCCACCCGTGACACAAGATATTTCCAGGCTCTTTGTGGCAGAAGTATGATTTTTGGCATTATGTCCAGAGTGAGCAATGTCTTTCACTTCAAACAGCAGTCCAGATGCCACCCTAATGGTGGCATACTTCATCTCAGTCGTGAGTAAGGGAGGAGGCACCATCTAAAGTCTACCCTGCAAACAAGCCAATATGAGGTACACAGCTACTGAAAAAGCACCCAGACCTTCCCTGGCAGTGTGAGTGTTCCTGCAAATTAAAGTGTCTGAGCCACGTTTCAGGAAACAAAAGGTCAAATGACAAAAGTCTCCACGTGAGCACACAAGCTGGGGTCTGTTTCCCTCATTCTCCAGGCCATCAGCTCCCATAGCACAAGTCTCATAGTAACCATACCCTATCATGTGTGACTCAATTTCTGTGGTATATATGGAAGATGTAGGCTTGAATTGTTAGAATGAGATGCACCTAGCTACAAAATGTTCTCAGCCCCCTAAGTTTCTAGACACTCCCATCTACCTGAGATTTACAGTTGTTCCTGTCATTATCCCCTTAGAACTCTGGGATTCTTCAAGCTAATGATTGCCTTTTAAACCTCAGAGCTGGAAAACTTGTGAATGAGTTTGAAAATCATTTTGAGTGAAGGCATCAAGAACTAAAATTTTGATTGAAAGGTGGACCAAGGTCATGGTGGTCTTAAGATGAAGGGAGGACATTGACGGGAAACAGTCATCTAGAGGCCCCACAAGAACAGGAACACAAAAAGGTGAGCTCAGGGCCTGTTCTGGCTGCCCCAGTGCCTGCCCAGCAGAGATACTCTGTAGCCTAGAGGCCGTCATGCATACTTGCACCGTCAGAGGAAGCTGAAGCTCATAATTCTCTTTAAATCATTCTGTGACCAGAAAAAGTTCTGTCAGTATTGCACCCAATACACTCAAGCTTTATTGGTAATAACAAAGCTTCCAACATTCATTTTGCCCACAGACCACACATCCTATGATTTCCGTTACTCAGCCTTGCCCATTGACAGATTGACCAAGGACTATTCCCTTTGCCTTCCCTGCTCCTACCAAAAGCCTGTGAAGTCACCCAGCCCCCATCAGTCCAAATCAGCCAGGACCCAGATAGGATCACTCACCTTGGTGGCCCAGTGCTGTCTAGGACTTCAAAGGACATGTGACCAACTCACTGCCAAGAGCACCTAATGGTAGCAAGCCAGTGACCAGCTACCCCAAATACCACAGGTCTCCCCTTTTTCTCATCCAGCCCAGCCAAGCCAGGATATGTCATTAGGGTTCAACATGAAACAGGCAAAGGTTTTTTGTTTTTGTTTTTTTAAATCTTCCCCTAAATAAAGGGCAATTCACAAACCTTCCATTAAAAAATTCCTCACTTCCTTTTCCATTAGTGTTGGGGTCCTCTTTATTCACATCAGGCAACAAAGATCAGGTAAACGAAGGATACAGCCAGTAAGTTCTGAAGACAGCATCCCATCTCAAGCAACATTGATACCATCCACATTTCCACAAATTCACACAGACTACAGAAAAATAGAGTAAGGCAGCACAAGGCCCTCGGAGAAGTTCAGGAAAGCATTCCATTGCCTGGAACAGTTCATACCATGCAGGGATTAAGCCAGCTCTACCTCCCTCCCTCATGGCAAGCCAAGTGGCTCTCCAGAGTCTCACTAGCATGCTAGCTTTAAAAAGTGGGCTGCTTCTTGATCAGGACATGCTGCCTGCATCTCGAACCTCCCAAGCACCACACAGTCCTCCAGGTAACCTTTGTAGACCCGATCTCCATCCTATCTGCCAGTGAGGAGGGACATGTGTGAATGCAGCTGTAGTCAGTGACTTCAATGGTTGTCAACTTTAGTCATAAGAAAATTAAAGTTGAAGACTGATATCTGACACGTCTCCTGCACATATGAAAGTAGGTGACTTGATACTTTTAAAATCTTTTTGGATACTCAAGTATGATCAACATACATGCAGGTCATATCGGGGCAATACAAGTGTCAGGCAATATAAAGATCACAGAAGTTGAGACAACATCCAGTGGGTTTTGTCACCAGAAGCTGAATATACTACAAACACTAAAATGTGGGTCCCTTGAGTAGAGATGGCTTACAGAACCTAGGTTCTGGGGTATTTTTAGGCTCCACCTTCCCCCTCCCCATTGTCTTCCCATCTTGTAAGTCAGTGTAGCTATAGAGAACATGCAAACAGGCAGAAGGACCTACCCGCTTCTGGGAAGACAATTCTCACAACTGGAGGTGGACAGATGTGGCATGTTCACAAGGCAACAAAGTCCAGTGGGAGTCCAGTTGCCATTACTGGCCCTCCCTGTGGTTGCTACTGGGAACTCCCATGCCTGAGCAATGGTTAAGCTAATGCCTTAGCCGTGCATGAGCAATGGTTAAAAGCCTGAGCAAAGGACAAAACTAATGGGTCACAACTCCTTGCCTGTCCATCTAGCCAGCATCCTGGGCTAGGACTCCAGTTCTCCTAGAGCAACTGGGATTTATCAGTAACATTTGTGCCAATAAAGATAACCTGCTCCCAAAGTATTGGAACTGCTGCTCTAAGGGCTTATGTTTATGCAGTTAGAATGATCCCTGTTTGGTCCCAAAAAGCACAAGTGTCAACTGAACTAGAGGCTGGGAAGGCTTCCCAGCACAGAAAACCTCAGTTTGGCCACTGGTTCAAGGTAACTAAATCAACAGGGACCTTTTGAGCACTTGCTCACTTGGTCTGCCAAGTATGAAAGGGATGACATTCTGCATTTGAGTAGTTTTCATTTGCCTTTTGGAGTTCCACATCATGATAGTGAACTACCATGTTTGATTTAACATACCTGTCATGCAACATGGTATCTTTGCTAGTAACTATCACCACTTCTGACATTAAGTACAGAGTCAACATTCTGGAAAATCCATTCTTTCCAGTCCTCCTCATTGAGGGTCCACAATCAGTCTGCTTATTCATGAGAAGGCCAGAAATACACATTATCTTGTCCTCAGGTGATTAACTCTCCTGGTCTCTGTCCCAATGTCATAGGCTAAAGCCTTGATTATGTTGCCATTTCATAGATCTTGTTAGGCCACTATTTGCATCACACTAGGTAGACCCATCAGCAGGAAGCAGCCAGTGCTCTGGAATATACCTACTATGTGCCAGAGTGAAGGAGAAACCAACCAAGACTCAGGGGTCTATGCACATCCGTGGTACTTAAGTATCTAGGGCACTAAAGAGCTCCTTCAAGGGCACCCTAAGAAGTCATTGAGGAAAAATGCCCCCCACCAGGCAGAAGTTCAATCCCACTTGGTCATCTCTTATGGGATAAGCAGTCTAAGGATTAGTCGCATGCATTAAAGCAAGTGGACTGGCGGGCTGGCCAGACCCTGGGAGGTCATTAGAAGATCAGAGATGAGATCTGCAACAGCAGCATACAGAGGGACCTACAAGTATAGATATTCAGATTCCAATTCTTGCAGTTCAATGTCCCGAGTTATGCAGAGTGAAGACACGAGAATGCGAGTTGCAAGCTGCATCACAATACTCAGCGGTAAAGAATTCTTCAAAGTGAGGAGAGCATAGGTAAATTCCAGGCCCTAGGAGCTACCTTGAAGAAATTAGAGTTCACCTAATGGAGGCATTCTTCCGCCCTCTCCCCCAAATAGTTTGTTCTCCCATTTGATCATGGAGAAAATGTACAGGCATCCAGCACTCCACCCTTAAGGGAACCATAAGAAAAGTGACCCAAGACACACCTGGGAGGTTTCTGAGGAACCTACTTTGAGAGTTTTTAAAATAGATTTTTCTCCTCAGGGAAGATAGGAGTGCTACAGACATCTAGTAGAACAGGTAGGTAATGCTGCTAAACATCCTACGGTGCACAGGACAGGCCTCTTACAATGAAGCATCCAAGAGAAGCGTCCATACAAAGCTGAAACTTTCTGGCCAAGCTGGAAGCTTCTACACCCATCGTGTATGTCATTTGAAACTTGAGGATTCTGGGAGCAAAGGTAAATGTTCAAAAGTGTCAGATTCTGCAGGCTGCAGCCCTGAAAGCCTTACCACAGCTGCTGAGATGCCGTGCTCAGAGCTGAGAAGTCAGCCACCTTCCGCCTGTCCCCTTCAGCTTCCCGATACCTGGCCCTTTGCCACACACTTCTGCCTGCAAGGTCCATATATAGACACTAGGGCAACATCGAGTTTGGTGTCACCGTTTCCCACTGGGGACACTGACAGAGCAGCCACAGGGTGACATCTTACAAACTGATTTGGGCAAAGCAACCTGCCCACTCTTTCCACCTGGGGCCAGATCTCATGTGTTGGGCACTGGACACAAGCATAGAATACAAGGATGATCCAAGTGAGGAACATTTCCAACATCTAAGGGCAGTCCAGGTACCTCCCCGCTAAGAAGGCACTTCATCTTAGTCACAGGTAGGGGGAAGCAGCCTTCCTCTAAGTCAGCCGTGCACACAAGTCAATATGAACCACATAGCCACTGCACAAACTACCACCACCACCACCTTTTCCAATACCGATTCTCCAAATGATGGAAGTTATGTCACAGTCACACACTTTAGAAACAGCATAAACTATCAAAGGCCACTCTGAGGGCAGAGGGTGGGGTCCAGACATCTCACATTCACCAGGGAAGTCACAGTGCAAATCCCATCACAAATACACAGTATCACATGTGACTCAACTGCAGTCCAAGGAAAGGATGTCTGTTTGAATCTAGTTTGAAATGAGATGAACCTCTGGCTACCTTATATTACCAGCTCTCCAAATTCCAGATTTAAGGACCCTGATTTACAAAGTTATGCCATTTATGCCCTCAAACCTTGTATCTGATTCCTCATGCTAACAATGGTCTTTAAATCTTAAGATGGCTGGAAAACTTGCGACTCATTTGAAACCCTTTAGTGAAAAAGTGAAGAACTTGAGTTTTTAACCTAAGAGATGGATGAAAATATGGGCAATCCTAGGTCATAGTGGTTTTAATTGAGAAAACTGACACAGAATGACACCATCTAGAAGCCTCACAGGAGCATAAGACACAGGGCAGTTCAGGCACAGCTGTCCTGGCTTTCCCATGCTTGCCCCAGCAGACACCCTGGAGCCCAGAAGCTCCTATCATACATATTTCCACTCAGCAATAGATGACATTTTGGACTCAGCCACCTAGTGACAGGGTGTCACCCCCAGTGCACTGCTACTTTCATGATTGGTTTGACAGTTCACAATGGCTGGGTTCTAGATTCAGCTCACTCAGGTCAAACATGAGTCTGTCTGAGCAACCTTAAACACGGTGGGAGATTACAGCACTAGTTCATCGTGGAGGTATTTGTACCACTTCCTGCATTAAAAACAGGGCACAAAGGAACAACAACAAAGCAGGCAATACTGTATTAGTTCCCTGCAAGTGTTTCACAAGGTCAGAAGTACCTTCTGGTCCTCAGTAACTGATGCTAACCAGCTGCGGGAGTCAAACCTTCCACCCACGGCGCTCATGCTGCATTACTGTCTCTGAAGCTATTCTCAGAGCCATGTGTTTCCCAATTAGGTGCTTTGTCTAGATTTGGGGAGGTAAGTAGCTACCTGGACACCACCTAGTGGGAAGCCTAACACTTCTCCCTAAGACTTAAGCATGCCTATGTTTATAATCACAAGCAGATGATTAACAGGTATCAAGAGTTGAAGACTCAAGGATTTAGGACACAGAACAAGAATGGTCAGGACTCCCTATAAACCACTGTACGTCCAATAAACAAATCCTTCTGGGCTGAACTTAGTATTCAAACTTCGTTGGAACAATTTTTCATGAAGATGTCAAGATCCATTTTGGTCATGGGACGTTTATCCAGCAATTCATTAGGTAGTCTGACCCATCAACGACAGACCAGAGGTCAGCTCAGGGCCATCCTCTATCTTGGCTCTACAGAAAGCCTACTAAGAGTCCATTCTCATGAATAGGGCTCTCAAGCCCATCCACCATCACACTCCTAATCTGCCAGCACCCAGGGCTGGAACCTCACACTCAGTCACACCCACCTTACACTATCCTCTGTGCTATCTGGGACACTGTAGCACATCGTAGGACACGATCAACCCACAGCTAATGGCAGGTCTCTGGAAAAGATGAATCATCACTCATCCAGCAATGCCATCATCTTTCCCATGTAGGCCTTCCTGTTTTAGCAATGACTTCTGGGACAGATACAGATCAGTTTTTATGGTTTCTATCTTACGCTGTAACATCTGAGTGGTACACAATACCTGGAGGTTTAAAGAGAATGCCTACAGATACACCTTCCAGCACGGCGGGTTGGAAAAGGTGTTCAAAGTTTGATTTCCGAGTTTGGAGAAAGCAAGGAGAGCAAGGAATAGAACAGCAGAGACATCAAGGGCAGAATATGGAAACCCCAAATTCAAACATATCAGAAACTGAAGGACAGCAGGCTTCTAATCCTAGCATAATTGCCTTACCAAAAAAGTCAGTGAAGGGGACCCAGTGAAGGATCTGTTACAGGTGACAGAACGCTGTCCGAGGGGAGCAGAACACAATGACAGCCCAAAATCTTGGAAGATAGCAATTCCATTATCAAGATTGCCACCAGTTAACTTGCTTCACTGGGACATTATGAGCCCAGCATGATGATTTAGAGCTAGACATAGGTCAGAAGTTAGATGCATAAACACCTGATTGTCTTCACTACCAAAAGGTGAAAGGATGTTCCCAGCACAGGAGACTAGAATCTGGAAGTTCTAGAAGTCTGAGGTGGATGAGGTAGAATTGTCCCTGCCAAGGTCAGAAGGATTCTCTAAAGTGGCTCTTCCTCAAGATGGTGTTGCCAGCCCTGGACCACTCTCTGCTGCTCTCCTTGAGGGGGTTCAAAATTTTCGTGACAACATCTGCCCTGGAGGCTTTTGCTGGCCTTCTGGGACACAATCAGCCAGGACCTGGACACCAGAAACAGTGGAATTTCCACAGGAGGCCTATGGTGTCAGAGGGTGTGTAGTGCACAGAAGTCTCCCTGCAGACAGGTGGTTGGTTCACCTCCAGTTTCATGCTGGACAAGGCTGCGTTCCAGGCAACAGGAAGGTAACAGTGTATTCTTCTGGCTTCCTGTTTGCCACCCCCATACCTTAAAAAAGACAGTATATCGTGCCCTAAATGTTCAAGGAATGAGATCTTAATGGAAAGCCTCCAGCAGGAGCAGAGCCCCAGGAAAAAGGGCTCATCTGCAGCACTTAATGGCAGAAAGGCTGTCAATTCTGCGGTGCCACTGACCACAGACCTGCTGACAAGGCCACGCAACAGGCGCTGCTGAAGGTCTTAGGCTAACATCTGCAACCCACCAGTGTGCTTTATGCGTTGAGATACAGACTGGTGTTTGAGAATGGAAATACTTCAAGTTCCTATTAAGTCCAGTTAAGTAGGAAAAGTCACTCAAATTATGTCCCCTTCTAAAGTAGAAGTGACTTCAACAGCTCTTAAAGAGGGTACCTTCCTCAGCTGAGCATTGTGAAAGAGTGGAATGAAGCAATAGCAGTTTGCCCCTGTGCTGAATAACCCTGGCCAGAATAGTGACTATGGGAATTGCTTCATTCCAATTGTAAATTTCAAATTGTGATATATTTTAAGGCATAAACAAGCTATTAAGTCTTTCCCTCCCCAAAACACATGGTGTTTAATATTCAACACTTCAAAATTTCTACCTGAAACCTTTGTAGTTTGACTCAGGATTAACCCACACTATTTCCACGTTTTCTTGCGTATTTCTGCTGTTCAGTATTTAAGGTTGCTTCTCAAATACATAATATGTTGTATTTAGTAATCTTGTGTCTATATAAACATTTTCATCATGTGCAAGCATGATTTTCTTTAGCATGGTCCATATTTTAGTTGGTAATACGAATTAAATCGTTTTTAAAACTACTTCATTTAGGCATGACACAAAGCTGCATGTATTTGATGTATCCAACTGAGTTTGATTTGTGTACTTTCCTAGATTTCTAACCCTGTCAGTCTTGAAACTCATTTTACTTGTTCTGTGTTTAGCGAGTTTCCAACACTGTTTTAGTACAATAGGGATTTTTTTCACCCTTCGGTGGAGGGGGGGAAAATAATGCAGAGGGAGTTGGAAGGTTTGTAATCATGATATAGACTTAACTAGGTTGAGGGAAGAATTCTTTAAAAAGGAAAGAAAGGTAAGAATTTGTGGAAAAGCAGGATGTCTTCATGGTCTCAGTGTTGTTTCCCCTGGTCATTGGTTTGGTCAGAATATCACAATAAGATGTCATCTTATACCAGTCAAAATGGCTGTTAAGTCAAAGTAAGATGCTAGTGAGATTGTGAGTAAAGGGAACTCTTATCCCACTGCTGGTAGGAGTGTCAATTACTTTAGCCATTGTGGAAAGTAGTGTGGCAATTCCTCAAAGAACTTAAAACAATTACCCTTCAACTGAGCAATCCCACTAAGCATGTATCAAAGAAATAAAATAATTATGAGGCAGGAGGTGGTGCTCAGACACTGGACCAATTTGAAGACTAAGATAGGGACAGGGCTAGCAGAAGAAACTTTCCATAAGACACCCCCAGTGTGCCATGTCAGTTTACCGTTGCCAAGGCAATGCCCGGAAGTTACCACCCCTTTCCATAGCAACAGCCCAACCACCTAGAAGTTATCACCCTTTTCCTGGAAATTCTGTAATCCACCCCTTGATTTGCATATAATAAAAGGGGGTATAAGTATGACTGCAGAAGTGCCTCTGAGCTGCTACTCTGGGCTGCCTATGGGGTAGCCCTCGCTCCACAAGGAGCTATACCTCTGCCACTGCTATGTCCCTTCCACCTCAATAACAGTAGCTTTCTAATACCACTGGCTCACCCCTGCATTCATTCCTGGATGAAGCCAAAAACCCCTTCTGGGCCAAACCCCAATTCTGGGCCTCACCTGCCCTGTATCAGTTCTACCTCAGGCATGTGTCTATTCATTCCAGCATTGTTTACAATAGCAAAAACACAGAATTGACCTAAATGCCCACTGATGGTAGACTGGATCAAGAAAATGTGGTACATATACACTGTGGAATACTATGAAGCCAGAGATGAATGGGGTCACGTCCTTTGCAGCAATATGGAGCTGGAAATCATTCCTCTAAACGTGCTAATACAGGAAGTGAAAAAAAATACCATATGTTCTTTTTACGTGGGAAGCCAAACAAGACGACCAGATACTGAGAGGGGAACAACAGACACTGGGGCCTGCTTGAGGGTGGCAGATAAATACCCATTGATACTACAGGTATTACCCGGGTGACAATTATCTGTATACTAATCCCATGACACAGCTTACCTATAACAAACCTGCACATGGACTCCTGGACCTAAAATAAGACTAGGAATTCTTTAAAGATTAAGAATTCTACAAATGTCAGTTAATTTAGTCATGGTAAATGTCTATCAACTGTAAGCCATGTAGTATTGTTAAGCATGTTTCCTAACAGGCTCTTTAAATGTAAAGTCTTAACACAGAGAGTGCTGTGTTAGTAAGTGGAACTAATATATACAGTCAGTTTGACATGTTGAAGTCAAATACACCCTGGGACAGCTGTCAGGAATGCAGGGGTCACAGCAAGGGAGCTGGCAATCAGTCCTCCAAAGACTCACCTGCAAGCAACATGAGGGCAGCTTTTCTCAGCCTCTGCCCAGAGAGGCTACATGTGGCCTGATAGCATCTTATGTGAAGGCACAAAGGTCATTCAGACCCACACTGGGCTGTACTGCATGAGGACATGATGGCTGCGGTCCAAATCCCAGGACATAACGGTGAAAAGGATGTCGCTCAGTGAGAGGGAAAGAGCCAGGACATTCAGAAGCCCCAGGAGTTCATTAGGAAAAATATCCACATGCCCACAGTTTCATACAGATTAGAGAATAGTGATGCAACACAAGGACATCATCAGAAAAGTTCAGGAAAGCATTCCTGCCTGGAGCAGTTCATACCACACAGGGATCGAATCAACTCTGACTACCTCCTCATGCAAACCGAGTTGCTCTTGGAAGGTGAGAATCATGAATGAGGGAGAAGCTTTCTATCTTAAATACACCCTGCAAAAACAAGCCAAAGGGATACACAGCTACTGAAGTACCCAGACCTTTCCTGGCATTGTGTGTCCATGCAGATGGTTTGAGTCACAAGTTTCAGGAAACAAAAAAGTGACAAACATCTCTTTCCATGTGAGTGCCAAGCTGAGGTCAATTTCTCATTCTCCAGGGCATCAGCTTCCACAGCACAAATTCCATAATAACTGTACTCTTATGTGCGACTCAATTCCTGTGGTGCATATGGAGGATATAGTCTTGAATTCAATTGGAATGAAACGTACCTCTACAAGATTATCTCAGCTCTAAGTTCTAGACACTCCCATCTACTTGAGATTATTTACATTTATGTCTGTCCTTATGTCTCTCCCTAAAGCTTCAGGTGGGGTTCTTCAAGCTAAAGATTGCCTCTAAACTTCAAAGCCAGTAAACTTGTGAAAGTTAATTTGAAAGTCTCCTTGAGTCATGAACTAGAGCGTTCTTGGTAGATAGAAGTGGAACATGCAAAGTCATGGTGGTTTAAGGAGGAGAGGACATTGACAGAGTGAAGTCATCTAGAGACCTCACATGAGCAGAGGGAGAAAAGAGTAGTTCAGGGACTATTGTTCTGACTGCCCCAGTGATTACTCCAGGAGACACACTCGAGAACCCAGAGGCTTCCATCACACTTCCACTGTCAGAGAAAGCTGAAGACTTGATATCCAGCCACGTGGGGGTGGAGTGTTAGTGGTATGGGCACTGCCACCACCATGAGTGGCTCTCAAGACAGCTGAGTTCTACATCCATTTCAATCACTAAGCAGATAACCATGAGAACCTTGGTCCCTGAAGGATCTCCACGTGCTGAGAAATTACAGTGCCAATTCTTTAAGAGGAATTTGTATGACTTCTTCCTGTATCAAGGGACAAATAAGAGATAAGGAAACAGAAGAAACCACAAATATGTCAATTCCCTGTAAGTGTTGCATAAGCCCAAAATTATCCCCTGGTCCTCAGAAACCATAAATGACCACAGCAACAGTATATTCCAACCACAGGGCTCATGGTGCATTACCACAATCCCTCCAACAAAGTTGATGGGGGTCTGTTCACCAGTCTACATCCCTTAACATTGTTTCAAGTTGCCACCAGGACACCAGTGAACGGGAAGCCTAGGTCTTTTCCCTGAAAAGGGAACCAAACATAAGGATTCTTATGTTTAAGCCATGGCCAAGGTCACCCACGTATAGAAAAAGATGAAATATGTAGGGAATTCAAAGCATCATGATTCTGTTTAAGTCATTTCTATGACCAGAAAAAAAGCCCTGACACTGGTGTGACAAGTATTCAAACTATTTGAAGACCATAAAGCTTCTGATGTTTGTTTTGGTCATAGACTACGTATACCCAAAGTAACTGAAATAGTTCTGTCTTCCCCCATTGACAGGTCCCACATTTCAGTCCCCATCACTCTACATCAGCTAGGACCCAGGTAAGACCACTTGCCTATCTACATCCACCTCACACTGGCTCCCCAGTGCTGACTGGGACTCAAGGACACACGACTGACTTATGTCAAGAGCACATCTCTGCTGGCAGGAATACGATGATCACTTGCCCCAAACGCCAGATGCCCCATCTCTCTTCATCCAGCTCAGCCTACCCAGGATCTGTGATTAGGGTTTAATGAAACAGGCAGAGAGGTTCCTGTCTTCCTCTAAGAGGGCAATTCACAAGCCCCCATAATAAGTCCTTCCTTGTTTTCTTCTACTATTGGGATCCCCTTGAGGTATTAGGCAATGAAGATCGGGTCAACTAAGGAGACAGCAAGTTTTCAATACAGTATCACCCCTTTGTAAATATTGACACCATCCACATTTCCAAAGTTACACATTACAGAATAGACAACACAAGGACCTTATCAGAAAGGCTCAGGAAAGCATTCCTGCCCAGAGCAATTCACATCATCCAGGGATTAAATCAATTGGTTCTTTGTGGCAAACTAAGTTGCTTTTTCAGACAGCCTCACTAGCCTGTCAGCTCTGAAAAGGGTGAGGGCTGCTTCTTGATCAGGAGGACATGCTGTCTGCATTCTGAATCTCCCAACCATCATACAATCCTCCAGATAGAGATCTTTGTGAACTTCATCTCCATCCTATCTGCCAATCTGAGGAGGGACAGATGTGTGAATGGAGCTTTAGTCAATGACTTCAGTGGCAGTCGACTTTAGAGTCCTAAAAGACCAATTTAAACAAGAGTTGAAGACTGGCATCTGGCACATCTTCTGCACATGTGAGTAGGTGACTTGATACCTTAAAGATCTTTTTGGATACTCAAATGTAATATTCCTACAGATCATACTGGGGCAGTGCAAGTTTCAGACAACAAAGATCACAGAAATTAAGGAGAAATCCAGTGAGTTGTACCACCAGAAGCTAAATGTATTTCCAACGCTAGAAAAAAAGAATGAGGTACCTCTTGAGTGGTGGTGGTTCACAACCTAAGCTGGGGAGTTCCCCCAACCCCCAGCCTCTACCTTTTCCCCCTCCCTCACTGGCTCAACCTTGGACATTCTAGCAATAAACACGCAAACTGGCAGAAAAGACCTACTTCTGGGAAGACAATTCTCACAAGTGAAGGTAGATGGATATGGCATAGTTCATGAGGCATCAGGCCCAACAAGAGTCCAGCTGCCATTGCAGACACTCCCCATGGTTGCTGCTGGGATCTCCCATGCCTGGGCAATGGTTAAGGACAAACTAGTGGGTCACTCCTTGCCTGTCCACATAGCCAGCGTCCTGGACTAGGACCCCAGTTCTCCTAATCTGGACTTTTAGGTCAGTGATATATCTATGCCAATAAAGAACCTGTCCCCAAAGTATGGAAACTGCTGCTTCCAGGGCCCACGTTCTCTGAAGTTAGAATGGTCTTAGTTTCATCCTCGAAACACAAGTGGTGTTAATTGGACATAAGGCCAGGAAGGCTTGCCAGCACAGAAAACCTCACTTTGACCATTGGTTCAAGGTAACTCAAACAGAACCTTTTTAGCACCTGCTCACTTGTCTGCCAAGTATGGAAAGGATGTCATTCTGTGTTCGACTAGATTCTTGTGCATGGAGTTCCATGTCACATGACAGTGAACTACCACACATTTGATTTAGCATAGCCATCATGCAACATATGGTATCTTTGCTAGTAACCACCACTTCTGACATTGAGTGCAGGGTTACCATTCTGGAAAAATCCATTCTTTCAAATCCTCCTCATTGAGGGTCCAAAGTTCAGTTTGCTTATTCATGGCAAGGCCAGGAGTACACATTGCCTCGTCCTCAGATGATATTAACTCTCCTGGTCTGTCCTAATGTCATAGGCTGAAGTCTTGGTTTTGCTGGCATTTCTCAGGAGATCTTGCTGGGCCACTTTATTATTGGCATAAGTCAGACCCATCAGCAGGAAGCAGCCAGTCCTCTGGCATACCTATGTGCCAGAGGCGGGGGAACCTACCAAGACTCAGGGGCCTATCCACATCTACGTTGCTTAAGTATCTAGGGAATGCAGGGACATCACTTACAACTTCCAAATTCAAGGACAGCTTCTTGAATTATCTCCTACCATAAGCAAAGTGTACTTTCAAAATAGGGTTTTGTGAATTTGAGACAGCATATCACACTTAACTACTGCAAGCCATTTTTAGTGGGCTCTAACAGGTTTAAGTTTTGAAGAGGCCTCATCAGATAAGGGCCCTGCAGCTAATCCTGGCCAAGACGCTACCTTGCCGCTCAATGTTAGATCTATGGTAGGAGGTGGTCATAGGAGATGTCTGGGGGACACCATAGTAAAAGTACTACAGACCACTAAGATTCTAGCCTAAGTCAGCACCTTCACAAGTAGAAGGCTGACTAACCTTCAAGTCAGCTCCAACCATGTTACTGGGCCTTAGACTGAGCTCCTGGCCATGAAACATCTAGTAACTGTTTCAGAACTTCCTAGCCTGATCTGGGTGCTGTGAGACCCACAGAGGCAGAAAGCAGCTCCATGGGCACAAAATCAAAGTTGTGAGGGAAATGAACATAGAGCTACATTTAGATCACAAAACCAGGTGACTCGGACTCCCATCAAGCTCTATAGTACCTACATCTGTCAGCTCATACCTGTAGCCTCATGGGGAGATCTCTATGACCACCTGGCAAAGGATCAAGTTCTGGTTTACAGATGATTGACTCAATACATGATAGCCGAGTATTAACTGCTGTGACAAGCTTCTTTGAGGGCACCCCAAGTAGTCATTGGCAAAAATCCTCCAACTGGGCAGAAGTTCAATCAATCGACTTGATCTCCTCTTATGGGGTAAGGAGTTTGAGGATAATTGGTCCTATGTATCGGCAAATGGACTGGCTGGTCACCCTGGAAGATGATTAGATGGAAGAGGTCTGGAAAATACATATGTGGAGGGGCCTATTGGAATGGTCCAGTTCAGACTCCTGAGCAGCAAGAAGCCCATGGCAAGATACACACAGTGAAGACATGAGGGCGTGGAGCTGCCAATTGCATCCCAAGACTCAGTGGTGAAGAGGATTCTTCAAACATGGAAAGGAGAACAATTAAATCCCAGGCCCTAGGAGCTAACTTGAAGGGACTTTCTGGGAGAGTTCACCTCTGTGAAGGCATTGCTCAGAACTCAAGATAGTCTGTTCTCCCATCTTTCAAAGATCATGGAGAAAACACACAGGCATCTAGCACTCCACACACGAAGGTGCCATGAGAGAACTACCCCAAGACAGCTGATGGTTCCTTGAAACCTAGTTTGGTATTCAAGTGGTCAATTCTGCTTTCCAGGGAGAAGTGTCTAGATGTTGATCACAGCCTTGAGGGGTTGAAGGAAACTGCTATGGGCACCTAGCGAAACAGGTAAATGGTGCTGCTTAAAGTCCTACAATGCACAGGACAGCCCCCAATGAAAAGTTATGCAGGAGTACCCAATTAAGAGTTTCTGATCTAGTTGACAGGTGTGACATCAGATATACATGTAATTTGAGGCCTTTGGAGGATTCTAGGAGCATAGGTAGATATGTGAAGTATTTCAGATTCAGGTTGAAGCATACAGATGAAGCGTCGAAGCTTATCTGGAGCTGAGAACTAGGCCACCCTCCCTAATACCTGGCCCTTTTGCTATGCACTTAATGTCTATATACAGACATTTATAGGCAACAGTGAGTTTGGTGTTAACTTTTCCCACTATAGACACTGGTACAGTGACCATACAGGGACATCTTGCAAGCTGTGACTGGAGGACAAACCTTCCCATCACTTTCCACTGGGGCCAGACCTAAAGTGTTGGGTCCTGGACGACTCAGATCCAGGATCTATATTATGACTTGGGTGAGGAATGCTTCCCACATCCGATGGAAATTCAGGTGCCTCCTCTGAGAATGCACCACATTTTAGTCAGGGGAGCAGCCTTCCTCTATCTTAAGTCTACCCTGCATGCAAGGTATTATGAACCACACAGCCACTGCAGAAAGTTCCAAGGCCTTTTCTGGCAGTGTCAGTATGCATATGGTGAAAGAACTGAACTTGAATCACACATTTCATGAAACAGGGTAAACTACCCAAGGTCTACTAAGTAGAGACACTGGGGTCCAGCCATCTGCCTCGTGTTCACCAAGGCTGTCAGTTCAGCGCATATCCCAGCAGAAAACGATCATATGTGCATCACTCAGATGCAGTTGTATATGGAGACATGTTTCAGTCTGGTTTTGGATGAGGATGGATCTCTGGCTACATTATAGACCAAGCTCTAAGGGCCAAGAATTCAGACTTAAAGGCACCATTCTGATGGTTATGTCATTATCCTCCAATACCCTCTCTATCAGATTATTCATGCTAATGGTTGTTGCAGCCTTATGACAGCTGAGAAGTTTATGAATGATTTCAAAACACTGAGTGAAAGAGTGAAGTTTTACTTAACAGATAGCCAAGTGGGCAATGCAAGGTCATAGTTGTCTGAAAAACTGAGTACACTAACATGGATCAAAGTTGTCTAGAATCCTCAGAGCAGAGGAAGATACAAAGCGTATCTCAGGGCACTATTGTACCACCTGCCCCAATGCTTGCCCCAGAAAACACCCTGGAGCCCAGAAGTTCCCATCACACTTCTCAGCAAAAGATGACACTTGGGACCCAGCCACCTGGTGATGGGGCGTCATCTTCAAGTGTGCTTCTAGCGTTGTATGATTATCTCTGCAGCTCAGCATGGCTGGGATCTATGAGCTCAGTCACTGAGCTGAGGTCAGTCACTGAGCTGAGGTCAGGCCTGAGTCTTAGTCCCTGAAGGGCCTCAAGTGTGAAGAGGTTATGGCACCAGTTCATTTTTAATACAGGAAAAGCTGTACAAATTCTTCCACTAAGGGACATGGCATAAAGGAATAAGGGAACTAAAGAAGCCAGTAACATACCAATTCCCTCCAAGTATTTCACAAGCATAGAAGTACCTCTGGGTCTACAATTGATGCTAACGAGCTGTGGCTACGACACCTGTCAGCCTTAGGTCTCACACCACATTACCCATCTCCGACAAGATTCACAGAGCCATGCGTTTCCAGTCTGGGTCTTATTGTCTAGATTGTTCTTTGGGGTTAAGTAGCTACCTTGGACACCACTAAGTGAGGCCTAGGACTTCTCCCACAAAAAGCACATAACCTGAGTACACTTCAGTTTAAATCATAGGCAAAGATGGGTAACAGGTATGAAGAGTTGAAGGACTTAGATAACAGAAAGGAAGAGTCATGATTCCCTATAAACCATTTTATGACCAAGGAAAAAATTCTCTCCTGGGCTATGCATAACATTCAGTTCATTATGACAGCTTTCCATGAAGTTGTTGAGATCTAAATTGGTCATAAGACATTTTCATGGTACGTAGTACAGCCTGATCCATTACTGAGATCATACATCAGCTGAGGGCCATCTCTCTTGAGTCTGTAAGAAGCCTACCAAGAGTCTACTCCCGTGAATAGAGCTCTCAAGCCCATCTGACAACAGCCCAGATCCGCCAGGACTTCTCACCCAGCCATACCAATCTCACACTGGCCCCTGTGCTGTCTGAGGCTGGTAGCAAGCCCTAACTTTTTCAAACATGCCTTAATCTGGCCACAAACAGGATCTCTGCAGCAACATGACATGCTTAGGATGGCTATCAAGCACACTGCTAGAAGCTGGTTTACTGGAGCAGGGCTAGGGAAACCCGGCCTGCCCAGAGCGGGAAAACTACTTAAACCACAAATAATAGCAGGAGCTGCCTGTGCCTTAAACATGCTTTTGCTGCAGATAATCAGCCAGTGCCTGTTTCTCTGCTTCCTTGCTAAGAATGCTTTGTTTCCCATAAGGAATGCTTTTAGCTAATCTACAATCTATAAAAACTATGCTTATCACTGGCTTTCTGTCAATAAATGTGTAGGTCAGACTGTGGCTCTCAGCTCTGAAGGCTATCACTTTGTATTTGTCACCCTGATTCCCACTTTGTACCCTATTCCTGAGTTTAATTCCTCTAGCACCACTGGGTTAGGATCTCCACAACCGAGCTGGTATTGGCAAGCAGCACCCAATGTGGGGGCTCAAACCAGGGTCGAAGGGTCGCTGGAGCAACGACTGGAGAACGTGGAACTACACTGGCGGACACCTGAGTACTTTTAAGCAATCCCCGTGGGAAGAAGGGGAGCTCAGAGGCATCGGGATAACAATGGGACAAGGGTCAAGCAGACACGAGAGACTTATTTGAGTCTGCTTTGGCATCTCAGAAAAGGAGTGAAGGTTAGCACCAGCCGACTTATGCAGCTTTTTAGTGTGGTAGAGAAATATTGCCCCTGGTTTCCGGACCAAGGAACTCTGCAGACATCTGGGAAAAGGTAGGCAGTGCACTGAAAAAGGCATATAAGGATGGATATTCTTTTTTAAGAATATCCATCTTAAAGGCTGAGGATATTCCTGTAACTGGTCAGTGTGGGCTCTGGTTCGTTCCACCTTGGAACCTTTCCACACAGATGAGGGAAAAAATCAGAGGAAGAAGGGGAGTACAAGGAAGTAACAGAAGATGGCAGAGCAGGTTTGCTTGCCAGCTAAAGCGGCACAGGGAACCCTCTGTACCTCACCTCATTTTGAAGTGGCCTGACCCTCCGGATCTCTTCTGGAGGACACTGGGCAAAAAGCAGTTGCCCCGGTGACTGAGCAGCGCCTCCAGCAACCGCTCTCAGTTCTATTCAGGCAGGAATCCAGCAAGCTAGATGAGATGGTGATATGGACGTTTGGCAGTTCCCTGTTAGACCCACCTGATCAATAGGGGAATATTATGGCTAAATTCTTTAAAAGGAAAAGGCTCAAATGTAAACAACAAGTTATCAATATGGACCAGGTTCTCCTTTTGTAATGGGACTGCTAAAAATGTTGCTGTCTCCAGTCGGGTGATTCCTACTGACTGGGACACTCTTACTAAAGCTTGTCTAACTCCTGCTCAATTCTTACAATTTAAAACTTGGTGGACAGATGAAACTTCCATTCAGGCTGCTCACAATGCCCAGGTCCAGCCTTAAATTCATATGAACTGCAGGTCAACTTTTGGGGATTGGCGGCTGGGCTGGTTTAGATGAGCAAGTGGTCATGCAGGATAATGCCATAGAGCAGCTTAGGAGTATGCATTAGAACTTGGGAAAATCACTTCAGGAGAATATCCTTCCTTTAGTGCTGTCAGACAAGGACCAAAAGAACCATATGTAGGTTTTATAGCCAAGTTACAGGAGTCTCTTAAAAAGGTGATTGCAGATTCGGCTGCTCAGGAGATAGTGTTGCGGTCATTAGCTTTTGACAATGCCAGTCCTGAGTGCCAAGCCGCTCTGCCACCTATTAGAGGACAAGCACATTTGGTCAACCAGAATTAAAGCTTGTGATGGTATCAGAGGTAATCTGCATAAGGCTACTCTGCTAGCCCAGGCAATGGCAGGACTGAAAGTGGGTAAAGAAAATACTCTGTTTCCCGGAGCTTGTTTTAACTGTGGGAAGCATGGTAATAGTAAAAATGCAGAAAAAAAAAAAAGATCAGCAAGTCAGGCTGCCAGTTGAGGGGAAAAAAGACTGCTGTGCCTGGAATATGTCCAAAATACAAAAAAGGAGCACATTGGGCTAATCAGTGTTACTCTAAGTTTGGTAAAGATGAGAACCCAATTTTGGGAAATGCAATGAAGGGCCCCGTTCCAAACCGGGGGCATTCCTGGCTCAGGCCACTCCCTCACCCTTGTACAATGCCTGTCCCCTGCCACAGTACTGCCGCAGATTTATGCGACACAAGAGCTGTGAGCCTTCTGCCTGGGGAACCCCCCGCAAAAGAGGTCAACAGGAGTCTGTGGACCCTTGCCAGCAGGGACAGGATTACTTCTAGGTAGGTCTAAGTTTACATTTAAAAGGAATACAAGTACAAACAGGAGTCAGATTGCAATGGGGGAAATTCAAATTATTATATCTACTTCTGTTCCCTGGAAAGCAGAGCCAGGAGAGTATATAGCAACAGCTTAGTAAATGACACTACAGTAGTGCCACAGAAAGTAACCATAGGTTGGAATCAATTGAAGACTTTGACTTTCAAAAATTACTAGGAGGCATTAATTGGATATGATCTGCTGTAGACATTCCTACCTATGCCATGAGTAGCCTATTTTCTATCCTTAGAGGATCCTAGTCTCACTAGCCCTTGGCAATTAACAAAGGAGGCTGAAGCAGAGTTACAGCTAATTGAGAAGCAGATAAAGATCAAATAGAATAGATCAAAAAAAGACTTTAGACTTAGATTTTTCCAACTCAGCGTTCACCTGCTGGTGTTATTGTCCAAGAGCAAGACTTGGTAGAATGGCTTTTTCTTCCACATACTAATTCACAGTCCTTAACTCATCTGCTGGATCAAATTGCTACTGATAGGAAATGGGAGAACTCGAATTGTCAAATTGCATTGATATGACCCTAGAAAAATTGTTGTCCCTCTTACAAAGGCACAAATACAACAGGCCTTTATAAATAGTCTTACTTGACAGACCCATTTAGCTGATTTCGTAGGTGTTCCTGATCACTTTCCGAAAATTATTTTGATTTTCAAAATTGCTTTAAATTTAGTTATTCTAGAGAGAATCCAATTGAAGGTGCTGAAATATTTTTACAGATGGGTCTAGTAACGGCAAAGCTGCTTATTCTGGATTAAAAAGTAAAGTTTTTCAGGCACCCTATACTTCAGCTCAAAAAGCAGAGCTTGTAGCTGTAATTGAGGTGCTGAGATGCTGTCAATGTAATTTTTGATTCTTCACATGTGGTTCATTCCACACAACTGAAAATGCTCAGTTACAATTTCATACAGATGAACTGCTGACTTTACCCAGTTGCAAACCGCAGTTAGGAATAGAATGCACCCTTTTTACATTACTCATGTTAGAGCTCACACAACTCTTCCAGGACCTTTGACTGCAGGGAATCAAATGGCTGATCGCCTAGTTGCTACTGCAATATCTAATATGAGACACTTTCACAATTTAACCCATGTTAGTGACTCTGGTCTCAAACTCAGATACAGCACTACCTGGAAAGCAACTAAAGCTATTATCCAGTGATGTGCAACTTGCCAAAAGGTACATTCCTCATCTTTTACAGGAGGAGTTAATCCTCAAGGATTGGAACCTAATTCTCTTTGGCAAATGGATGTCACAATGTTCCCACTTTTGGGAGACTAGCTTACATGGATGTATGTGTAGATACATTTTCTCACTTTAGGCTACCTGTCAAACAGGAGAATCTTCCTGCCTGTGTTAAATGGCATCTTCTACAATGCTTCGCAGTCATGGGAATTCCAACTTCAGTTCAAATCGATAATGCCCCAGGCTGTATTAGCCAAGCTCTAGCTACATTTTTCTCTATATGGAATATTAAACACATTACTGGCATCCCATAATTCACAAGGACAAGCCATTGTAGAATGAATCTCTCCCTAAAACAGCAATTACAAAAAACGGGGCGGGGGAAGATTATGGAACTTCAAATATGCAATTGAATCTAGCATCATTGACTTTAAATTTTTTGAGCCTGCCTAAAGGCCAGATGCTATCAGCAGCTGAACACCATCTGCAGAAACCAGTTGCAAAGACAGAAGCAGGACAACTGGTTTGGTGGAGAGATCTGATAACACAAAGTTGGGAAATACGTAAAATAACATGGGGTAGAGGTTATGCTTGTGTTTCTCCAGGCCAAAACCAGCAGCCGATTTGGATACCATCAAGTCACCTGAAACCTTATGAGCCAGATGTTGAGGAAGAGATTTTTGGAGGAACCTGAGGACCCCCCCGATTGCAGCCATGCCGAGGCTGACAATAAGGAACACACCAGTCCCGGTGAACAACACTCAGCAGGCACAACCACCCATCTGGGGCCAGATCAAAAAGTTGATACAGATGGTAGAAAAAATCTGAAGGCAGGACGACCAGTTACAATGAGTAATCTAATGGTAGCTATGATGGCTGTGCTCACTATTGCAGTGAGTATTCCCCCAGTAACTGCTGAAACAAAAGACAATTATACTTATTGGGCATATATTCCCTTTCTACCACTTCTACGGCCAGTAACATGGTTAAGACCCTCTAGTAGGAAGTATACACTAATGATAGTTTTCGGATGCCTGGTTCTACAGATAGAGGCCCATCTCACCCCGAAGAGGAGGAAACAATTATGAATATCTTGTTGGGATTTGAGCATTTACCTATTTGCTTAGGAAAAGCCAATGGGCGTTTACCTCCCAATCTTGGCTGGGGATAGTGCCTAAACATAACATCTCTGTGGCAGTTACATATGCTTTCTGGTCTTAGTAATTTATTACAGTGATTATGCTCCTGTAGCCAAAACCTATCTGTAAAGTGAATTGGACATGGTGAGAAAAAATGAAGGCATTTGGGAAGATCGTATCTCAAAGGCAGGCACAGGTGTTGCATGATTCATATCGAGTCATTGATTGGTCCTCTAGAGGGTCATTTATGAGGGTCACCTCTCAGTCTGCAGGTAATGGTCACCCTGCATCAGAACAAAATAATCTGATAGTGGACACTAAGTAGTACAGCAAGAATTCCTATTTGGGCATATGGTGGTATAGTGGCACCTCAACACCAAATGATATGGCTTGCTGTAGGAGCTAAACAAAGTTGTGGAAAATGGCACTGAAAAAGATTTGGGAAGGGAACTATAATAAGCCAACCCAATATAATCCTAATTACATATTAGAATTGGCTCAGTGATTCAATCTGGATACAGAGTTGTGTCCGTCTGCCTTTCCTGTTAGTAGGGTGGGTGTTTAAAACTTGATCCCCCTAATCATGTAAATTGTCAGGAATGTAGTTTTCTTGTGTTAATTCTTCCTTGTATAATACTGATCATTCTATTTTAGTGGTAAGAGCCCAAGGAGGAGTATGGATACCTGTAAAGCTTTCCTGTCCTTGGGAAGCCTCTCCCTCTGTGCATGTTACGGAAATTCTTCAAAAGATTTTGAGGTGCTCTCAGCATTTCATTGCCACTTTAAAGTTATGGGATTGATTGTTGTCACAGCTAGCAACTGCTGCAGTAGCTGGAGTTGCTTTGCATTCCACAGTACAAACAGCAGACTGAATTGGCAGAAAAATTCTACTTTGCTGTAGAATTCCCAAATATAGACTAGAAACTAGCTAATCAAATCAATGATCTCCAACAAACTAATGTGGCTAGGAGATCGAGTAGTTAGTCTAGAATATAGAACGCAGTTATGATGTGACTGGAATACTTCTGATTTTTGCATTACTCCTCATATATCTGTATAATGAAACAGCATGAGTGGGAAAAAGTTAAACATTTAAAAGGTCATACTGGAAATGTATCTTTGGATATTGCAAAACTGAAGGAACAATTATTTCAAGCCTCTCAGGAACATCTGAGGTTAATGCCAGGAACTAAAGTGCTTGAAGGAGCTGCAGATGGATTAGCAGCTATTAACCCATTAAAACGGATCAAGACACTTGGAGGCTCCGATTTCAATGATTGTGCTTTTAATCTGTTGGTCTTTGTCTAGTCTGCAGATGTGGATCCCGAATCCTGCGAGAAGTAGCCCACCATGACAAAGCTACGTATGCCTTTATCGCTTTGCAAAAAGGAGAAGGGGGCCATGCTGGTAGCAAGCCCTAACCCTGTCATAAACAGGCCTTAATCTGGCCGTAAACAGGATTTCTGCAGCAATGTGACATGCTTATGATAACATCTCTGTGGCAGTTACATATGCTTTCTGGTCTTAGTATTTATTACAATGATTACGCTCCTGTAGCCAAAGGAGCATAATTGGGAGGGGGGAG